>NC_140171.1:174534694-175127194 GCF_963971535.1 Notolepis coatsorum | reverse complement strand
TCCTTTTAAGATAAGATAAGATATTCCTTTATTGATCCCCTTGGGGAAATTCAGGCATCATAGCAGCATGGGGGAAGGGGGGGGGGGGGTACAGGTAGTGAAAACAACACAAGCAGTGTAAACAAATAGGTCAATATAATTTACTATCTAACTAACTGAAATATATTTTCACAGTGTCACATAAGGTGCAGTATGCATAAGGTCACCATCCCGCCTCACCATCCACGCCGACCTCCACAAACAGCACGTCTCCTCCTACCGTGATGCACTCCAAGCTGCCAAATCTGCCCACTACTCCACCATCATCAACAGCAGCAACCGCAACCCCCGGACCCTCTTCTCCACTGTCAAGAAACTCCTACAACCCCCGGACAATAACTCACTCTCCTCCCCTGACCTCTGCAACTCGTTTCTCCTCTTCTTCAATAATAAAGTATCTCTAATCAACAGCTCACTGACTGCCCGCATCGCCAATTCCCCCACCCTCGCCCCCCCCACCAACATTCTTCCCCCACCTGACTCCATCCCTCCCACCCCTTTTACTGCCTTCACCCCAGTTGACTCCTCCTTCATCATGGACCTCATGACCACCTCCAAGACCACTACCTGCTCCCTTGACCCCCTACCCACTACTCTCACCAAAGCCTGCCTCCCTGCTCTCATCCCCCACCTCACCGCCCTTTTCAACCAGTCACTATCCCTAGGCCACGTCCCCTCCCCCTATAAACTCGCCGCTGTCACCCCTGTCCTCAAAAAACCCACTCTTGACCCATCCAGCCTCTCCAACTACCGCCCCATATCCAATCTTCCTTTTTTCTCAAAAACACTGGAACGTATTGCTGCCTCCCAACTCCACTCCCATCTCCAGTCCAACACCCTCTATGAACCCCTTCAGTCTGGCTTCCGTCCCGCTCACAGCACCGAAACTGCACTGGTTAAGGTCATCAACGACCTCCTCATCTCCGCTGACTCCGGTGCCCTCAACATCCTGATCCTACTCGATCTCAGTGCAGCCTTTGACACAGTGTGTCACTCCATCCTCCTCCAAAGGCTGCACCAACTGGGTGTTGAGGGCACAGCACTTGGCTGGTTCTCCTCCTACCTCACTGACAGACACCAATTCATCTCCCTCTCCGGCCACACCTCCTCCCCCTCCCCAGTCACACAGGGGGTCCCCCAAGGCTCAGTCCTTGGCCCCCTGCTCTTCATCTGCTACATTCTCCCCCTTGGTCACATCATCTGTAAATACCACCTCAACTTCCACTGTTACACCGACGACACCCAAATCTACATCAGTACACAATCCCCCCACAGCCCACCCCTCAGTCACATCGAATCCTGCATCACCGAACTCCAAACTTGGATGACCCACAACTTCCTCAAACTGAACAGTGACAAGACTGAACTTCTCATCATTGGCACCAAAACCACCCTCACCAGATCTGGACCCATCACACTCACCATCAACGACTCCACCATCACCCCCTCCCCCCTAGTCCGCAACCTTGGTGTCCTCCTTGACCCCACCCTCTCATTTGACCCCCACGTCCGCTCCATCGTAAAAATATCCTACTTTCACCTACGCAACATCGCAAAAATCCGTCACTGCCTCTCCCCCCCCCGCTGCTGAATCCCTCATTCACGCCTTCATCTCCTCCCGCCTGGACTACTGCAACTCCCTCCTCACTGGTATCACCTCCCGCTCCCTCCATAAACTGCAAATGGTCCAAAATTCAGCCGCCCGCCTCCTCACTAACACCCGGTCCCGCGAACACATCACTCCTGTCATCCACTCCCTCCACTGGCTCCCGATCAAACACCGCATTAACTTTAAAACACTACTCCTCACCTTCAAAGCCCTCCACAGCCTGGCCCCCCCCTACCTGACTGATCTCCTTCTCCCCTACCGCCCCACCCGTTCCCTCCGGTCCTCCTCCACTGCCTCCCTCACTGTCCCGACATCCAAGCTTAAAAACTTCGGAGATCGGGCCTTCTTTCGCACTGCACCCCGACTCTGGAACTCCCTCCCCCAGTCCATCAGAGACTCCCCTACACTCTCCACCTTCAAAGCTCGCCTCAAAACCCACCTGTTCTCCCTTGCCTTCAACCCCCCCCACCCCTAAACCCCCCCCCCCTCCCCTCCAACCTGATTGATATCTATCTCCAGTCTTTTTTTTTTTGTGCTATCAGGCTGTCTCCCCTGTTCCCCCCATGGTCTCATGTTCCTTTTGTTTTTGTTTCTTTGTTGTTTTTGTTTTTGTTTCTTTGCTTTCGTTTCTTTGTTTGTACCCCTGCTCCCGACTACTGTCAGCGACTTCGGGTTATTGAGAAGCGCTATATAAATTAAATGAATTATTATTATTATTATGGTAGTGTTATAATTTACTATCTAACTAACTGAAATATACATTATTCATTATTCACAGTATCACAGGTGCAGTATGCATAAGGTAGTGTTATTGTCCTACTTGGGTTCCTATTAGTTCTAGGTCGATGTCTGGCAGCAGTCCCTGCCCACTGTTGTGGAGCCTGATGGCCACTGGTATGAAGGACTGTCCAAGATGGTTAGTTGAGTGTCGGGGGGGTATGAGTCTGTGGCTTCCTTGTCACCTTCACCTAATATGTTTTGATCTGGTCAGGTGCGCTGTCACCTAAAATGTTTTGATCTGATCAGGTGCGCTGTCACCTAATATGTTTTGATCTGGTCAGGTGCGCTGTCACCTAATATGATTTCATCTGGTCAGGTGCGCTGTCACCTAATATGATTTCATCTGGTCAGGTGCGCTGTCACCTAATATGTTTTCATCTGGTCAGGTCCGCTGTCACCTAAGGTTAATATGTTTTCATCTGTGTCCACTGACCACTGACACACAGTGGGGGATGTTTTAAAAATATAATTTAATATATAATATAATATAATAATTTGTGCTTCACCTAAAAATTTGGTCAGCAGCCTCCACTGGTGTGTATTTATGTTGAAGGCTTGCCAAACAAAGAGACAATCAAATCAAGGATAAAAGATATCCCCATGTCAGCTCGAAGTGTCGAGCGACGCATCAACGAAATGTCCGAAAATATCAGAGAACAGCAAACAGCTGGATTAAAAGATGCTCCGGTGTGCAGCTTAAAGGGACCAATTAAGCAAAACAGTGCCAGGGATCTCAGGTAGGCTGCGGTAGCTGTTTATTTTCCTACACACGGCGTGTTAACTTGAACGTCTTTCTCTCTCTCTCTCTCTCTCTCTCTCTCCTCTTTCCTCTCTCTCTCTCTCTCTCTCTCTCTCTCTCTATCTCTCTCCTCTCCTCTCCCTATCTATCTCCTCTCTCTCTCTCTCTCTCTCTCTCTCTCTCTCTCTCTCTCTCTCTCTCTCCTCTCCTCTCCTCTCCTCTCCTCTCCTCTCCTCTCCTCTCCTCTCCTCTCCTCTCCTCTCCTCTCCTCTCCTCTCCCCTCTCTCTCTCTCTTCTCCTCTCTCAATTCAATTCAATTAAATTCAAATGGCTTTATTGGCATGACGTACTTCATTGCATTTCTAGCAGCAAATTCATACGCCAGCACACAAACTTGTTTTTGCGTCAGTCCATACTGAATTTGTGATGCTTTGATCAGATAATCCTGCAGAAGTGTCTCTTCGGCATGCGTCAAAACCTGGCGGCAATTGTACTTTGGTGAGTATGCCATTGAATCTTTGCTTTCAGCATCTCGTGCTTTTTCCACATATCTACGTAGAGTTGAGAACTTTATATCGTCTGTTTTACAAACATTGCGAATACTTTGTCCCGTGTCAAGTACTTTCTTGACGGCCTCTTTCATTTTTTCATTGTCGGTATTCCGAATTTTTCTGGAGTCCAGTTTTCGGTTGCGTACCAATTTTTTCTGAAACCAGATAAAGCACGCAATAGTATGGCACAGATATAATATATATATATATATATATAGTTATATTTGGAATAAAAAATTGTTAAATTGAGGAGTTAATATTGCCGTTAGTCAACAAACAAAGCGACCTCCTTTTACCGGGGCACAGTGAATCACTTGAAAAATGTATCCACTGTGCCCCAATTCACTGTGCCCCGCATGCACTATGTGCAATCATGTGAAATTTTTTCATTCATGGCCATTAGCAGCAGAGAGGACACATGCTCATAAAACTTCATTAAATATCCCTCAAATTACCAACATGTGCTTGGTTTCTTATTCCTGGATGATCTATACTAAATCACAAAAACAAAAGAAACCCGAAATTTTACATTTGATGGTACAAAACGGGGATTACCTTTCAATTCTTCACAAAAGTGTGTTGCCTGGAAATTAAGCACATTTTCAGATATGGATTAACCAGAGGCACACACTGATGACATCATCAAGGCATTCCTGTGTACAAGCTTCTATAAATAGCCACTGATTCACTGTGCCCCTTGATCCACTGTGCCCCGGTCTCCCCTACCCCTAAAAATGTGGGGGCTATGGGCATATTTTTCCTTAGGGGGCATATCTATGAAACTTGGCAGGCTGATTCATAACATAAAATAAATAAGAAAATGTATTGGGAGTTTTCTTGAATTTGCATTGCCATGGCAACAGTAGCCGATAAAGGCCCAAATAAGAATAGCGGACAAAACTATATAACTACATGGTACTACAGGGTACTGGTAGGTAGTGACGCAGGGTTGTTGGTTCTCCTTCAGGACATGCAGGGCATCAGTCAGCAGGAAATGCAAGGCATGGAACTTGAAAGATGATCAACTTTATTTGTATAGCACTTTTCAGACAGAAGTTGAGGTGCTATACACTGGCCCGCCGTTTTCAACTGCTTTTCGGAAAATCAAATAAATGTCACCAGATGTATAAGCACAGATGGCTCGGATATGATTCTCAGTGAGGTCTTTGTCCTCTCCAGGTTTCTTATTTTTTTAGCCCTTTTTGTGTACATTTATATGCGCTACGCCAGGCTTTCTTGAAATATTCGTCTTTGTCCTCTTTTTGGAGGAGTTCGTTGTTGGCTTGCATCCTCGTCTCGGTGCAGAGCCCTCATGTGCGTCATCAACAGCAGTAGGGACCCAAGACATCTGATCCACAGAAACCTGGAGGGATAGAGAAGGAAAGTAAGAGAAGATGCAAGGCTTCATCTTTTCAAATACTAAAGAGAAGCGTGGCTATTATTTGGGGAATTTTACATGGTGGACAGAACCAGGAAAGAACATATCTAGCATAGGATTGTGTTGCGACACAGATGTTGTGAGGATTCGCCTGTCCCTGGACCTTTTTTCCCTGTCTACTCTCCTCAACAGCCCCCACCCTTGTGAGGACTTTTCCCTGTCTCCTACTCTTCACCAGCCCCCACCCTTGCGAGGACTTTTCCCTGTCTCCTACTCTTCACCAGCCCCCACCTTTGGACATTCTTGTTCCCCTACCTTCACGCACCTGTTGGGAGTTTGCGATCAGCTCGGGAGAGTACTTAGGTTGCTGACTCCCCTCCAGTCCTGGTCGGGTCGTTCTGTGTTCTGTACGCTGGTTCTGTACGCTGGTTCTGTACGTTACCATCTACTGCCGTTTCCTGGAGTGGGACATCGTCTTCGCTCTCTAGACTTCCACGGGAGGATCCCTTTGTTCTCACTCCAGACGTCGTGCCATCTTGTTGCTACCATCACCTGCCGCGTCTCCGGTCTCGGACCCCGGCTCGCCATCGCTCCCTATTCCACGGGGGGATGGCGTGTTCTCCCTCGGACCCCGGCTCGCCATCGCTCCCTATTCCACGGGGGGATGGCGTGTTCTCCCTCGGACCCCGGCTCTCCTTCGCTCCCTTTCCACGGGAGGATGGCGTGTTCTCGCCCCGGTCCCCTGGGACCCCCTTTGTTCTGCACTGCCCGTCTGCAGCATCGGAGGAGGAGGAGGAGGATTCCTTTCTGAGCAGCAGAGCCCTACTCGGTGTAGGGACGAAAGAGGATCCCCGTGCCCGGCCTCCGCCGTCGGGCCCCGGTCCCCGTGCCCGGCCTCCGCCGTCGGGCCCCTGTGCCCGGCCTCCGCCGTTGGATTCCCATCCCCAGCCCCTCTCTCCGGGCCTCTGTCCCAGTCTCTAGCCCGCCTCTCCGGGCCTCTGTCCCTGTCCCCCTCTCCAGTGCCCCTGGTCCCTTAGCCTGTTCGCCCGTTAAAGGCACAGTGCCGCAGTTTTCATAATTCATGGACTCTAGTGTTTTTTGTGTTCTCCCTTAAAGGGACTGTGCCGCTTTTTGTTATATAATAAATATTGCCCTGTTTTGGCTTACTCTCATACCTGTCTTGTGTTGTGCGATCGGGGTCGGTTACAAACCATAACAGTACGACCCGACCAGTCGACGACCCCAGCCAGCACAGACAGTGTATGTGAGACAGCCCTTGTTAGCTCCCCTGTTAGCTCCCCTGTTAACCTCTTTAGTTCCCCTGTTAGCTCCCCTGGTAGCCTCGTTAGCTCCCCTGTTAGCTCCCCTGTTAGCTCCCCTGTTAGCTCCCCTGTTAGCCTCGTTAGCTCCCCTGTTAGCTCCCCTGTTAGCTCCCCGGTTAGCTCCCCTGTTAGCCTCGTTAGCTCCCCTGATAGCTCCCCTGTTCCCCACAGCTAGGACTGTCCTTTCAGCTAGCTTGTTCTCCTCTGCTAGTCCAGCCGTCTGCTAGCTTAGCCCCTGCAGCTAACCGGCTTCCTCAGCTAGTCCAGCCTGTCTGCTAGCTTAGCCCCTGCAGCTAACCGGCTTCCTCAGCTAGTCCAGCCGTCTGCTAGCTTAGCCCCTGCAGCTAACCGGCTTCCTCAGCTAGTCCAGCCGTCTGCTAGCTTAGCCCCTGCAGCTAACCCCATGTGTTCTCATGCTAGTCCAGCCCTGTCTGCTAGCCTAGCTCCGGCAGCTAGCGCAGCCTCTATGCTAATGTAGCATTACAGCTAGCATAGGCCCTGTAGCTAGCAATGCCCTGGCAGCTACCCTGTCCCTCTGCTAGCCCCACTTTAGGTGTAGCTTCCCCTGCTAGCATGGCCCATTTTTTTTATTTTTTTTGTTTGGTTGCTCTGTCATGTCCCCTGCCCCGCTGTCTGATTTTTGGGTCGCCCGGTGGCTCCCGTGGAGGGGGAGGTACTGTGAGGATTCGCCTGTCCCTGGACCTTTTTTCCCTGTCTACTCTCCTCAACAGCCCCCACCCTTGCGAGGACTTTTCCCTGTCTCCTACTCTTCACCAGCCCCCACCCTTGCGAGGACTTTTCCCTGTCTCCTACTCTTCACCAGCCCCCACCTTTGGACATTCTTGTTCCCCTACCTTCACGCACCTGTTGGGAGTTTGCGATCAGCTCGGGAGAGTACTTAGGTTGCAGACTCCCCTCCAGTCCTGGTCGGGTCGTTCTGTGTTCTGTACGCTGGTTCTGTACGTTACCATCTACTGCCGTTTCCTGGAGTGGGACATCGTCTTCGCTCTCTAGACTTCCACGGGAGGATCCCTTTGTTCTCACTCCAGACGTCGTGCCATCTTGTTGCTACCATCACCTGCCGCGTCTCCGGTCTCGGACCCCGGCTCGCCATCGTTCCCTATTCCACGGGGGGATGGCGTGTTCTCCCTCGGACCCCGGCTCGCCATCGCTCCCTTTCCACGGGAGGATGGCGTGTTCTCGCCCTGGTCCCATGGGACCCCCTTTGTTCTGCGCTGCCCGTCTGCAGCATCGGAGGAGGAGGATTCCTTTCTGAGCAGCAGAGCCCTACTCGGTGTAGGGACGGAAGAGGATCCCCTGCCCGGCCTCCGCTGTCGGGCCCCTGTGCCCGGCCTCCGCCGCTGGATTCCCGTCCCCAGCCCCTCTCTCCGGGCCTCTGTCCCAGTCTCTAGCCCGCCTCTCCGGGCCTCTGTCCCTGTCCCCCTCTCCAGTGCCCCTGGTCCCTTAGCCTGCTCGCCCGTTAAAGGCACAGTGCCGCAGTTTTCATAATTCATGGACTCTAGTGTTTTTTGTGTTCTCCCTTAAAGGGACTGTGCCGCTTTTTGTTATATAATAAATATTGCCCTGTTTTGGCTTACTCTCATACCTGTCTTGTGTTGTGCGATTGGGGTCGGTTACAAACCATAACAGATGTTACTAAGACATCAAGAAACAGACAGAATGCAAATTCGTCTTTTATGTATGCAGACATTGCACCTGCCTTTTTGCCTTGCCGTTAAATTAATGGATTGTATTTTACACACAAAGTGAAATCTTCACACAGGCAGGGGGTACCAGACTACACACATTCAATATAAGATGTATGTCATATTTATTCTATTAAAGTATTCCTATAATTTGTATATTGGTCTTGTGTGTGTGCATGGAAATAATTCTTTTTGATGTATTAATCAATGGCCTGTTTTGACAAACACTAATATATCCAAATGATGAGATCCAAGGCTTTGCAACATGCACCAGCTCTGGTAAGATAAGATAAGATAATCCTTTATTGATCCCCTTGGGGAAATTCAGGCATCATAGCAGCATGGGGGAAGGGGGGGGGGGTGGTACAGGTAGTAAAAACAACACAGGCAGTGTAAACAAATAGGTCAATATAATTTACTATCTAACTAGCTGGAAAAAAATATTCACAGTATTCACAGTGTCACATAAGGTGCAGTATGCATAAGGTAGTGTTATAATTTACTATCTACTGAGTATACATTATTCACAGTATCACAGTATCCACTGAAATATACATTATTCACAGTATCACAGTATCCACTGAAATATACATTATTCACAGTATCACAGTATCCACATAAGGTGCAGTATGCCTAAGCATGCTTTTCCCTGTCTCCTACTCTTCACCAGCCCCCACCTTTGGACATTCTTGTTCCCCTACCTTCACGCACCTGTTGGGAGTTTGCGATCAGCTCGGGAGAGTACTTAGGTTGCAGACTCCCCTCCAGTCCTGGTCGGGTCGTTCTGTGTTCTGTACGCTGGTTCTGTACGTTACCATCTACTGCCGTTTCCTGGAGTGGGACATCGTCTTCGCTCTCTAGACTTCCACGGGAGGATCCCTTTGTTCTCACTCCAGACGTCGTGCCATCTTGTTGCTACCATCACCTGCCGCGTCTCCGGTCTCGGACCCCGGCTCGCCATCGTTCCCTATTCCACGGGGGGATGGCGTGTTCTCCCTCGGACCCCGGCTCGCCATCGCTCCCTTTCCACGGGAGGATGGCGTGTTCTCGCCCTGGTCCCATGGGACCCCCTTTGTTCTGCGCTGCCCGTCTGCAGCATCGGAGGAGGAGGATTCCTTTCTGAGCAGTATCACAGTATCCACTGAAATATACATTATTCACAGTATCACAGTATCCACATAAGGTGCAGTATGCCTAAGGTAGTGTAAGTTGTCCTCCTTGGGTTCCTATTAGTCCCAGGTCAATGTCTGGCAGCAGTCGCTGCCCACTGTTGTGGAGGCTGCTAGTCGCTGCCCACTGTTGTGGAGCCTGATGGCCACTGGTATGAAGGACTGTCCGAGGCGGTTAGTTGAGTGTCGGGGGGGTATGAGTCTGTGGCTGAACGAGCTTCTCATCTTGACTAGCTCGTCGTAGAGGGGGTGGTAGGGGTTCTCCATGATGGCAGCCAGCTTCCTTATCATCCCCCTCTCTGCCATCACCTCTAGTCTAGGTAACTCGACTCCCACCACGGAGCTAGCCTTCCTCACCAGCTTGTTGAGCTTGTTGGTATCCCTTGAGTTGATGTAACCTCCCCAGCATGCCACAGCATAGAAGAGGACACTGGCCACTACAGACTGGTAAAATGACTGCAGCAGTCTGTTGCACACGTTGAAGGACCTGAGTCTCCTCAGGAAGAACAGCCTGCTCTGTCCCTTCCTGTAGAGGGCCTCTGTGTTATCCGACCAGTCCAGTTTATTGTTCAGGTGTAAAAACAACACAGGCAGTGTAAACAAATAGGTCAATATAATTTACTATCTAACTAGCTGGAAAAAAATATTCACAGTATTCACAGTGTCACATAAGGTGCAGTATGCATAAGGTAGTGTTATAATTTACTATCTACTGAGTATACATTATTCACAGTATCACAGTATCCACTGAAATATACATTATTCACAGTATCACAGTATCCACATAAGGTGCAGTATGCCTAAGGTAGTGTAAGTTGTCCTCCTTGGGTTCCTATTAGTCCCAGGTCAATGTCTGGCAGCAGTCGCTGCCCACTGTTGTGGAGGCTGCTAGTCGCTGCCCACTGTTGTGGAGCCTGATGGCCACTGGTATGAAGGACTGTCCGAGGAGGTTAGTTGAGTGTCGGGGGGGGGTATGAGTCTGTGGCTGAACGAGCTTCTCATCTTGACTAGCTCGTCGTAGAGGGGGTGGTAGGGGTTCTCCATGATGGCAGCCAGCTTCCTTATCATCCCCCTCTCTGCCATCACCTCTAGTCTAGGTAGCTCGACTCCCACCATGGAGCTAGCCTTCCTCACCAGCTTGTTGAGCTTGTTGGTATCCCTTGAGTTGATGTAGCCTCCCCAGCATGCCACAGCATAGAAGAGGACACTGGCCACTACAGACTGGTAAAATGACTGCAGCAGTCTGTTGCACACGTTGAAGGACCTGAGTCTCCTCAGGAAGAACAGCCTGCTCTGTCCCTTCCTGTAGAGGGCCTCTGTGTTATCCGACCAGTCCAGTTTATTGTTCAGGTGTACCCCAAGGTGATGCACCAAAGGCTAGTTTGGTGAGGAGTTCTCAAAGCGTTTCATCATAAGGACCTTCAAATCAAAACAACAGAAACCTTTCTGTGTGGAACCCAAGGCTACCTGAGAGGAGTGTCCTGCCGCTGGCAATAGAAGTAGGTAAGTGAGGAAAGTAGAATGTATTTGGTCTGTGACCTGGGAGATAATGAAACTAAATGCACTTAGTTTTATTGTAGGCTACTTTATGTCATAACCTGCATGCAAGAATGCAGAACACACATCCTGAATTATTTAGGTTTGATGAATATGAGAAATTGGACTGAGTAGCAAAGTATGAGCCTGTTGTATTCGGAAAATTAGGCAAAACTTGATTATAATGCATGCATACAATATGAGATCAGTTTATTTGATGCATTGTAGCAGGGAGAACCAGTCCACCTTAAGAGCTGTTCCACCTTAAGATAAAATAAGATAAGATATTCCTTTATTTATCCCCTTGGGGAAATTCAGACATTCTCCCTTTAGGAAGTCACCCCCCACTTACTCAGGTACAATAAACAGGTAGGTTAATAAAGAACATCTTATGTTACATGTATCCAAAAAGTGACAAGACAGACAACCCAACCCGATGAGAATGAGCATCAGGCACAGAACACAATACTGTGACGCAGGCCGGGCCAAACACCATGTTTTCAGGGAGTCCCTAACCTGGGATACTGTGACGCAGGCCGGGCCAAACACCATGTTTTCAGGGAGTCCCTAACCTGGGAAACTGTGACGCAGGCCGGGCCAAACACCATGTTTTCAGGGAGTCCCTAACCTGGGATACTGTGACGCAGGCCGGGCCAAACACCATGTTTTCAGGGAGTCCCTAACCTGGGAAACTGTGACGCAGGCCGGGCCAAACACCATGTTTTCAGGGAGTCCCTAACCTGGGATACTGTGACGCAGGCCGGGCCAAACACCATGTTTTCAGGGAGTCCCTAACCTGGGAAACTGTGACGCAGGCCGGGCCAAACACCATGTTTTCAGGGAGTCCCTAACCTGGGATACTGTGACGCAGGCCGGGCCAAACACCATGTTTTCAGAGAGTCCCTAACCTGGGATACTGTGACGCAGGCCGGGCCAAACACCATGTTTTCAGGGAGTCTCTAACCTGGGATACTGTGACGCAGGCCGGGCCAAACACCATGTTTTCAGGGAGTCCCTAACCTGGGATACTGTGACGCAGGCCGGGCCAAACACCATGTTTTCAGGGAGTCCCTAACCTGGGATACTGTGACGCAGGCCGGGCCAAACACCATGTTTTCAGGGAGTCCCTAACCTGGGATACTGTGACGCAGGCCGGGCCAAACACCATGTTTTCAGGGAGTCCCTAACCTGGGATACTGTGACGCAGGCCGGGCCAAACACCATGTTTTCAGGGAGTCCCTAACCTGGGATACTGTGACGCAGGCCGGGCCAAACACCATGTTTTCAGGGAGTCCCTAACCTGGGATACTGTGACGCAGGCTGAGCCAAACACCATGTTTTCAGGGAGTCCCTTGTGGTGATATTTGACATTGAATTTCATAACTAATATGTGTGAATAATTAGATAACCATAATGTAAAAGCCAGGTGTACCTTTCAACAGCAGAATGGATTTTCAGTGCTAAAGTAAGGAGCTGATACTGGTGTTACAGAGACAGCTGGGTTGAACACAGGGCAGACCAGCTTAGACTTGTTGAAGAGCAGAATATACTTACAGGATGATTAGTCATGGACACTAATTCACAAACAAAGTTATCTATTAATCAACTGTTTAGTATCAAAAGGTAAGCCAAGAGTAAAACCATAATATTATGCCTTGTATACTTTTTAGCAGCAGAGTGGGTTGCAGGGCTAAATGAGGAACGATTCTAGAGACAGTTGCATCAGATAACAGCAGGAACAGTTATTTCAACCCCCACTAGCAGATGTACTAACAAAGGAACTGAAAAGTCACACTCAACTGTTAGCAGATTTCAGCAGCGACAGCAGAGACCAGATAACTGGCGCTGATAGTATAAGACAGGACTAAAGATCATTAATCAATAAGGACATGTTTCAAAGTTAAATGAAAAAGTATGATACTTGATTGGCTTTGATTGGAATGACAACTCTATAAAGAAACCAATAAAAACATCTATATAGATATTTAGAATTAAGAATCCTGGTATAGTTATCACAGTTATATGATCTGGTAAATAAAGGTTGGTGTGGTCTCCTATATGATGTCTGATATCAGCCTAGAAGCAATGACTGTACTGGGATGATATGAGAGGTCATATAGGTCATTACACAAACCATATAGATTGGAAAATTAATAATGGTACACGAAGGAATGTTGATGCATTCAGAGGAGACACCGACGGGGGCCACAGGCAGGACCCCCCTCTCTGTCCAAACACGTCGCCACAGCCCAAAGTAGGGGGCATTGACACCAACCCCCCACAGAAGAACCAACTGGATTGGACCAAACGTATTATTAAAATGTGCTACTATTGGTGGAAAATGATAGTATTTAAGAGCGAACATAGTGTTAATTCAAGAGCCCAGACCGCCCCCAGGTATGCGGCTCCCCGCTCCCAACCCAGAGAATGCTGTCGGCTGATTTTCATGTAAGTAAGCTGGATGGCCCCATGGTTGGTTAGAATAGAATGTAAAGATACTTATCTTAGAAACCAGGCTTACTCATATGAAAAGGGCTTACAGTACATTCTCTATTTTCATTGATGTTAACAATGACTGTTGTATGTACATGTTGGGTTTTGAGATGCAAACCTTGTTGATCCTTTGTACAAAACAGACATGTTAATGTATTCTGATAATCCTTGTATGTGAAAAGCAACCTTTTAATTCACTCTGGGCCGCCGTGTACTCAAATACATGAGTTTGAATTCGAACTCTCCCGTCTGGACTGCACGTTTATTCCTTGCTGGCTATATTGGAAGTGAGATGAGGAGACCAAATTCTATCACTTATGATCTTTTTCCTCCTTCCAGTTAGCGACCTCCTTGTGCTGCAATTAACCTTAGATTTGTATAGGATTATACGACACCCTAACCTGGGATACTGTGACGCAGGCCGGGCCAAACACCATGTTTTCAGGGAGTCCCTAACCTGGGATACTGTGATGCAGGCCGGGCCAAACACCATGTTTTCAGGGAGTCCCTAACCTGGGATACTGTGACGCAGGCCGGGCCAAACACCATGTTTTCAGGGAGTCCCTAACCTGGGATACTGTGATGAATATTATATTCAGGATATCTTCCAGAGGGAAGTTCTTTTGGAATGATTGGATTATTGACATAAAATGGAGAAAATCAGTTATTACCAAATACATGTTTTCCCTAATAAATTCAAAGATGTACACTACATAAAATACTACATAAAATATATCCAAATTGTAACAAAAAATCATATATTTGGAAGATAAATGTACTTTTGTGGAAAAGATGTGGAATCTGTTATACATATTGTTCATGAATATGAATTAGTTCATGCTTTTTGGAATAACCTACATTAATATTTTTGTAATTTACAGTCATTTATTTATTTTACTAATCTATATTGTAATCACATTTAGAATTAAATGTAATTCTTAATAGGAAAATATTATTTGTATACATAAACATAGTTATCTGAGATTCACCCCTAAATTTTATTATTTAAATGTAAATGTTTAATCTCATTAAGTCTCTAGTAAAATACAAAAGAATAGTGGATTATTAATATATACATTTTACAACCATTGGCTTAGTTGAACAGGGCAATAGCAACAACTGAGTGAAACAGCAGCTTGTGGTGTGGCTTAACAACATGTGACTTTTTCTTCTATTAGTAAAACAACAGATTTGTTTAGTTGTTTGAAAGAAAAGATAACATGATTCCTGATTTAAAAACCTTGTGTCATCTCTGAGGTGAGCACCCCCCAAGCCCCCGCCCCCCCCCACACACACACACATTTCATCTGGCAGGGTTTAATCATCTGAAAATTGCGCATTGATTCATAGATGTTTGCATACTTTCTACACCTTAAGTATGAACCACTCACAGTCTTTGAGTCTGCAGGTAGAATCCAGGCTTGGAGAAAACACAGCAGAACAATGGGCAGCATCTTGTTGATCATCATCTCACAAAGGCAAATGCCACTTAAAAGATACAAGGAAAAGAGCTGCTTGACACCAACAACAAAGAAAATAGATATGGAAAATCTTTGTGGGGTGGGGGGCTGTACTTTCTAGGCTCTTGCTATAGGTGGAGACTTGACCCCAGAAGACTCGACTCCTTGGGTCTTAACCCTTTCACTGCCACACGACAGCCGGTTAACCCTTTCACTGTGACAATACAGAAGGTTAGCCCTTTACTATCACACAACCGACGGTGATGCTCCATCATTAGCATCATTAGCTCCGCGAAAAGTGATAGTAAAGGGTTAACCTTCTGTCGTGTGGCAGTGAAAGGGTTAAAAGTCTAGAGTTGGGCTGGTGTACTAACAAATGCCGTTATTGACAATCAATTAATCAGAAACGACCCCCCCCCCCCCGCTTTCATGCATTCATGATGGAACATAATATACCGATCATATGCATTTGAATTTTTAATTGTAGCGTGTTACGGGACGAAATGCCAATGGATTAAGTATAATATGCGTCGCAGCCTATTACTAGCCTCCCAGGAATTACCCCAGACCGCTCTAAAACTATACTTATATTCACCAGGGTGACCACGGTATAAAACGGGAATGTATGGATGGAAAAGATATTCCTTTTTCACATCTTGAACGATAGATACTCGATGTCAAATGGGCCATAGTATTGCATCCATAGCTATAATATTTATATAGTTATAGCCCTGCAAACAAGGTGAGCGACTCCCATCGTTTACAGCGGTGGCGGTAGCTACTACACTACAGGATAAGGCTAATCCCTGGCAGTCAATGAGTTAATGTTATTAATTAGGGTTCCATTCCATTTAGGTGAGAACTGTATCCAGTAGCGGAACATATCAGACCCTGGCCGGGGGCGGGGCAGTGGCGGTTCGTCCATAGTGGGCGCTAGAGTGCCGCCCTCCCTGGTTAAAAGAAGAAGAAGAAAGATTTTTTTGCGTGAGGAGGAAGCAGCCTATTCATCCCCCATCCTCCTCCAGTCCGTTTTCATGGGCGCTCATCTCTGCTCCGTCGTAATTGCGCAACTCACAGGGCAAAATGCAAATATGTATAAATAAATACGTACGTACGTACAACTTAGCGCTGTCAAATACGATACCAGAGGGCGCTTGCTCGAGTGCCCGATGTAGTCACTCTATTGGCTGAGAGTGGCACGTGACATCGCCTCGAGGGGCTACTAGGAAATACGCTCTGCTAGTAGTTGTCTGGTTGTCTGCTAGTAGTTAGCTGGTTCGGTAACTTCGGTAAGAACAACAACAACAACAACAAGCTATATGGCTGGATGCAGTCTGGGCAGTGGACATACAGTATACACTTTATCAAGCCCTGCTGGACCGAGGCAGTCGCGCGCTCTCTCTCTCTCTCTCTCTCTCTCTCTCTCTGTTAGAGCGATGCTGTTGTTGTGAGGGGGAACTAACTAATACATTTCGCCGCGGGTGGGGCATAATCACCCGGACAATGAATGGTAACTTGTTTAAAATGACAAGATATACATTATGGAGTATTCTATGTTTGAATGAATGAATGAAAACTTCATTTAACAGATTGCAGAATGGGTACAATACAGTACGGCTCAATACACACAATTGTTAAGGGGATGCAGACCAGAGAAAGACGTTTGTCTTGTTTACATCAGGGTCCCCCATTTTCAATTCATATCGATAGTTTAATAGCTAGCCTTGGCTCGTTTAACAATATGCAAAATATGTGTACAGCCCTGTACTCATACTGAAGTTATTCTTGGTATATACTACACATACTACTAGGTCTGATCTTTTGCAGTTCCTTGTGTAATGAGAGAGAGTGAAAGAGAGAGAGGGGGATACTAATTAAGAGACAGGGAAGGAGAATATAACTTAAGAGGGAGAGGGAATCTTAAACAACCAATGGTACACACTACGCTGAAAAGCATGTGCATATCTGTTTGTGGAGTGAAGTTGTGGAATGACTTACCTGAATACATCAAAATGAGTAAACATGGGGGCGGCTGGGTGGCGTAGCGGAGATTGCGCTTGTCACCAATGCGAGAGACTCCGGTATAGAATCCCGGAGTCAACATTGCCTGCGGCTTGGGCCAGTCGTCATACTATCTCAATTGGCAGAGGTAGCGGTGGAAGTCAATGGGTGGGGATTTGGACGTTGTGGACAGCGACCCCTACAGGTCGGTTGGGCGACGCCTGCACAGCAAAAGACAGGAAGTATCGGGGGCAGCGTGAGCCTCCCACGTGTTACTCCTCGCCACTGAGAGTCTGGCGCTGTCTGGTGAAAAGATGCAACAGGCTGCCTCTTCGTGTACCGGAGGGAACACGTGATGCAAGGCTTCTATCCTCGCTACAGCCAACCAGTGGGGGGCATAGTCTAGCAACGTTCAAGACAGGGGAGGGGAGAATTGGAAACGTGAAATTGGGATGGGAGAAAAAATTGAAAAATAAGGAGAAAAAGTGGATAAAAAAAGAATGTCTTAGAATAATAATGTTTACTTGCAGCAGGGTAACATATTAATGTCCGACTCCGCCCCTATGACTCAGGTGTGTGGATCTTTTGTCTCTGCAGGAGCAAACGGTTTTTGACCTCAATCAGTAAGATTATAATTTTGTTTTTTTATTTGAAAAGTAACCAAAGAAAAGGGGTAATATTTAAGATGTTGTTTCTACAAAGGGTATAAAAACGAAATATATATCAGATAATGATATAACATGACATAAAGTCCAACACACCACAAGAACAACAAAAACATAGTCTAATAAAATGACACATTTTAGACTAAGACTGAAGCGTCTTTTGCTTGCAGTAACTGTGAAGCAGCATTTATGTTTTCCAAAATCTTGGTCTGCATGTTGACCAAAAATAGAAAGGGAAATTAGCTTATGGCATTCTTGAGTGCACTTGCTTCATTGCGCTCATCCTTTTTGTCACTGGTAAGCAGGGCTTGACATTAACTTTTTAGCTCACCAGCCACTGTGGCTAGTGGTTTTCCAAAATCACTAGCCACTCAGCATTTTCACCAGCCAAAAACCACACACACACACACACACACACAATGTTTTTATAGTGTAGTCTCTCTGTCTCAAGTTAAGTTTGGCTACTTGAGACAGAGAGAGAGACTGTCATTACACGCAACGCAAGTAAGGCAGACTGCGTTTCAAGAGAGAGGGAGGGAGAGAGAGAGATGGATAGAGAGAAAGGGAGGGAGAGAGAGAGAGGGAGAGAGGGAAAGAGAGAGAGAGCGAGGGAGAGAGAGACTTTCATTACGCGCAACGCAAGTAAGCGCGCACTGCGTTTCGAGAGGGAGGGAGAGAGAGAGAGAGAGAGAGAGAGAGAGAGAGAGAGAGAGAAGACTCTTCACAGCACAACAATAGCAATAGCAGCACAACTCATATTATAGGCTACAATGCTTTATAGCTAATATGGCGCGAGGCAGCAGGGCCCGCCGGGGAATATCTCGGGGGCGGAGCCTGCTGCCTCTGCCCGGGGAGCCCCGCCCCTACAGCCCCCCCTGAAGCCTGACTGGATCAGTGAGACAGCAAGGCCCCGCCCCTACAGCCCCCCCTGAAGCCTGACTGGATCAGTGAGGCAGCAAGGCCCCGCCCCTACAGCCCCCCCTGAAGCCTGACTGGATCAGTGAGGCAGCAAGGCCCCGCCCCTACAGCCCCCCCTGAAGCCTGACTGGATCAGTGAGACAGCAAGGCCCCGCCCCTACAGCCCCCCCTGAAGCCTGACTGGATCAGTGAGACAGCAAGGCCCCGCCCCTACAGCCCCCCCTGAAGCCTGACTGGATCAGTGAGACAGCAAGGCCCCGCCCCTACAGCCCCCCCTGAAGCCTGACTGGATCAGTGAGACAGCAAGGCCCCGCCCCTACAGCCCCCCCTGAAGCCTGACTGGATCAGTGAGACAGCAAGGCCCCGCCCCTACAGCCCCCCCTGAAGCCTGACTGGATCAGTGAGACAGCAAGGCCCCGCCCCTACAGCCCCCCCTGAAGCCTGACTGGATCAGTGAGGCAGCAAGGCCCCGCCCCTACAGCCCCCCCTGAAGCCTGACTGGATCAGTGAGACAGCAAGGCCCCGCCCCTACAGCCCCCCTGAAGCCTGACTGGATCAGTGAGGCAGCAAGGCCCCGCCCCTACAGCCCCCCCTGAAGCCTGACTGGATCAGTGAGACAGCAAGGTCCCGCCCCTACAGCCCCACCTGAAGCCTGACTGGATCAGTGAGGCAGCAAGGCCCCGCCCCTACAGCCCCCCCTGAAGCCTGACTGGATCAGTGAGACAGCAAGGCCCCGCCCCTACAGCCCCCCCTGAAGCCTGACTGGATCAGTGAGGCAGCAAGGCCCCGCCCCTACAGCCCCCCTGAAGCCTGACTGGATCAGTGAGACAGCAAGGCCCCGCCCCTACAGCCCCCCCTGAAGCCTGACTGGATCAGTGAGGCAGCAAGGCCCCGCCCCTACAGCCCCCCCTGAAGCCTGACTGGATCAGTGAGGCAGCAACACCATACCAAGGCACAGGCACACCTAGATGGAATGGAACCATAATTAATGTTATTAATTACATGCGTGTTTACATGACGACATGACAAGTGACAACAATAGCAATTTCCTGTTTGCTAATGCAATAACTGTTCCCTAGCAACAGCATCCCAGTGAAACCATCTATAATGCAGGTCGTGAGAGATGAGTCTATAATGCAGGTCGTTAGAGATCAGTCTATAATGCAGGTCGTTAGAGATGAGTCTATAATGCAGGTCGTTAGAGATGAGTCTATAATGCAGGTCGTTAGAGATGAGTCTATAATGCAGGTCGTTAGAGATCAGTCTATAATGCAGGTCGTTAGTGATTAGTCTATAATGCAGGTCGTTAGAGATGAGTCTATAATGCAGGTCGTTAGAGATGAGTCTATAATGCAGGTCGTTAGAGATCAGTCTATAATGCAGGTCGTTAGAGATGAGTCTATAATGCAGATTGTTCCTTGGCGGATCGTAAATAAGCCGGCGGCTCTATCTGAACCACCCGGAGGGTGGTCGAAGACTTTGCGCATGTCATCAACATATGCAGAGTATGACTCGCAGAGGGGAGAATTATTGAAGTGGAGAGCGGTTGCCCATTCCAGCGCAGCACCCGTGAGCAGGGCCGACAGGTAAGCTACTTTAGACCTATCGCTTTGAAAAGTGTGTGATTGTTGCCCGAAAACTAGCGAACACTGAAAGATAAAAGCTCTGCATCTGGAGACGCTTCCGTCATAACGCTCCGGCGCGGGGACGTGGGGCTCCCTGTGCGGGGGAATCGCAGCTGTGGGTGGGGAGTCTGGCGGGGCTTGCTGAGCCGTGACGTATGCCTCGAAACGGCCGTATTGTCTGTCTCGTTCCGCAGAGCCGAGTGTGAGAGCGGTAAGCTGAGCAGTGACGGCGTCTATTGAGAGGGCGAGTTGGTCTACCCGGGCGGACTGGCCGTTGATAATACTCACGGACTGCTTCTGAAATCTCCCCCATTCCTCGATCTCGTGTGTAGCTGGTTCTGTCATCTTGGTCGTGGTGTTCTGTGAGAGTGGGTTTTAGCAGAGCCCAATCGCTGAACACAGGAGAGGAGAATGGAGCGTTTCAAGGGGTTTTAATGGTATTCCCAAGCAGACACATATTACATCCAAAAATGTACAACAGGTATAAATAGGGGGATAACGGGAGCAGGCGCACTCCAGTGCCACTGCAGACGGGAGACACAGTTTCGTGTTTGAGAGAGAGTGCTGGAACTCCTCGGTAAGCTCCAGGGGGTTCCAGACAGGAACACGCTGGCACGGAGGTCCTGGGCACAAGAGAGGGAAGTTAGTACAATGATGGTCACACATGGATGCCTAGCAGGTCTTCAGACTGAGGCGTCGTACCTAGGTAATGATACTAACACCACAAGGACTTCTGGTCAGCGTCGTCCGGTTGAAGTAGGGTCCTCATCATCAGGGGATGAGGTACAGCTGTGAGGAGCCTGACAGCGTGTGAATCAGGGGATGAAGTGCAGCTGTGTTGAGTGACGGGAATTGAAGGGATACTGACCATATAAGGGCGTGAGGCTTCCGTGGTGGAAGGAAGGGAGGATGAAGAGGAGTGCATGGTGGATGGAAGGGGGGATGAAGAGGAGTGCGTGGTGGATGGAAGGGGAGAAGGAGGGGGAGTGAAGTACGCTTGTGCTGTGATTATGACACTGAGTCAATGTTGATGGTTTTGTTGAACATTTGTATTTCACAGGAGAAACTGTATTCAAAGAAAGCTATTAAAATAGTCTTTGAATCTAAATATACTTTCTTTGTGTTGATTCTACATTATTTGCATGATTTTACTCAAGTAAATATCTGTTACAAGCTTCGGTCATAAGTATGCGATTTTTAATCTAGATTAATTACAGAAAATTGTGAGATTAATTAGTTACTTTTTTTAATCTATTGACAGCAGTAATTTGAATTAATCTATAACATGTTCCATGTTTTAAGTTTCACACATTTCTTACATCTAAATGTTCCCATACCTTATTCTCTCCCCTAATCTCTCTCCCTGTATCTCTATTGACATCTAGTGGTGGATGCCAGTCGGAGCAGGTCCTACAGGAATAGCAGCAGCTGAAGACCCTCATCAGGACCACTTTCACAGACAAGTCATACCTAGGGCTGAGGCAGACACTGCTCACCAAGGAGCCATATCGTTCAGAGGTTTGTGGGAAACATTTAATATTCTTCAGAATTTACAAAGTCGTGTGTACTCTACAGAATAAATTAATTGAGTTACTCCTAGTTACTTTTATGTCAGAACGTCCTGCACTTGGCTGAAATACTGCTTGTGATGCCGATCTCCTCCGCTCAGTGAGAGCGTGGATTTTCAGCCCAGAATGGTAGTAAGAACAGCAGCAGCCTCCACTGCTGAAGACTTGATCCGTATCAGGAAGGCTGGAGCAAGTCAACCCGAGCCATGTAGCAGCCAAATGGTCTTCGTCTTCTAAGAGGGCCAGGAAGACAAATATGAAAAAGTGGCCAGCAGACAAGCTAGATCTTCAAGGGTCAAAGTATGTATAAAACAGGAGGGAAGACTGTCAAGTTTTAAACTGTGGATACCAAACAGAGAAGGTAAAGACGACTTTGAACTGTTGAACAGTAATGCTCAACTATTTTATTGCACTGTAAATTATATATATTTTTTAATCTATTCTATTCAAAAATTGTATTGCACTGCACTATTTTACTCTGTCTATTTTATCTTACACTTTTTATTATTGTCTATTTAAAACTGAATCAAACCATAAACAAGGTGGCCTGTTGGGATGTTAGATCTTAACGTAAAAAACTGTGATTTTATATATGTCCGCACTTTATGTGCTCATTTTATGTCTTTTTTCTGTTGTGAAGCACTTTGAACTGCAGTTTCTGTATGAAAGGTGCTATACAAATAAAGTTTATTATTATTATCTGTGACACGTGTGCATGCAGTTTGTTGTTTTTGTTCTATTAGTGATTTACACACTTTACTCAATAAAAAACTATTGTATGACAAATTTAAACAGATTTGCACTGCTAATTTGAAGCGTATTGATGTCTTATATACAGTTATGTCTCTGCAATTTACCATTATGGGCAAATAAAGAAACTTGTTTGTCTGAAGACATTTCTTGTTAAGGTTTGGATTTTGTGTGCCCTGTATGCAAGATGAATGTCCTTTGCCAGTCACATACCTATTTAAGTGATAAACTACTTGTGGTTGTTTTTACATTTTAAGAGACGTTTTACACTTTAAATGATTATTATACATCATTATTTTGTAATTATTTCTTAATAAAATCTGTGGCAGGGAGGGCGACGCACAAATCACCATCATCAGTCAGTAGTTACTTCCACACCTACCCTACGACTACTGCTTGGCCTTACTCCTAAAACCCACCTTACCCCTGCTCACCTACGAGTGGCTGCAATTAAAAAATTAAATGTCAAATCCCCCCCCCCCACCCCACGTACAGTTTCTTCCCCTTCGAATGTATATATTTTTTCTTTTCTTTTTCTTAAACAGTATAGTTGTATGTCATAAATGTCTTGATGAATTGAAAATGGAGGACCCTTATGTAAACAAGAGGAAAGTCTTTTTCTGGTCTTCATCCTCTTGGCAGTAGTTAGTATTGAGCTATACTGTATTGTACCCATTCTGCAATCTGTTAATAAAGTTTTCAATCAATCAATCAATCAAACCCCCTAAAGAAAGAACGATGACCTGTTATTTTAGGTTCTTGGAAAGAGACGGAGCCAAAATATCCGGCTCCCTTCAAAGAGCCGTAACCTCCATCACTCTGGATAACATACGAGGCTGGGGCTGAAGTGCACAGGATGGGGGCCACAACAGCAGACCACTGAGCCAACGACGCTAATGATCTATTCTACTGTAGCAAATATCAACTTTGATGGCAAGAGAAATACCTAAATATACCGTCTTACCATATGTGAGTTACTGTGTAGAGATATGGGGAAATGCATACATAAGCACTTTAAAACCATTAATTATACTACAGAAAAAAGCTGAGAATTGTACACAAGGTCAGATTTCGGGATCACACAAATAACTTGCTCGTCAAATGCCTTTTAAAGCTAATGGACTTATTCAAATTTAAACTGGCAGAGATAATGTATCAAGCAAAGACTCAAGAACTCCCAGGTAACATAAACAAAATATTTATAGAGGGATACAGGATATAATTTGAGAGGTAACTGCAACTTTGATAAACATTACGCTCGCACCAATCTCAGGAGCAGGTGCATATAATCCTATGGAGTAACTGTGTGGAGAATGGGTTGGAAGATAAAATGAAGGAAAGCAGAAATATTGCTCTATGTAAAGAAATGTATAAACAAATATTTGCAAATGACCAAAAATAGGAAAGGGGAGGTGACTATTGTCAATCTTCTGGATTCTAAGCTGTTGTTTTCTTTTGTACTACATTATAGATACTGATAGTTTATTTTGTTGTTTTCAATGTTAAGAATTATTGGTAATGTGGATATTCTCCATTATATAATTTAAGTATTAATTAATGTTCCCTTTTCATAAAGGACACAGTGGTGGGTATCATATATATCATAAAGGACACAGTGTATCATATATATCATAAAGGACACAGTGGTGGGCATCATATATATCATAAAGGACACAGTGTATCATATATATCATAAAGGACACAGTGGTGGGTATCATATATATCATAAAGGACACAGTGGTGGGTATCATATATATCATAAAGGACACAGTGGTGGGTATCATATATATCATAAATGACACAGTGGTGGCATCATATCGGTCAACAATAATAAATCGGAAGGCAGAATGATGTGCAGCGGTTTAAGAGTTAAAGCTGCAGCATGTCTATAAATCACATCTTATCCAAAAGGTTGTCAAGTCAGTCATTCAAAGATGAAACAATGTTATTAATATAAATAGTAAAAAGGACAGGACCCAGTTGAACTTTGCAGCAAAACTTTAGTTATGGACAATAATTCAGATTGAACAGGGCCCGATTTTACACAGCAGAAGATAGATAATCCTGAAACCAATAACATGCACCACTATCCAGGCTAATACTAGATAACCTTTTATTTTCTTTTATTCCCCCCCCTCCTTTTTCTCCGTTTTTCCCCCATCCCAATGTTAGTCGTTATGCCAATTCCCAATCCCCTTCCTGGTCGTTGCGCACCTACCCCCTACAGTCTGTCTGGGAGAGTGGAGGCTATCACATGCTTCCTCCGACACATGTGTAGCCAATAAACCGCTTCTTTTCACCTGGCAGTGTGGACTCTCACTGAGAGAGTGTAATGTGTGGAAGGATCACACTACCTCCCTTAGATCCTTTCCTCGCTGAGCAGGCGCCCCGACCGAACTGTAGGAGTCGCTGTTTACAACGACCAGGACCCACCCACCGGCTTTCCCACCCTCTAACACTGACAGTTGTGTTAGTATGACGGCCGGCCAAGGCGGAAGCAACGCAGAGAGCTGGGCTCGATACCAGTATCTCCTGCGTTGGTGGCGAGCGCCTTGCTACTAGATAACCTTTTTAAAAGCATGTGATGATCGACTGTATCAAAAGCTTTTGACAGATCATCTTAACACTTTCAGTGCCACGGACGACATAACTCGTTTTATTAGGCCCCCCACTGAGTGCCCACGACGACAAATATTGTTTTATTGTTTTATTAGCGATCTCATCAACCGAGAGAATGTAAAAAAGCGCCCCCTATAGTCTATCCCTGTGTAACTGTAGGTCAGTCGCTTAGACTGACCTGGGATCTGTAGATATGTAGGGGCGGAGCCAGCTGGTTCCTTGTGCTGGGAGCAGTCTGATCAACATGCGGGACGGGAATCAGCCTGGAATATATATTTACAGCAGCCAATACTCAATCAATAAGCGTGATCAATATTTGGAATGGTGATCAGGAATTGGAATGATCTTTTTGGAGAACATCTGATCTGAGGTAAGGAATCTATTTTACCAGTCTTGGGATAATCAGAGTTGTATTCGCTGAGATCTCAGCGTTTGCCCTATGTGTGATGTGTCTGTTTGTGCGCGATCGCTGATGAGGAAATAAGAGAATCGATTTTTCAGATCGCCTCATAGCGTGCATACGTACACATATACAATCGATAATCTAGCGTTTATTTGAAAACTATTCATAAATAGGCCGAAAAATGACAACGTTTTTGTGTATTCGAGAATATTCCAGTAAATGTCTTTTTATCATGGAAACTTTATATTTTCCTTGAAAACGAGGGCTTTTCAAAATGCTATAAAAACGAAAATGAACAGATAAAAAAACAATCCGCTTCGACAATGTTGACTGGAAAACGAGTCATTGATAAGCGACAGGCAGATTAGACACATAGCCACAATTTCAAGTTCAAGTTCTTTAATAGTTGTCATACAGAAGTACAGAATACTTTCATACAAAATGCTTCTTACTGTTACGCTCCAGAGACTGTGCTAGACAAGATAGTATCAAATAACATAATAACATAATATAGCATGAATTTAGAAGAAGAAAATGAGGTCACAGTGTTCGGTATAGACATATGTACAATGTTCTGGGTTACCATATAATATACAATACACAATACTATGCAGTGTACTAATGTACAGTACTATCTAGTGCAAAGCAGAAATGGGATGAGGTACAATTTTAGGTACAATTTAGAGTAAGGTGTACGAGTTGTAGTGCAATCCTTCATCCATAAATATAAAGTGTGGGGAGTGGGTGCTACAGTGTGTTTGTTTAAAGTGGGTGTGTGCTATAAGTGTGTGGAGTGGGTGCTACAGTGTGTTTGTTTAAAGTGAGTGTGTGCGTGTGGATGTGTGTGCTATGTGCGTTTGGTGGTTGTTGTTGTGTAGTGTTCATTCATTGTTCGTTTAGCAGCCTGATGGCCTGGGGATAGAAGCTTCTTCTGAGTCTTTCTGTGCTCGCCTTGAGACTCCTGTATCGCTTGCCTGACCGCAGCAGTTCAAAGAGGCAGTTGTTCGGGTGACTGGAGTCTTTAATGATTCTCTTAGCCTTGCCCTTGCAACGCTTGTAGTAAATGTTCTGGAGGGTGGGGAGCCCCCCTCCAATTGTGCGTTCGGCTGAACGTGTCACTCTTTGTAGTCTGCTTTGGTCTTGTGCAGTGCTATTCCCAAACCAGGAGGTGATGTTGCCGGTCAAGATGCTCTCTATTGTACATGAGTAGAAGTTCTTAAGGATCTTCTGGCTGACTTGGAACTTCCTTAGGCGCCTGAGGAAGTAGAGGCGTTGTCGTGCCTTCTTCACAACACTGTTAATGTGTGTGGTCCATGTCAAGTCCTCGGATATGTAGGCTCCGAGGTACTTAAAGCTGTTGACTCTCTCAACCGGTGCCCCGTCGATGCTGAGGGGGCTGTAGTCCTTGACCCCCGACCTCCTGAAGTCCACAATCATCTCCTTTGTTTTGCTGACGTTCAGGGAGAGGCTGTTTTCCTGGCACCATCCCGCCAGGACCTTGACCTCTTCCAGGTAGGCCCTCTCGTCGTTGGCAGAGATCAGGCCCACCACCACTGTGTCATCAGCAAATTTGATGATTGTATTGCTACTCCGCTGAGCCACACAGTCGTGTGTGTACAGGGAGTAGAGGAGGGGACTCAGAACACAGCCCTGGGGGGCCCCTATGTTGAGGGTGATGGATGAGGAGGTGCAGTTGCCTGCTCTCACCACCTGGGGTCTGCCAGTCAGGAAGTCCAAGACCCACTGGCAGAGGTCATAGCCCAAGCCCAGGTCCCTGAGCTTGGCTATGAGTATGGAGGGGACTATGGTATTGAATGCCGAGCTGTAGTCGATGAATAGCATTCTCACATAGTTCCCCTGCCTCTTGTCCAGGTGTGATGCTGCTGTGTGCAGCACATGGGATATGGCGTCCTCCGTGGACCTGTTGGGGCGGTATGCAAATTGCAGGGGGTCCATGTTGATGGGGAGGGAGGAGCAGATGTAGCCCTTTACTAGCTTCTCGAAGCACTTCATGGCTATGGAGGTGAGAGCTACAGGGCGGTAGTCGTTGAGGCAAGCAGGCTTGGATTTTTTGGGTACAGGGATAATAGTGGACTTCTTCAGGCAGGTGGGGATGACAGCCTGTTCTAAGGACAGGTTAAATATGTCAGTGAATACTGGGGCCAGTTGGTCGGCACAGACTTTTAGGACGCGGCCGGGGATGCCGTCTGGACCTGCTGCCTTCCTGATATTCACTTTTTTAAAGGTCCGCCTCACCTCATGCTCTGTTACCCTGAACACTGCGCCTCCATCAGCAGCCGACCCCCCCCCCCCCCATTGCCGAGGCTTGTGAGCTGGTGTTGTTATTACCAGCATCAAACCTCGCATAGAAGGTATTGAGGTCATTTGCTAAGGAGATGTCACTGTTCAGTTTGAGGGAGGCGCCTTTGTAGTCTGTCATCGTTTTGAGCCCCTGCCACATAGCTCTAGTCAGCTCGTTCAAACTGGAGTTCAATTTTATCCCTGTAGCGTCGTTTGGCCTCTGACACTGTCCTCCTTACGTTGTATCGCGCCACCTTGTGGTCATTCATGTTGCCTGCCTCTAGGCCGTTTAAAACATAGATTAGGCGTTTTTAACGCTAACATTGAAGTGGATGGTGGGCATTCAACCGGTAAATCAAGGTTAAGCAAGGGCTCTGAAAGTGTTAATAGATATAATAATTTAAAGAAAAGTATCATTATGAGTGGAACTCTTCCAACACTGGCTACAGCAGGTTTCTCTACTCTAAAAACTTGGAGATGAATTGACAGGTTCTTGACATTTCACTGAATCTTTTCTCCCAAGTGGATTTTCGTATGTTTTCTCGAATATTTTAATTTACTGAATCTCTTCTCACACAGACCACAATGATGTGGCTTCTCTGCTGTATGGATTTGCTGATGAATCAGAAGATGTGTACTTGTCCTAAAGTTCTTCCCACACTGGTCACAGAAGGAGGCTTCTCTCCTGTGTGAATTCTCTGGTGTGATTTCAGAATACTCAGATGACTACAGCTCTACCCACACTAGTCACAGGAATAGGGCTTCTCTCCTGTGTGAATTCTCTGATGTTTCTTCAGTCTAATCAGATGACTAAAGCTCTTTCCACACTGGCCACAGGAGTAGGGCTTCTCTCCTGTGTGAATTCTCTGATGTGTTTTCAGATTCTGATGCTGAGTAAAACCCTTTCCACACTGGTCACAGGAGTAGGGCTTCTCTCCTGTGTGAATTCTCTGGTGTGTTTTCAGATCAGACAGTTGACTAAAGCTCTTTCCACACTGGCCACAGGAGTAGGGCTTCTCTCCTGTGTGAATTCTCTGGTGTGTTTTCAGATGATGTTGCAGAGTAAAGCCCTGTCCACACTGGTCACAGGAGTAGGGCTTCTCTCCTGTGTGAATTCTCTGATGCGTTTTCAGATTCTGATGCTGAGTAAAGCCCTTTCCACACTGGTCACATGAGTAGGGCTTCTCTCCTGTGTGAATTATCTGGTGTGATTGCAGATTATCTAGCCGACTAAAGCCCTTTCCACACTGGTCACAGGAGTAGGGCTTCTCTCCTGTGTGAATTATCTGGTGCGATTGCAGCCTAATCAGATGACTAAAGCTCTTTCCACACTGGCCACAGGAGTAGGGCTTCTCTCCTGTGTGAATTCTCTGGTGTAATTTCAGACTAAACAGACGACTAAAGCCCTTTCCACACTGATCACAGGAGTAGGGCTTCTCTCCTGTGTGAATTCTCTGGTGTGTTTTCAGATTCTGTTGCGTAGTAAAGCCCTGTCCACACTGGTCACAGGAGTAGGGCTTCTCTCCTGTGTGAATTCTCTGGTGGCTTTTCAGATTCTGTTGCTGAGTAAAACCCTTTCCACACTGGTCACAGGAGTAGGGCTTCTCTCCTGTGTGAATTCTCTGGTGTGTTTTCAGATCAGACAGTTGACTAAAGCTCTTTCCACACTGGCCACAGGAGTAGGGCTTCTCTCCTGTGTGAATTCTCTGGTGTGTTTTCAGATGATGTTGCAGAGTAAAGCCCTGTCCACACTGGTCACAGGAGTAGGGCTTCTCTCCTGTGTGAATTCTCTGATGTGTTTTCAGATTCTGATGCTGAGTAAAGCCCTTTCCACACTGGTCACATGAGTAGGGCTTCTCTCCTGTGTGAATTATCTGGTGTGATTGCAGATTATCTAGCCGACTAAAGCCCTTTCCACACTGGCCACAGGAGTAGGGCTTCTCTCCTGTGTGAATTCTCTGGTGTGTTTTCAGATGATGTTGCACAGTAAAGCCCTGTCCACACTGGTCACAGGAGTAGGGCTTCTCTCCTGTGTGAATTCTCTGGTGTGATTGCAGATTATCTAGCCGACTAAAGCCCTTTCCACACTGGCCACAGGAGTAGGGCTTCTCTCCTGTGTGAATTCTCTGGTGTGTTTTCAGACTCTGTTGCGTAGTAAATCCCTGTCCACACTGGTCACAGGAGTAGGGCTTCTCTCCTGTGTGAATTCTCTGGTGTGTTTTCAGATCAGACAGTTGACTAAAGCTCTTTCCACACTGGTCACAGGAGTAGGGCTTCTCTCCTGTGTGAATTCTCTGGTGGCTTTTCAGATTCTGTTGCTGAGTAAAACCCTTTCCACACTGGTCACAGGAGTAGGGCTTCTCTCCTGTGTGAATTCTCTGGTGTGTTTTCAGATCAGACAGTTGACTAAAGCTCTTTCCACACTGGCCACAGGAGTAGGGCTTCTCTCCTGTGTGAATTCTCTGGTGTGTTTTCAGATGATGTTGCAGAGTAAAGCTCTGTCCACACTGGTCACAGGAGTAGGGCTTCTCTCCTGTGTGAATTCTCTGATGTGTTTTCAGATTCTGATGCTGAGTAAAGCCCTTTCCACACTGGTCACATGAGTAGGGCTTCTCTCCTGTGTGAATTATCTGGTGTGATTGCAGATTATCTAGCCGACTAAAGCCCTTTCCACACTGGCCACAGGAGTAGGGCTTCTCTCCTGTGTGAATTCTCTGGTGTGTTTTCAGATGATGTTGCACAGTAAAGCCCTGTCCACACTGGTCACAGGAGTAGGGCTTCTCTCCTGTGTGAATTCTCTGGTGTGATTGCAGATTATCTAGCCGACTAAAGCCCTTTCCACACTGGCCACAGGAGTAGGGCTTCTCTCCTGTGTGACTTCTCTGGTGTGTTTTCAGACTCTGTTGCGTAGTAAAGCCCTGTCCACACTGGTCACAGGAGTAGGGCTTCTCTCCTGTGTGAATTCTCTGGTGTGTTTTCAGATCAGACAGTTGACTAAAGCTCTTTCCACACTGGTCACAGGAGTAGGGCTTCTCTCCTGTGTGAATTCTCTGGTGTGTTTTCAAACTACTTCGATGAATAAAGCTTTTCCCACACTGGTCACAGGAGAGACATTTTCTTCCATCCAAGCCTCTTGGTTTCTTCCCAGGCCTGACAGGACAGCTATCTGGATGGAGATAGTGATGGAGAAGAGTGTCAGAGGAAGGAGAGAAAGATAATTGGTTATTTTATTCAGCTTTAGTTTCTATGCAAGAGGTTTATAATGGTATGTATTAGGGCTGGGCGATTCTTGCTAAAATGTTAATCCCATTTTTCCTCCCTAAGAATTGAGATCACGATTCTCTCACGATTCTTTATTTTAATTTTATAAAAACATTTATTGCACTTTCTTAAACGGACAACATAACATATATCAATGTGCTTGACTTAACATAACTTATATCTTAACTTATAACAAAGTGCTCGACTTAAACTTAAAAGTCTCTTGTAATACAAAATAACTAGTCTCTTTTCCTCTCTTATTTTAGAACACTTAATCAAAGTGATTCACTTAATGCTGCTGAACATAAAAAAAATAGAATGTAAAATGTATGAATAAACTTAGGTGCGATTGCTTCATCAGTAATGAATGTTGGGTTATGGCTTTAGAATGTTCAGAGTGGAATAGGATGTTCGCTTAGGGCTTTAGAATGTTCAATTATGGTTTTAACATGAAATAGAATGTTCAGTTACAGCTTTAGAATAAATAATACAAATAAAACCTCATCACATCATCACGCAGTTCTGTCTCGACTGTCGTTCGACACTGGGTGTACAGAGCAGACAATGCAACATTTGAAAAGTATTAAGTAGCACTTGTCTAGCGTCTTGATAATTTTCTTAAACCCCTCGTTTTGAACGGTGTTGATTGACTTGATGGATATGACGATGCACTGTATAACGTTTGAGTTATTGAGGCTTGTGTGGTCTGATGGCTGGGATTTTGTGATGTGGTTGTCCTTCATTGCTAAATCATATTCGACTTTATGGTGACGTTTGAGGTGGTTGTAGAGGTTGGTCGTGTTACCTTGCGTTGCTGCGATGGTGCCAAAGCATTGTATGACTCCTCCTTGTACATCACTGTCGGGTTTAATTAAACCAGAAAAAATTCCATACACTGGAATGTGCTCCTTTTTTCGGTATAAGCACAGTAGTGGATACAGCACTCACACCACCGGGATTTTCTTCAGTGTCACTAATTTCTTTCTTTTTTCTTTAGCTTGAAGATGTTTTGTCTTGCTCGTTCGACATGTGCCGTGTTATGTGTGAGCTCAGCTGTTTACTCAGCTGAGTAGCCTGGGGGGAGGCGCATTGTGGGGAGGGCAGTGAGCGCTGTGTGAGTGAGGAAGAGAGGATAATAGGAGTGTTTTTAATGCAATTGATCTCCATTTTGACGCAAATGCAAATACATCAGAATCGCCGTCATTTAGAAATGAGATCGCATAGGTCTATGAATCGAGATTGCGGTCCTAGTATGTATCTTGGCAGCCCTAGTATGTATCTTGGTTTTATAGTTTAAGAATAGTGTAGTCCAGAGTCATCTACAGTTATAGACTTAAACCACTTTGTTTCAAGCACCAGTTAGTCAACCGTTTCTGGAGCAGGAGTGGTTATCATGGCTATGGTTAAGGTCAGTTTAATTTAGTCCAGGACTAAAGCCCCTTTAGTCTCAGGTTATGACAGATTTAAGTGTCACCTTATGGATAAAATCTTACATCACGCTATGGGAAATTTCATATATCTGTAACAAAATATATCACGATATAGTATGTTTTCTGTAAATTGGATGAAACATTTGTCTACAAAATAACCACATAATCCATGACTACTTTTGAATAATCCAGAGTTTAAACTAAATACAAATGAAAGGCATTTCCTATTTTTATTTGGAAGCAACGTTGAACAGAACGTGATGCTCATGTTTCTTACTACAGACCCAGAACCATGTACTGAATACCTCTTCACCTACGACTGAACTCCTGTACACGGCACCAACACTAGGGCTGCAACTAACCATTATTTTGTTATCGATTCATCTAAACTATTAATTTACCAGAAAAACAACAATTGATTCTATATGCCATTTAATATTTTTAAATGTTTTACTAGTATCCTTATGCCGGCCTGCCTGAAATTTTCATCCGGCTCGCTGCCTCACCCAGGAGCAATTCAACTGGCCTGTGATGGAAATCAAGCGCACCTCATGCTGTTGTGGAATGTCAGGTTATTGGACAGAGGTGTAGGGCTATGAGATATGTCAGCTAAGGGTTATGTCCCAGAGTGAACTCAAGAAGTGTCTAGAAGGATCTATTGCAAAACACACATACTTGTTTTTGGGCCTCCATCATATTGGAGACAGCATGCAAAGAGGCCTTGGGAGGGCAAGGAGAAACTGGGACTGGGTTGCATGAATAGAAAGTGCATGAATAGAAAGTCTGGAGAAGTTAGGCAATAGCCATTTTTAGACAGATTGACCAAATGCAATACGCAGTTAGGAAATCGAGCAGATGTGGAATGATAGATAGGTCTGTTATGACAGATAGGTCTGTTATTGCTAACCTAGTCTCTTAAAAGAGGGAACACACACACACAGGGATACACTTGGATTTGCCAGATATATACACACACATACACACACACACATATACATGCACACACTCAACATTAGATTGAATACACACACACACACACCAAGGTTGGTTTGCCAGGATACACACCACACACATACACAGACACACACACATGCACACACTCACATTGGGTTGAACACACACACATACCAAAGTTGGCTTCCACATACACACACAGACTCACAAGCACGCGCAATATAGCACACACACATATCCACACAGGCCAAGACAGTTTACACACATGCACAAAGATTGCAACACAGAGTCTAGGACACAGACACATCCACATGCCTACACCCACACAAATGAATGTATAAAAGGTTGTCTTGTGACGAATGAAATCAGAGTATTGTCAAATGGCTTGATCCATGTGATAAATAAATCTCTCCCTGCGCAGGACCTTCTTTTGAATTGATTCAGCCCGTGTCATCATTTGTAAATATCACAAATTGAACGTAAACCTATAGACGAAGTGATAATTACCTACAGTGCAAATGTCCCGACTTTAAGCAAACGCAGAGCGTTATCTGCACCTGCATCGTGTTTTTGTTGAATAAAATCCACCCGCTTTCATTGACTAGTAGAGGAGGACCCACTATTTAGTCTCCAGTTGTACCTTGTGTCTTTATTTACTTTTTAAGCTTGTCAGTCATCTGTTTTCACTCGACCCAAGCCGTGGTTATTCGTTTGCATCCAATTTGACTTTACACTGTAAAATTTTTTATTATCACAGGAAATTCACTGTATTATTTTACAGATTACTTTTGTTTTTCTACATTAACATTTTGGACGCCGGAGTGATATGCGTGATGTGTAGTTAGAATAGGCATATTTTAATTTCTAAGGCTATTCTTGGTTTGCTTCCATCATACCTATGGATCTACATTCTTAAAACATTTATGGGAAGTTATTGTGTTTACTCCTAGGACTTATTCCTACACACTAAAAACAGATGGGTCAATTCTATAACCCAATTTCTTGGTTAATCGTGTTGGGTTAAAATTATGGGTTAATTCTCTGAGCATAACCATTATTTGGGTTATTGAGATTTAATTTTGACCCAATTTTGACCCAATTTGTGAGTTATAATAATTATGGGTCAATTTTCTGAGACATAACCCATGTGTTGGGTCAGAGAGCTGGGTGTTTCCGCCGGGATCTGCAAAGCTACACCCCTCCCCCACTGGGAACTATATGTTCCAGTCAGTCAGACGGTCATGTTCACAGTCAACACGGTCCCACGTTCACAGTCAACACGATCCAACAAACCCTCTTCACGATCACGGAAAAGACTTCACTGACTCAAGGTAAGATCTCGTTTTGTTAGCACAGTATTTATATCTCAACCCATCCATTGTACATATTGCGTCGTGTTAACCATGCACTGTGAACGTTGTGGAACTAAATTAGCTAGCTCTTCACAGCTATCTGTCGCGTCATCAGCTAGCTATCCACCGCAAGTTGCAACTTAGCTACTCATTTCTATAATCGGTTCATCTCTAACCTTGTAAAAATATGTGGTAACGTCTATTAATAAATAAGCCACACAACACGACACAACACATAAATCATTACCGTTCAAGCATGCTACCGAAAGTGACCAAGTCTATGAGTATTACAAAGGTTCTGGCTAGTAGCTAGGCCTAGTTAACCAGTACTAGTAACGTTACTGTTATTGCTAATTTTACCGTGTTTTGGGTTGTAATGATACCAGATTAACTGGAGACTATCTATAGCTGTGTAACGTTATATGATTGATATCTTTATTAACCATATGTGTGTAATAAAGCTGTTGTCCTCTCAATGCGGTGACATAGCTGGTTCGCTAGCTAGCTACATACTGAGATTTAGCGCCATTTTGCGCCATTTTGAGGTCTACATTTCCATCATCTCTCTAATGTCCCGCGATTCGGGCATCAATTTACAACATCCTATACTAAATTAAGCAGTAGACTGCGGAAGCCAGACATGTGGTGAGGCTTTTTACACCTGAAATCAGTGCTAAATATTCTAGGCTGCTATGTCAGCAAGTATACTTGGCCTATCGTTCACACGTGGCTGAGTACTTGGGCATGAGGCATTAATTAATTGCAGATGTGTTCATTTCCACATTGCTTTCTCTTTTGTTTCAGGCCAGTCTTGATGGACAGCTTTGTCGCAGAAAAGCTTATTGAGTGGCAATTGCCAGAGCTCACAGACAGTTTTAAAGGTGAGAATTTTTACTTTCTTGACCATGAAAATGTTTCCATGACAAAGCAGTATTGTATAGGGTTTCAACACACATGCAGGCACACACACATTATTCTGTTCTTCATCTTGGTTCTCTGGTCCTGCCAGCCTGGTCCTGTGTTGGCGTTAGCTGCCACTGGATGGCACTGAAATTACTGTAAAAGTATTTTTGTTTTCTGTCTTTGTCTTTCAGATCAAGATATCGATGAGGAGGCGTTTCACCTTTTAGATGGTGAAAACAATCCGGAACCTCATCCCCAAAATAGGCCCCAGGCTCAAGTTTTCAAAACTTTACAGAGAATTTGTAAGTGATCACTGAGTGTTCCAACATCAAGGCAGATGGCGTATACATGCTTTAAATGCAAAAGGCTAATTCCTGGTGATGCCAAGTCTCTCTTTTCACATTTACGAGTAGCACACAATATAAACGCTTTATCCACTTATTTCCAATGTTGTGAGGGAGTTTGTAGCAGAACATTTTCTTTCATTCGGTCTTACAGAAAGCACTTGCAAGGAGAACATAACGACAACCAGGCCCTGGCCCAGCCACCTAACGTACCAAATCAGGCTGCTAATACTTTCAATGCTGAAGAGCTAGTACGGCAAGTTGAGGGTGAACAAATGGCGGAAGATGAAGATAATGATGATGAATGGGACGAACTAGAGCAAGAGGGAATCACAGAGAGAGTAGCCCATTTTATAGCTCATCTTAGATCAAAATCTTCCCAGACCTTTACAAATATAAATGTTGTGGTTCAGCGAACCTCAAGTTTAATTGGAGATTTAGTGAGCAGACTACAAATAAAGACCATGTCGCTTTTCAGTCAGTTTGGGCATGATCAAAACCCACAGGTAGAGGAGCTCAGGCAGGACTTTTTAGATGCAGCTAACCCTTTCGAGGGTCTGGAGACAGACTATAAACAGATTAGGTATTTTACTAACTCTGGGAACTTCATCTAGCCAATTGAGGAGTGTTTCTCCGATAACCAAACCTTTGTACAGCGGAGAGACTCTGCCACTGGCACCGTTCGACAAGTTGCTCTGACTGATACCTTTCAGCGTATTCCACTAAAGCGTCTTCTGGTCAAGATACTGGAGCTTCCTGGTGTTTTACAGGCCATGATGGAATGGCAACAGAGAGAGAGTGATGCTCTTCAGGATATATTTGATGGAGATTTCTGTAAAAATCATCCACTCTTTTTGAAAGAGGTGTCAATCCCATTGCTGTTATACAATGATGATTGTGAAACTGTGAACCCCCTCGGGTCAAAGACTGGGGTTCACAAGTTAGGATTTATATATTTTATCTTGAAGAGTTTGCCACCAGACATCCTATCCAATTTGCAGTCACACTTCTTGTTGGCAGTCTATAAATCAGATGATGCAAAAACCTATGGCATTGATGCAGTGTTGCGCCCTATTGTGGAAGAACTAAAGTGTCTTGAGAGGGATGGCATAACTGTTAACACGCCTAGCTTCCAAGGCGTTGTCAAATTCGCCGTTGTTCAGGTAGTGGGAGACAATTTAGGATTGAACGCAATACTTGGTTACATAGAGTTTTTCGGGGAACCATGTGTGCCGTTTATGCAAAATACACAGAGATGTCTTGAAAGTACAGACACAGGTAGACGATATGCTGTCCCGAGATGTGAATACTCACGCAGAGGATTTACGGACAGACAACCTCTCTCAGACAGGCCTTAAAAGAGACAGTGTCCTCAACAGTCTTTTTATCATGTTACGGACAATATGGCACTGGACATAATGCATGACATCCTCGAAGGGGTAGGGCCATACGAATTTAAACTTGTGTTAAATGCACTCATAGAACAAAAGCTTATCTCACTAGATAAGCTAAACTATCGTATCACCAGCTTTGATTATGGCTTTTGTGATGTGGGAAACAAGCCCTCTGTAATAAGTAAGAATGATTTAAAGAACCTTGGAAGCCCTCTGCATCAGTCTGCAGCTCAGATGTGGTGTCTACTAAGGTTACTTCCAGTAATGATCGGTGACCTTATCCCTACAGACAATAAGGAATGGGAACTTCTCCTACTCCTATTAATGTGCATGGAGATCATCTTCTCTCCATCTGTTACTCATGCAGCAACACAGTACCTGAGTAAAATCATTGAAGAGCATCACTCTCTTTTCCTGGATCTATTTGCTCTGCATTTGCGCCCAAAACACCATTTCATGCTTCATTATCCAAAAGCAATTCGAACACTTGGACCATTGATCCATTTGTGGGTAATGCGCTTTGAGGCAAGACATGGATTCTTCAAACAAGTCAGTCATGTCACTTGCAACTTCCGCAACATTAGCAAAACCATGGCTTATCGACATCAGATAATGCAATGCTACAGTTTCATGTGTGGGTCTGTGTTAAGCCACACCACAGAAATTGGTCCAGGGTATACTACCTTTCTGGCTCATTTTGAAGGCTATAATGAAATTCAAAGTGGTCTCACAGGAATCCCCCTTTTCGCTGAATTGTATGTACCGGCCAGGGTCACTGTTAAGGGTACAACATACAGACCAGGCATGACAGTGTTTATGTCCTATGACCAAGATGGAGAGCCTCAGTTTGGGCTTATTAAAGCCATTTTGGTTTTAGAGCCATCTGTAAAGCTAGTTGTTCAGAGGTGGGAGACAATGGGGTTTGAGAAGCATTTCTTTGCTTACAGTGTGATCCAAACCAAAGATTTGTTGGCTATCGATGTGAAAGAGCTGCTTGATCATCACCCACTACATGCAGTCCAGTCATACAGAGATGTTGACACTGTATTCATCTCTCTGCGCTATAGACGTTTTTAGACTGTGAATGGCCATCTGAATGGCCACTGCCACTTGTAAATAGTGAGGAAAAAAATCAGGAAAGAAACACTGCCTTGAATTACTAGAAACACAGTGATAGCCTACAGTATATATTCCGAACATATTTAGAATAGTTAGTCTTTAGTTTCATGCTGTGGACTGCCTTACTCTGCTACAACTCTTCGATGACTGAGATACATTGTTGGACTGCTGGGATGGGGAAACTCCTTGGACTACTGAGATGACATTAATTGTTGTAAGTAAGAATGTGTTTAATTAAAATGGTTCTACAACTAAATACTAACCACTTTAAACCTTATGACAAAATAAATCTTCACCCGTATTTAAATGTTTCCATGTGTGTAGGCTATTGGCCATCTTGGGTGTCAATCGGTTAAATGGAAAACGACACTGCTGACTGCAAATATATTTTGTATCTGTACACAACAACTCACTTTAACCTAAAATGCCTCTAAGCTGATAACCTTTCTTTGCTGCAAAAGGCTTCGAATGCTGAGCCACCTGCAACAAGCCTTGTTGCTACCATATCCCCCATGGAGGAATCTGCAGCTTCTGGATCAAGCCAGGAGGTCTCCACCATAGAGGAATCGAGGGCAGCAGACCAGATTGTGATTATACGACCGGTTCCACTATTTGTAAGTTGTTCAAGAAGCATGGATGGATCTGGAAGCACTTGGAGCCAGTACATATCTCAGAACTTCAATACTTAAACTAACTCATCTATACTCGTCAGTATTTTATTTAAGCTAATATTTGACTAGGGTAATGTTTTTAAATATCAAATGTTGACCCTTGATTTGTGACACGTCCGAAATCTGAAGTCCTTGAACGGGTTCTCAGCCTAGGCTCCCGCCTATCCCCTGTGTTTTTGGCGTGAGGCAACAACTTCAGATGTGTAGGCTACACCGCATAGATATGCCGCTAGTACATCACGAGGAAGAAATCTGTATGCTGCCAGAGTTAAATTGGTTGATGGTACTACAGCACATCCTTAACAGCTGTCATGTTTCTGTCATGTCTCTGCAGGATATCGTAGCGGCTCTTTCTGCCGCTCCCAATGGCGGGCAAATTCTGGAGAGCCTGGATAAAGGTGATTCCATCTTCGGAAAGAAAAGAATTGCCATGGTCAAAATACTGGTGGATTTGCTGATCCAAAAGTTTGGAGAGAGGTACGTCAAGTCTAGAGTTGATTAGGAGGCATAATTTGACTCATTTAGAGCTAAAGCGTCCGCTAAAAATGACCCCCAAATGAGTTTCATAATGTAATTTGGCTTGTAGGCCTATAGCTTTTTTTATTTTTATTTATTTATAATATAATAATAAATAATAAATAATATTTATTTAATTATTTATAATATAATAATAAATAATAAATCATATGTATTTAATTATTTATTTAATAATTATTATTATTATTAAATTGTTTTATTAATTAATATTGATTTTATGTATTATTATTATTATTATTATTATTATTATTATTATTATTATTATTATTATTATTATTATTATTATTATTTTTTATTTTTTTTTATCCTATCATTCTGATCTATAGCAAGTCATTATATTTGTGCTTTATGTTATACCAGGACTGGTGAAATGTTTCGATCTATGTTTACAGGCCAACCATGGACATAAAAGAGGCCCTGGCAGAATCCTTGGTGCGGACATTCCCATCATTAAACGATGGATCAGACCGTGGCTATGTAAGTTTTCTTCCTCCAGCCTAGTTCATAGAGAAATGGAACATTTGATGAGTAGTAATATTAGTAGAAAATAAGGAGTAATTTTTCTCTCGCATCACATACAGGACACCCAATGTTAACCCGTTGAGTAACAAGTTTTTCTACAACTCAAGTTCAGACCTATGTTGCTCTATTTCAGTAGCACTAAAAGTGAGTTTTATTTATTGTATCAAAAACTTCAGAATGTAATCTTTCAAAAGAGACCAGGATCATGCATGTGCTATAAGTATAAAGTATAGTATTTTGTGTTGTTTGTAAATAGCTGTAAAAAATGTATGGCATTTTACAATACAAAACTTTCCATTCCTGCACGAAAATCAATCAGATCCAATTTGATTGTACTCCAGGTACAGGGTTGATGCATTTTATCCCCCCCCCCCCCCTCCCTGCTCTTTGTTTCAGGTACAGGACTTTTTCCATAATTTAAGCATAACATTGCAAAGGGTGACAGAGTTCTATCTTGTCTTATCGTTTCCAGGACATATGGTGCATCAAAGGCCGGAAGGGAATGAAGAATGGCAAACCTTTCTACTATCCAGCTACTGGATTCATTGAAGAAAGGCTTCGGAATGTCCGAAAGAGGCGGGGTTCTGGGTCCAGACAGCGAATGCCTGAAGCCAACGAGCCACCCAGGGCATACATACCAGGTAATACCTGGGGTCGGCAAAAAGGACCATGTTTTCCTGTGTCCCCAGGGGGTAACTATATTCTTCACCAGAGGGAGCTTACTGCACATGAATCCTCAAGGGGGGCTCCATGGAGCAAAAATGGCTGATTTCTGACTTTACCTCGTTTAATATACCTTGTTGAACCCCTCACCAAAACATGCAACAATGCTGGGCAATAGCACCTCCCTCTGGTCAGCCGGGGCGCCTGACTGGAGGGAAAGGATCTGATTGTAATAATGTGCTAAGTCCTACTGGTGAAAATGGGTTACGAAATCGGAGATCATTTTTAGATAGTAAATTTACAATGTGTTGTATATATGTTTCTATAGAATCGACCCTGCCAGAAGAAAGGGCCCAGCAGCAAAGGGAGTGGCTGAAACATGGAGCCCTTCACTCAAGTTCAGGAGTACATGAAGGACACCGTCCTCTACAGAGCCAAGTGGATTCGGGGAAATCACTCCAAGGACATAGAAGAGGTCATTACGGAGTACCCTCGCCTCACCAGCCCAGGCATGGTATGGATCTACTGTAACATATTGCATCTACAATGATAATTCATAATGGTAGTTTTCAACCTGACCCTAATTTCCCCATCTACTTATCTAAATGAGTTGAACTAGCCTTTAAAATATCAGCTGTCACATAACATTTCTTTTAGGGCTGTCAGTTTATCGCGTTAATTAGATTAATTAATTACAAATCCTGTAATTAATTAGATTTTTTTTAATCGCCTGACAGCACTAATTTCTTTCAAACTAAATCTTTTTTAGATATCGCAGGACTTCTTGGTGCTGCATGGCGAGGCTGCACCAAAGTTGTTTGAGACATGGGTGAATATGCAGAGTAAGTCCTGCAGCTGGCGAGACAAGATGGGAAACTCCCCCTTCCTGTCGATGACATGACACTGGGTAAGTTAGCGATTCCTTCTCTTGAGTTGCGAAATAGGAAATGGCTTTTCTTCCAGGTTGTAGATCTGCATTTGTTGTAGCTTTTGCCAATTTCAGTTGATGAATTGTGATAATAATACTCTGGTTATCTTTTTTTTCCAGTTGTTTTATTTGTTTGTTTGTTTGAAAAGGTCTTAAATTATTACCAATTGAGTGCCGGCCACAACATTCTGACACTTTCTGTTGTTCACCTACAGATGCCAAAGGGGAACTGGCCCTCAGGCTGCTACCCGACATGTTCCCACAGACGGTATATAGGCTCAACAAAAAATGTAGGCGGCACTCCAGCGAAGAGGCCCGGTCAGCCTTCGTTGACCTCAAGCCTGTAAGTACAATTTCATGTTATGAATTGGGGAAATGTTGCTATGTAGCCTAAGAAGGATGTTGGTGCACCAAAGTTGTCAGGCTATAAGGTTGACGAAGACATCTGTAGCCTGATCGGGCTATGGCCACCATAACCTCTATTTAAACTCGAAAGGCATTGAGGTTTCCCTCATTTACAAAGACGAGTTAAAACCACTGTTTTGAGCCTTCCAAAATGTCATTGCATGTTCCATTGGCATGAGAAAAAAAACGAACTTGATTTAATTTGGCTCCCTTGTATAGTTGGTATAAACCTGTTATCTTGCTTATGATTTGCGGTCAACCTAGCCCCTTTCGTGACTGCGGTTTGCAAGCCTGGGGCTTTTGTGACCGCAGTAACTTGCTGGTGTGCCGCGACAAGTTAAAAAAAGAACTACCAAGCGTGATCGGGGGGCTGGGGTCGGTCAAAAATATATCAGATATGAATTTCAAAGATACCCAGCGTACAATATGGGTTTAACACAGCTTTACAGTGGGGTCTGGAAGCTCGGAGTTGCTTAGGAAATTGGTGTCACCGCGCATTGGTGTCACCGCGCATGCGCACCAGGCAGCCAAATGCCTGGTGAAATGCTGGTGCGCATGCGCGGTGACACCAATGGCGGAAATACACGGCTCGCTCTGTAAGTACCACTCGCTTTCGAACAATGTTTTAAACTGTTTATTAGCAACTCCGAGCTTCCAGACCCCACTGTAAAGCTGTGTTAAACCCATATTGTACACTGGGTATCTTTGAAATTCATATCTGATATATTTTTGACCGACCCCCAGCCCCCCGATCACGCTTGGTAGTTCTTTTTTAAACTCGTTGCGGCACACCAGCAAGTGACTGCGGTCACAAAAGCCCCAGGCTTGCAAACCGCAGTCACGAAAGGGGCTACTGTCAACCCAAGATTCACCTGTATTTAACATTCTTTCTTTGCTTATTTTAGGTTGGGACAAATATGGTGGAGTACCTCCAGCAGGCAAGACCCTCTCCCTCGGTTTTGGTGCTGGGAGAACCACACACATGTTGTGCTCAGGCATTCGTGATCTATGCAGGTCGGGCACACCCTGAAAGCACAATGCTCGGGGCAGTTGATACGTGTTTTAAAGCATTTTATGTATTTGCCATAAAGTACCCCAGGCAGTGTGTTCATGCATGGGAGTTTCTCCAGCACGTTATATATAATATTGAGGGACCAGAGTCCAAGCATGAAGCATTCTTAAGGACAGCCGTACGTAACGCAAAACGTACAAATGAGGAGGTGGAATAGGTGAAGTAGCAGGAGGGAAGGTGGGGGAAGAGATGGAGGAGGAGGGAGATGGGTAGACGCTAAGTCCCGTATTTCTATATATGTATATATTAGTGCTGTCAATCGATTAAAATATTTAACACGATTAATCGCATGATTGTTCATAGTTAACTCGCGATTAATCACAAATTAATCAAATTTTTCTACCTTAAACGGATCTTTTTCAAGTTCCAAGTTTTAATACTCTCTTATCAACATGCGAGTCAACAAATGCTTTCGTTATGCAGTCATTTAACACAAAAGGATGACCCTCATGCATTGCAAATTTGCATCAAATTCAAAACAGAGTGATGCACAAAATAACTTAAAAGAAAGAAAATTCATTAAAACAATGAATAAAGTGTACATGAAATAATAGGGGAAAGAAAACGTTAGGAACTTGTTACATTCACCCACACAAGGGCTGAGTAATCGCACACACATGTTGTGCTCAGGCATTCGTGATCTATGCAGGTCGGGCACACCCTGAAAGCACAATGCTCGGGGCAGTTGATGCATGTTTTAAAGCATTTTATGTATTTGACATAAAGTACCCCAGGCAGTGTGTTCATGCATGGGAGTTTCTCCAGCACGTTATATATAATATTGAGGGACCAGAGTCCAAGCATGTAGCATTCTTAAGGACAGCCGTACGTAATGCAAAACGTACAAATGAGGAGGAGGTGGAATAGGTGAAGTAGCAGGAGGGAAGGTGGGGGAAGAGATGGAGGAGGAGGGAGATGGGTAGACGCTAAGTCCCGTATTTCTATATATGTATATATTAGTGCTGTCAATCGATTAAAATATTTAACACGATTAATCGCATGATTGTTCATAGTTAACTCGCGATTAATCACAAATTAATCAAATTTTTCTACCTTAAACGGATCTTTTTCAAGTTCCAAGTTTTAATACTCTCTTATCAACATGCGAGTCAACAAATGCTTTCGTTATGCAGTCATTTAACACAAAAGGATGACCCTCATGCATTGCAAATTTGCATCAAATTCAAAACAGAGTGATGCACAAAATAACTTAAAAGAAAGAAAATTCATTAAAACAATGAATAAAGTGTACATGAAATAATAGGGGAAAGAAAATGTTAGGAACTTGTTACATTCACCCACACAAGGGCTGAGTAATACACCTGATAGTCTAGTAAAAAAAAATCTTAAAAGTTAATCGTGAGTTAAAAAAAAGAGTGGCGTTAATAGAATCGGGCGATAACGTGTTAATACCGCGTTAACTTTGACAGCCTTAGTATATATGTGTTTTGATCTATCAATATCTGGGGGAGTGTTCCAACAGGGCAGTAAAGCAGTACAAAACCAGATACCGATATGTATTATTTATTATTTAAACGGGAAATCAGTTTGACATGAAAGCACTTTTTGATGTCCACACGCCGTGACATGTATATGCAACAAGTGTAATACATTTTGAAGTTAAATGTATTCTACGCCTTGGTCTGTTCTTTTCATTGATTTCAGCACATTTAGACTGTTATACCTTTCAATCAAGCATCTGTGCCAACCTAATGTAGTGTACTATAGCAGTTGTGTTAATAGGCCCTTTTCACAGCAGCCATCTTGACACAGCAGGGTAAACCTACATCCTGTGAACCAGACTGACACATGTGTAACTAATCATGTTGCTGTGTCCATCTGTTGGTCAATCGTTGTCAATCTGGCTCACAAGATGGCTGCTGTGAATAGGGTCTATTTGACCCTTTTGATGTAACCCAAGATTCAGTCAAAGCAACTATTTTGACCCATAAAATGGGTCGTTTGTATAACCCAATACGGGGTCAAATCAACTAGGAGGTTGGGTTATTTTGACTCTTAAAATGGGTTGTTTGTATAACCCAATATGAAGTCAAATCAACTTGAAAATTGGGTTATTTTGACCCTTAAAATGGGTCGTTGGTATAACCCAATATGGGGTCAAATCAACTTTGGAAGTTGGGTTATTTTGACCCATAAAATGGGTTGTTGGTATAACCCAATATGGGGTCAAATCAACTTGGAAGTTGGGTTATTTTGACCCTTAAAATGGGTCGTTGGTATAACCCAATATGGGATCAAATCAACTTGGAGGTTGGGTTATTTTGACCCTTAAAATGGGTCGTTGGTATAACCCAATATGGGGTCAAATCAACTTGGAGGTTGGGTTATTTTGACCCTTAAAATGGGTCGTTAGTATTCGTTTTTTGACCCAAGTTATGGGTCAAATGAAATAACCAATAATATTGGGTCAAATTAACCCACACACTGGTCGGGCCCTTTTTGACCAGTGAATTGGGTCAAAAATAACCCAAATTGGGTCAAATTTGACCAATCTGTTTTTAGTGTGTACTATCTGTCCCTAAAGCCCGTACTGAATTGGGAAAAAGGGGGTTTAAGTATGTTGCTCCCTCTACTTGGAAACGGTTGCAAAATTATCAGAATCTTTGGTAGGTGGTCTCAATGGATGCATTTAAAGTTAGTCTTAACACTTTGAGTGCCAGCACGATTTAGCGCTTGAGTGCCACCACCCACTTCAATGATAGCGCTCTCATATTTGCGAACGCACGCAGAAATTACATCTTAAATTATGGCTATGTGTATAATCTGGCCGTCGCTTATCAATGACTTGTTTGCAGTCAACATTGTCGAAACAGATTTTTCTTTTTTTTATCGGTTCATTTCCGTTTTATACCATTTTGAAAAACTCTCATTTTTTAAAGTTTCAGGAAAATATAAAGATTCTGTGATAAACGCCATTTACTGGAATATTCTGGAATACACAAACAACGTTGTCATTTTTCGGCCTATTTATGAATCGTTTTCAAATAAACGCTAGATTATCGATAGTATATGTGTGAGGTTTGGTCCGCTCCCCGCCACACGCTCCGTTCCTTAAGGTACTTTGTTGATTAATTGCATTCCCCGCCACACGCTCCGTTCCTGTAAGGTGCCGTGTTGATTGGTGTTCTCCCCGCCGCACGCTTCTGGAGCAAGTATCAATTTCATCCCGCAGCTGTCACAGCTTGTAATCAGCACCCTATGGCTTTATATACCCTGATCCCCCTACTATCGATGTTGGATCGTTTTGAAATACTCCTGCATTTGCCTGCCTTCCCCGTCGCTGTTTGCTGTCTTTTGCTCTCAAGGATTTTCGTGGAGAATCCCTGTGGAGAACCTGGTTTCCCGTTCTGAGCTGCGCCTCGTTATCTGCCCGCTTTACGCGTTGCGCTCTGGTGAGTTTTTGGAAACAGTTCTTTTGGATCATCAGTTTTTTGTGTGTTTGTGAAACACCGAAGAGATCCCGTTTTTGTTTGTACTGTTCTCACCTATTTTTTTGTGTTGGATTTACACTTTGGATTACCGTATTGTTTTTTCTCTGGACTCTGCTAACTGTGTGTGGTACACCGAAGATCAAGTCACTTGGATATATATTGGATCAGTCACCTCTCTGTTTCTGTTGTGCGCTGGGCTAACTCAGATTTCTCTCTCTCTCCGTTTCCACCGGGAGTGAAAGCTGGGAGGATCTGCAGAGCGGCTTCAGACGTCACAAGCCAATTCCCCACCACCACCTACTGGGAGAATCTGCAGAGCCGCAACAATCTTCACATGCCAGATTCCCCGTTTGTTCGGTTGCTCAACTTAATTCCATCTTGTAACTCTGAAAATAAATACGCCCTTGCTTTGGCTAACTCTGAACAAACTCTCTCTGTGCCGTTGCGCTTGAGGTCGGTTACAAACCCTAACAATATGTGTACTTATGCACGCTATAGAAGCAGGCTGAAAAATCGATTATCTCATTTCCTGATCAGCACACACACACACACACCAGGGTTTCCGTTAGAAAAAATTGTTGCCGGCCTCAGTGTCCGGTAGATTTCAATCTACCGGTCAAATGAGAGAAATTCCGTTCAGAGTTTATTGAGCTTAAAAACAATTGATAGGCAGGTTATATAAAGAATGACATCATCAAGGCATGTAGATTTATAATATTTTAACTTAAAACTAGGCTACTTTTGCGTATACAGTCATTATATTCCAGAGACTCCGTGCTGCTGCTGACTTTAAATCAAATAGGTGTCTGTGGGCAGTCGGCCCGACATTAATAAACAGCAGTCTGTTATAATCACATTTTTATGAGCTAACGAATTCCGTTATATTGGACATTTGTATTAATTATATCAAGCGAAGAACAGAAATTTGGCAGAGAGAGACAGCAACATTATCGTGGGTTTACGTGATGAATCTTCACCTCCCAAAGACTTATTTGCGAGAGCATGCAGCTGCAGAGCCACAGAGAGCGGTGTTTTCAGGCCCTATCTGGGGACCGCTCAGCAGCGCCCCCCACCCAACAGCTGAATTGCCAATGGCTGAATTGGAGTATTGCACTGTGCCGGCACAGCTGGTGGGTTCTGTGGCTCTGCAGCTGCATGCACTCGCAAATCTAGCAGCAAGCTCCCGCTGACACATCGTTGTCATTATTAGACCTGCTTGGTGAAGCAACGATGAAACAAATGTAATGATTGTTTCGTTCATCGCATAGGCTATTTAATTTTAGCCTATTTTAATACAATTCAAATAATCAAATTGTGCTTAGAAGGAATTATTTTCACCGGACATTATGACCGGAGAGATTAAATATGTCGGACTTCAACAGATTTTGCCGGTCAAATACCGGTAATTACCGGACAACGGAAACCCTGACACACACACGCACACACACACACAGGGCACACGTTGATATATCTGGGAAAAAAGCTCTGATTATCCTAAGACTGGTAAAATAGATTCCTTACCTCAGATCAGATGTTCTCCAAAAAGATTATTCCAATTCCTGATCGCCATTCCAAATATCGATCGCGTTTATTGATCCAATGCTGGGTACTGGAAATATGTATTCCACGCTGTTCTGGGGCTCGGCAATGAATGCGATCGTCTCGGGTGACTTGCCTGAGAAGTAAAATGAGGAAGCAGGATTATTTTGGTATGCGTTTCATTCAATCCATTCCAAAGGGGTGCAGTACCACAGGGAGAGACGATAGGGGGCGGTATTTTCCCAATGGAGCTCAGAGAGAGTTTGCAGCACTAACGTGAGGCTAGATTGATGAAATATGAATTCAAATCGCTAATAAAAAAAAACAAGGGGGGCGCCCCAGTGGCGAACCACGGCGGCACGGCCGACCCGGGTTCGATTCCCGAACCCGTCGTTATTTGCTGAATGTCTTCCCCCCACTCTGTCTCCCATTCCTCCTCTCTCTCTCTCTACTGGACTGCCCAGTAGAATAAAGCGATAAACACTAAAAAAAAAATCTAAAAAATTTAAATAAAAATTAAATAACTAGGAAAAAAAAGAGATTTCTCGTCCGTGGCACTCAACGGTCGGCATGAAATAACGAGAATTCTCGTCCGTGGCACTCAAAGTGACTTTGAGGCAGGGACATCTGGCTGCAGATGTTTTGACTGACTTATATTGCCCCTGTATGAACCCTGATGTCGATTACTTTTATTTTTTTTATTAAAATCTTATTTTTTTTTGGTACTGTTGTTTTCTTTTGATCTATTTTTAGTGCTGCTTATAGTTTTTTAATATGCTCCCTCTGTACAGCACTTTGTGCCCATGTGGCTGTTAACACTTTGGTTGCCAACAACAAGATTTCTCGTCCTAACTCGCCATGCGTTGTGTGCCAATAACGAGTTCTCATTATCTGATTGTTATTTCTTTTATTAGCGATATCCATACATTTTTCATCCATCCAGCCTGACGTTATCATTGGGAATGGCTGAGCTCGAAAAGGGCAAATACCGCCCCCTATCGTCTCCCGGATGGTATTGCACATCATTGCATTGGAGTCGATGGGACTTGCATCAGAAAAAAGTCCTCCGGTCCACATTTGACTTCTGGGGCATGCAACCTGATACTAGTGCATTCATTGAGGGGACTGGAAGCAGATGTGCTCGTCCTCCCATTGATTAACGTGCTGGCGTACAAGCGATAATTCGTCATATCCGGCCGGCACAATATGTGTTAAAGCGCTTTATAAATAAAGTTGGATTGGATTGGATGACTTGTGATGAATATTTTTTTATTCTGTAATTTGTTCTTTATTTTATTGTTATGTTTTTATATCTGGTTTTAGAGCCAAACACAGTACTACATCAGGCATCCCTCTGGTTACAAATTATATTATCTCAGCATTAGATAAGAAGAAACACTGTGCTGCCCTCTTTGTAGATTTGTCAAAAGCCTTTGATACAGTAAATCACTACCTGCTTCTAAAATCTACCATTGGCTTGGATGGTAATTAGGGATGCGCGATATTGCTTTTTTGACACCGATACCGATAACTTTATGCTCCTCAAGCCGATAACCGATATCGATAACCGATATTTATTGTATTATAATTTTTTTTTAATGTATATATTTTTTTTGATCAAAATTATTATTTTTTTTAACATGAAACAAAACATATCACAATACAATAATAATACATAAAAAGACTTCCCAGGACAATAACTTAACACCAACTTAAATGTGACCTAACCAGACAACAGAAACAAAAGCCAACACAACAGTTTTGACTGATAAAGTGACCATATTTATTTTTCCAAATGAAAATTCACAATCCGTCAACAGCTTGTGGTGCATCCAACCTAAGACGCTCAAAGCTTTTTGTTCTTCTTTTTTCAAAGCGGAGCCTTGATAAAGAGGCTTTGAGTGGACACATCACCGCCACAACAACGGGTCACCTGCAGCATCACCATCATTAGCATCGTTTGCTAAATTAAAGAAGTTTGACAGAAGGGCAACCAGCCAGGCAGCGCCGTTATCTCACGGGACGAGTAGCTACATTAGTTAGCCAACAACCAGCCAGGCAACGCCGTTATCTCCCGGGACGAGTAGCTACATTAGTTAGCCAACAACCAGCCAGGCAGCGCCGTTATCTCACGGGACGAGTAGCTACATTAGTTAGCCAACAACCAGCCAGGCAGCGCCGTTATCTCCCGGGACGAGTAGCTTCATTAGTTAGCCAGCAACCAGTCAAGCTAACGTTAGCTGGCTCCAGCAGCTTGTTGATGTCGTCGGGAGCATTTAGCCTGCTGGCTACCTAGCTCCACTTCAACCAGCATCGGGAGATCCAGCAGCTTGTTGATGTGCTAATAGCCTCAGCAACCTAACGTTAGCTGGCTCCAGATCGACAAGCTGCTGGAGCCAGCTAACGTTAGCTTGCTGAGGCTATTAGCACATCGACAAGCTGCTGGATCTCCTGATGCTGGTTGAAGTAGAGCTAGGTAGCCAGCAGGCTAAATGCTCCGCGACGCTGAACTGCATGCGCCGGTCTGTCTGTCCGTCGTGGCGGTGGTGATGCCGCAGATGACCCGTCGGGCTGGATGTATTGCAAGTTGTTGCCCTTTTCCCTCCTTGTGGAACGTCTGCATTGCATTTATTACAAATAGCAAGCGATCTTTTTACTCCGAGTACCGACGCAGCCATCTTTGTTGTTAACTTGCGTGGCTACGTCACAGCCAAGTAAGGGAGCGCTGGATTTGTGTAAAACGCCCTGTTCCTAAACCACACGCTGTCAGTCGTAGCACAGTACTGACAAAACGGGAGGAGCCTTTAGTCAAAACAAACGCACTTCATTCCAATTCACCCACACCGCATTTTTTTTTACCAAAAAATATATTATATTATCGGAGCTATTAATAACGTTATCGAGTTTATCGGGATGACGTCATAATTGCTGATATCGGCCCGATAATTATCGGCCCGATAATTATCGTGCATCCCTAATGGTAATGCCTGTGTCTGGTTTTGGGATTATCTATCTTCTAGTTAGTGTGTGAAGTTGGGTCAAGGCAAATCTGAATTTCTGTCCATAACTATTAAAGGTATGCCCCAAGGTTCCGTTTTGGGTACTGTCCTTTTTACGATCTACATCAATCATATTGTTTCTACTTTGTACGGATGTAATTTCCAATTGTATTCTGATGATACAATTGTGTACTGTATTGCTGATTCTGTTCAGTTGGCCATTGAGAAATTGCAGCTTTCTTTTGGTGCTCTTCAGGAGGCCCTTGTTAATCTTGAATTAGTTCTTAACACTTTCTGTGCCAGCCATTGTACCATCAAAGTACCCGCTCTGCCAGTGCTGTAAGTCTATGGAGATGTTTACCTTCTTTGCAGGGCTATAACTTTTTAAATTTAATTGCTATATTGACATTACTATGGCCCATTCAACATCGATTATCTATCGTTCAGGATGTGGGAACGTTATACTTTTTCATTCATACATTGTTGTGTTAATACCTTCTAGAATATAAGTATGTTTTTAATCTTTTCTGCTGTAATTCCAAAAACGCTAGTTATAGGCCCAAACGCATTATATAGATTATCGATTGCCGTTTCCCCCCCATACACGCTACACCAAAAAACTCAAATGTATATGATCGTTATACATTATGCCTCATCATGCGCGGAGGAAAGGGGGGGGGGGGGGTCGTTTATAATTCCCCGATCAGTAAATGCTTTATGTAGGTTGGGTGATATATTGATCAGATGGTTTGCAAACAAGGAAACTCACAATCGGGTTGAAAATAACGTTATATTCCTCTTACCGTGGGTCAATGAGACTGGCGGTGAAAGATCCCAAGTACACAACGCCGATCGCCTAGGTCCATTTCCGGTTTGTATGTCGCAATAAACGCCGAAATCATATCGATTATTACGTTTAGAAAGCGATCCATGCGCGGCTAGGTGGTGCAGTGGGCAAGGCGCTCACCACCAATGCAGGAGACGCTGGGTTCGAGCCCAGCTCTCCGCATTGCTATCAGCTTGGCTGGTCGTTCATACTAAATTGGCAGTATTAGGGGGTGGGAACTGGGAAGCTGATGGGTGGGGATCGGACGTTGTGGACAGCAACTCCTACAGGTCGGTTGGTGCGCCTGCCAGCAGAATCAGGAAGCGACGGGGGCGGCGTGCCCTCCAAAAACGCAGACCCCCGACGCTGAGAGATCACACTGTGCAGGTGAAAAGAATCAACTGCTGCTTCCTCGAGTACCGGAGGGGACACGTGATGTAAGGCTTAGTCCACATTGCAGCCGGCTTGTGGGAGGCATGGCCAACAGCGTTCGAGACAGGGGAGGGTAGAATTGGGCACGTCCTGTAGGCGAGTGTAACTCGCCCGACCATCCACCAGGCGGCGGTATTGAGGCGTCGTTGCCGTCACCTATAGGGTCCAGCTGCAGCACCGCGGGTGTATATATGAATTATGAATGCCATGGCGAAAGAATTAAATATTGATCTCAAAAACGCTGGACAGCGATATTGGCAGAATACGCATTGGCGGCCAATAATGCTGGACAGCGTTTTTGGTGCAGAAAGTGTTAAAGGGGACATGCATTATAAATAGCCTTTTCCAGTGATTAGCATGTTTTCCTAGCAATTGAAGATTATATCAATGTGGTCTGTGTCGTTAATTATCATATTGACTCATCAGTCTAGTCTCGAGTTCATGAGATCCTCCCTCACTCAACTAAGTTGTTCTGATTTGACAGTTTTGCTGACGTGAATATAGCACTGATTTGCATAACTAACCCCCCTCTATGGTCGACAGCGACAGCAGAGAGAGTGGAATTATCTTCACTTCCTCAAACAGAGCGAGGCAGACAACGAGCGGGTGAGAGAGAGATAGAGGAGCTTGTCGGGGAAACAAACCGCACGCGAGGAAGCAGCAGTAGCACATACTCATTTACACACATTTACATTTAGCTGACGCTTTTATCCAAAGCGACTTACAAGTTCTGTACGACAAGTCATCAGGAAGGGCACAACTCTATCAGCTGAGTAACAACCTCACGGAGAAGCAGCAGTAGCACATACTCATTTACACACAACCTGGACCTCGCGGGGAAGCAGCAGTAGCACATACTCATTTACACACAACCTGGACCTCGCGGGGAAGCAGTGGAGAGATAACTTCATGTTCCGTGTCCGTGTCCCTCTCTCTCTCCCTCCCTCCCTCTCTATCTCTCTCTGTGCCAGTCACAGACTGTGTGGATGACTGTCACTCAAAGTGCTTATGGGCGGAGCCAGGCCAACACAGCCTGAAATCCAAAGGGAGAAAAATTTGGCTTTTGAGTACTTGATTAGAAATATAAAACAATGCATTTTCATGAAAAAAACGTACAGATGTGTTCAATAGACTCACAGGAATTGTGTAAAGTTGCCCAAATAGTGCAAGGAATAGCAATGCATGTCCCCTTTAATGCTAGTAACACAATATTTATGTTGTTTTCAAGAGCCAGAAATATTGACTTTGATAATGTGCTGGTATCAAGCGCTTATAGGGATGGCATGGACGAGGGTCCCCGCCCCCCGTTCATGTTCAATGCTGGATTACGTTGGACACACGATCGCGATCAGTATTTGGAATGGCAATCAGATAATTGGATTATTCTTTTTGCAGTACATCATAGACACATCCAGACACATGCTATTTGAAATATGATTATAGAATATAAGGCCTATAAGGGCGGCTGGGTGGCGCAGCGGACATTGCGCTCGTCACCAACGCAAGAGACACCGGTTTCGACTCCGGCTGTCGGCATTGCCTTTGGCTTGGGCCGGCCGTCATACTAACTCAATTGGCAGAGTTAGCGGGTGGAAGTCGATGGGTGGTAATCTGGACGTTGTGGACAGCGACTCCTACAGGTCGGTTGGGGACGCCTGCACAGCAGAGACAGGAAATGGCGGGGGCTCAACGAACAATAACACTATGTAACAACCATCAAATGCACTCACAGCACACACATCCACACGCACACACTCACTTTAAACAAACAACTAACTGCAGCACCCACTTTAGAACACCTAAACACACTTTATATTTATTGGTAAAGAATTTGCACTACAACCAATACCTCATTACACCTTACTGTAAATTGTACCTAAATTGTACCTCATCCCATTTCTGCTTTGCACTATATAGTATATTGTATATTAGTATATTGTATAGTAGGGCTGGGCGATAAAACGATAACGATAACTATCGCGATAAATTATTTCCTCGAAATAAACATGAAACGTGGTCGCAAAGTTTCGATATATCAATTTCCAAGCTTGGCTCCGTTCAGCCTCGGCTCAGCACACCCACTAACAACAACCAACGTTACGTGATGACGTGACGTGCATACGCACAACAGCTAACAACCAATCAGTGAAGGAGATGGCCGAGAGCGAACGAGATCCGGAAGGAGACCCAGAGGTACTAGGACTCACTCAACAACAAGGCTTGCTAGGCTAATTAGCTTGCACGGCGTTGTTTTATATATTTACGTGCCGAGTATGTGTGTGTTTTGAATTCTGAGGCCACGTTTAAGTAGTGTGGGGTATACAGTGGACGTCGTTTCAATATATTGTGGCGGAAGAGTATTTTAGTGTAATATTTAGCACATTGTCATGGAATAAACCACTTATAAACAACAGGCTAGCTAGGCTAATTAGCTTGCACAGCGTTGTTTTATATATTTACGTGCCGAGTATGTGTGTGTTTTGAATTCTGAGGCCACGTTTAAGTAGTGTGGGTGGGGTATACATTGGACGTCGTTTCAATATATTGTGGCGGAAGAGTTTTAGTGTCATATTTATTGTCATGAGATGCTCCGCTTGTCGGCTACTGTTAACGTGCGCGGACTGATGACGACATCAACTCGACTTGAGACATTCGCAGCAGCATAAGAAGTTAATTAAACTTGACATTATATCGACGATAATTATCGATATCGAATTATATGAAAATAATTTTATAATTTTATCGCGATAACGTTTTTGGTCATATCGCCCAGCCCTATTGTATAGTATATTGTATGGTAACTCAGTTACTTCTACTCTGCATTGAACATTGTACATATGTACTTACTGAACACTTGTGCCTAAGTACGTGACTTCTATTTTATACTTGCTATACTTATTTTATTTTATCTATTTTCTATTTTTGTCTAGCACAGTCTCTGGAGCGTAACAGAAAGAAGCATTTTGTATAAAAGTATTCTGTACTTCTGTATGACAACTAATAAATAAACTTGAAACTTGAACTTGGGTAGTGTGAGCCTCCCACACGTTACACCTCGCCAATGACAGTCCGCGCTGGCAGGTGAAAAGATGCGACAGGCTGCCTCCTCGTGTATCAGAGGGGACACGTGATGCAAGGCTTCTATCCTCCCTATACAACCGGCCAGTGGGGGGCATATGCAAGCAACATTCAAGACAGGGGAGGGGAGAATTGGCACAGCGGGTAATTGGGATGGGAGAAAAATTTAAAAAGGAGAAAAAGTGGATAAAAAAAAAAGAATATAAGGCCTATAAATGGCCTAATTATAGCCAAGTCGCACATCTATGGATCAGGCCAAATCTCCCCTTTCCAATGGGGATTTAGTTCAATCTGGATTTAGTATCACCAGGCGTGCAGCAAAAACCGTGAATGAAATCTACTGTAAGTACAGTTACTTGTTTATAATGTAGATTTCTCCACCATTTTACATCAGATTGCAACGCCGTTTTTTGCTAGACATTCAAAGAAAGGTAGAGAAACAAACTGCGTTCTAATTTATGCCAATAACGTTCAGGTTTGTGGCAGATAATCCCAAAAAATAAGATAAATAAAAAAGTTAATCCACAAGGCATATGATTGACAGTCAAGCCAAGAGTCACTTTATTGTCCCATCAGCTGGGAAATTTGTCTTTGGCTTACACCCACACTACAGCCACAGACACATACATACAGACATGATACAACACAACTGACTCCAAACAGAGGAGATAAACAATGTAAAAGATACAGTAGAGTACCTGCACAGCAGGATGTCTGGCAACACCACAGGAGCTGGCTTGAGCTGGGTAGTGTCGTCTTTCAAAATTCCAATGAAATGGCTCCTACACTCAGGCCATGGTTAGACAGACTGTTTTTGTTTTCGTTGCCGAATTAATACGTTTGCTGTCCCTGTTAGATAGAAATGCCGTTTTGGCCAGTCCAAGCTACAACAGTCTGCATTCCCTTAACAATTGTTTGTATTGAGCCGTATTGTATTGTACCCATTCTGCAATATGTTAAATAAAGTTTACATCCATTCATTCTGCTAGCATTAACGATTGCATGAGCAGCTGGCTAACGTGAGCTAACGTTAGCTATCAAACCCCGTTAGCTCAGAGCTCCTCTTTCAATCTTAAGAAGCATTAAACAAAATGGCCCAGTCATCTATTCACCTTTGTTTAATACATGAGGCGTTGTCTCTAATGTTATCTAGCTACTGATAGCTCCTGATAACATCAGTTTGGTGCTGGCTGGCTAACTAACGTGAGCTAACGTTAGCTGCTAGCCACAATGCTATACTGTTATACTGGCATATTCCATTCACGTTAGCATGTACCTAACAACATCTGCAATCTTTTTTTGAGACTAAACAATCCGCTCTTGGTGGTCACTTGTGTTGATGTTAGTTTTGTTTCATCAACAAATGAGAGGCAGAACACACAGTGAATGTATCCATTTTGTTTAATGCACTTTTATTACTATTATTTTATAAAATAAGTGCTGCATTGGCTAAATAGCCCACAGAGGCATTTAAAGATGGTGGCATGTTGACTTTTTTTGCAGGAAGTGTATTGGCACATTCAAGTTCTGATTGGTTGAAAATTGCCTTCATGTTCGCCACCTACTGCTTTGGCATTGTACTACATCACTGTGCTCAGGAGGCAAAACGAAAGTGCTCAGGTTGCAAAACGAATGTCTAACTCGGCTGCCACTACGTTGCGACCTGGAAAGCGAAACTCATCTTCAAAACTAAACGAAAACATCAGGCAGTGTAACCGCAGCCTCATATTCAAAAGGCTATAAAACGGAAATGTACAGATGAAAAAACAATCCGTTTTGTACATGTTGATTGGATGCAACTAACTGATAATCGACGGGTGTATTAGACCCATAGCTATAATTTAAGATATATTTTAAGGACTCGCAAATCTCGCAGTCTGCCCATTGACTTACAGCGGTGGCGTACTAGCGCCATCTTGTGGATTAAGCGATGGCGCAGAATGAGTTAATGAAATATGAGTTTAGGAATTGTATTCAAAAGATCGCAAATTTCGACCGGAAATAAATCCGAGTGGCCATTTTGCTGTAGTCATTATGATGAAGGAAAGACAGGGCTTTCAATGAGCGTTGCAATTTCGAAAAACTACATCTCCTAGGGTTCTCCAGCTTTCTGGAATCAAATTACTTCCCGATTATTATTTTTAATTTATCTGGATTATATACCACAAAACTGAACGTTATTGGCATAGTTTGGAGCGCAGTTAGTGTGTCTACCTTCTGTGAACATTTAACAACAATCGCCGTCGCAAACGGATTCAAAATGGCGGACCTGTCGCAAAAATAAAAAGCTGACTGTATTTAGAGTAGATTTCATTCTCGGTTCTTCATGCACGCCTGGAGATACTAAATCCAAATTGAACTCCGTCATTGGAACGAGTAGATTTGTCCCGATCCATAGATGTGCAACATCGCTATAATAAGGTAATTTATAGGCCTGCTATTCTATATTCTATAATAATATTTCAAATGGCATGGGTCTGGATGGCAGAATTCAGTATTGCATCTACAAAACCTTCTGTTTACTCATCTTCCCTTTTTTGTACACGTGATCTCTAGGGCTGACCCCTATTAGTCGACTAATCGATCGAAAGGAGCCGTAGTCGACTGCCAACCTCTTAGTTAACCACAGATTTCACAAATTCTTTTATGAAAAGGAGACATCGAGAGGCTTCGTCTCTGACTTTTATCGTCACTTACTTACGTCCTCATATGAGGTCCTTCCCCTAGACTCGGTTTGGAGGAAGGATATCCCAAACTTGGAAGTAGATTTTGATTGGGATGCAGTCTGGGCAAACGTACGGCTATCATCACGCAACCCGGATCACCAACAGATTAATCTTAATTTTGTTCATAGGACTTACCTGACTCCTAGACTTTGCACCTAATGGGTCTCAGACAAGACCCTCGATGCTCCTTGTGTTTAAACGGTGCTCTTGGTACATTTATGCATATGCATTGGAAATGCCCTCCTGTTAAGATATTCTGGGAAAAAGTAACCACTCAATTATCAGAATTTATATATCTGACCATACCTACACTGCCTTCTGTATTGTTGTTGAATGATGTTTCTCAGTTATCAACCTCTGTACATGTAAAGAGACAAATTTTGTCCGGTCTTACGGCTGCCAAAAAGTTGATAGCGTCACGCTGGATTCAACCGGATAAAATGTGCCGGAAGGTATGGGTTCTTACCTATCTCGATGTGATTTATCTAGAGATATCTACTGCACGCATTTTAGGTGTTAATGAAGCCAGCATAGCAGTCTGGTTAGCTGTGGTGGAGAAGATAAAGGGAAGCATATAAACTTGTAATTTTCTGATGTTAAATGAAATAGTGGATGTATAGTCCAAGTGGGGGTCCTGAGGGGGGGGGGGTGGAGGGGGAGGGAAGGGGAACGAAAGAGTGAGGAAGAGCGAGCAAGAGCACATGTATTGTATTTATTATTTTTATGTCTTTTAATCTACATTTATTTTTATTTAATTACTGGACTGTCATTATTGTTATTATTATTTCTGTCATTGTCCTGTGATTTATCATTGATTATTACTGTTACTGTATTGTTTGTCTAGTTTCATGTTAAAAAAGGGAAAATAAAAAACATTTGTTCAAAAAAATATATATAATAATTATTATTATTATTATTTTTTATCGTTCAATTTGGGCTTCTTAATGTCTGAAGGAGTCGACGGAAGGCTTCTTGTCCTCTGCAAAAGCATGCAATTGATATTTGTCTAGTCTAGTGTGTCCATTAGATGGGTGAAATCCGCCTTCAGTGCCTCTGTGCCTGTTTTCTTAGGCAGTTAGCCTCTGGTATGCGTGCCATTAGTGTTAGCCACGCTTCTAGGCCTCTTTTCTTTTGGAAAGAATGATACATTTTTTTTTATATATATATAAAATCATTTTTTATATATTTTTTGCATTCGACTAAGAGGTTGGCAGTCGACTACGGCTCCTTTCGGTCAATCCCAAGCTTGAGCTCGTGCATGGTTTTAAGTATTTGCATACCAGAACCGCCCCGATTATCCATATATGGTCATGAAACACCCCCATGGGATGTGAAATAATGGACTGACCCGAGGGAATTGCGTGTTATGGAGAAATACGAGACAGGCTGACAGACATGTACACGTACGGTGATGTCGGATATGATATCTCTTAAAGAACATATTAACTAATAAAGCCCATGCTGGAATATGACTGCCTTTTTCCGTTTTGTTCGATTAATACCCAGGGATTAAAGTTCTCCTCAATTGTAATCGCGACGGATTTTCCGTAAATTTTCTACCTGCTGCATATGATTTCTAGAGGCATACAATCTATTTTGATGTAGCCTATATAAACAATAATACGAGAGCATAAAAAAAAATACTGTCTTTTACTGTTAGTCTCAGTGAAGTTTCAACGGAGCGAGGTAATCTATTCTAACCAACAAATTGAAGTAGAAAGCATTTCGTTGTGGCCAATCTTATTTGGAAACATGACACAAAATAATAGTATGTCGCTTTTTATTTGAAACAATATTTAATCGCGTTTGGTGGAGGTGGGTGTTCTGTAACCCCTTTCGTGACTGTGATGCACCGAGTGAATCCACAGTCACTTGCTCCTCAATAGGAAACCAACCTAGATTTACCCTGAAGGACTGGTTCTAACCGAACCGTTCGTTATACGGCATTATTTCCGCCGTTGGCTGCCTGGTGTGATCACAGCGCATGCGCATCATGCACACAACGCCGGGAATAATGCAGTGTTGACCAGTTTATAAAAAATATTTAAAATGTTTATTAGCAACGCCGAGCTTTCAAACCATCCCGTATCTCTGTCCGAAACCCTCCTGCAACTGTGAGTACCTTTGAAACGTCTCTGTGATTCTTGTATAACGAACGGTTCGGTCAGAACCAGTCATTCAGGGTAAATCTAGGTTGGTTTCCTATTGAGGAGCAAGTGACTGTGGATTCACTCTGTGCATCACAGTCACGAAAGGGGCTAGGTGGTTGATGGTGGTTGAGAAGTGAGAGAGAGAACCCTTGTAAGTTCTCTCTATTTATACACTGTGGAGCGCAGTTCTGGAAGGTTCTAGCCTGTTCTAACCGGTTCTACTATATGACATCATACTTAAGCTTAACTTGAATTACACTATGACACGGCGGGAGTTACACTAGGTGTTCTGCGTCTGCCCCCCCTGCCAAACAAGCAAGCCAACCTCTTGTTCGCGCATGAGCCCATTATAATTACACTACTGTCGCTATTTCACAATGAACTATAATGAACTATAATGAATTACGGTTCATACAGAACACGCGCCAGTGTCAGGAGTAATGCACGAAAGCTTATTTCCGCGTTGAAACTAATGCATGAACTGAGGAGCGCATATGCGTAGTAACGATATTCTACCACTGGGCGTCAGCTACGCATGCTCAGAGCTGTGAGTAGACATTTGATTTGATTTGATTTGAAGTCTTTATTTCGAACATGCAATGAATACAACAAACAATAACAAAAAAGAAAAACAACTCAATCTGCATGTTCGAAAAGGAGTAGGAAGAAGTATACACTTATTTAATCCTACCCCTTTTCCACTACTCAAATGAGTGTACTATTTTAAACATAAAAAAGAAAAGAAAAGAAAAAGAAAAAAAAAAATATATACATATATATATATATATATATATGCAAAACAAAAAACAAAAACTATATTTATGTATAAAATAAAATAAAATAGAAACAAAATAAAAATGTAAACACCCGTGAATATCAAGTCCCTTCTTCATCCCTGTACCTTGTGAACATAATTTCCTTATACATCAGTTTGAATTGTCTCATGTTTGGACATTGCTTTAACACCACATTAAGACTGTTCCACAGTTTCACTCCACATATTGAGATGCAGTGTTTTCTCATGGTAGTGCGTACGTTTAGCACCTTTAAATTGTGTTCTCCCCTCAGATTATAACCCCCCTCCCTATCAAAGAACAATTCTTGAATGTTTCTTGGAAGTGCATGACTTTTTGCTTTATACATTAATTGTGCCGTTTTAAATTCCACAAGATCATTTAACTTCAATGTCTTTGACTCCAGAAACAATATGTTAGTGTGATCACGATAACCTGCAATGTGAACTATCCTTATGGCCCTTTTTTGGAGTATAAAAAGTGGTTGTAGTGTAGACTTATAATTGTTTCCCCAGACTTCAGCACAGTAATTTAAATATGGTAAAACTAGTGAACAGTAGAGAATGTAGAGTGATTTTCTATCCAGGATGTGCTTTACTTTACTCATGACTGAAATGCTTCGTGAGAGTTTAGATTGGACATGTTTTATGTGAGGTTTCCAACAGATTTTATGGTCTATTATTACACCTAGGAATTTATTTTCATAAACTCTTTCAATAATCACATCATTTATTTTAACTTGTACCTGAGTATCCAATCTACAGTTTCCAAACAACATAATTTTAGTTTTGCTCAAGTTCAATGATAATTTGTTTCTATCAAACCATTCCTTCAATTTCTTCATTTCAGATGTGATGACCTCTAAAAGCTGCTGGACATTCTCACCAGAAAAAAAAAGATTAGTGTCATCCGCAAATAAAATACATTTAAATATATTGGATACTTTACATATCTCGTTAATGTACAAGATGAACAGTTTTGGACCCAACACTGACCCCTGGGGGACACCACAAGCAATGTCCAAACATTCAGATTTATAATCTCTCATTGTCACAAATTGTTGTCTTTTATTTAGATAGCTTCTTACCCAGTCCAATACTACCCCCCTGATCCCATATCTCTCCAATTTCCTGATTAATATATCATGATTAATAGTATCAAATGCTTTTTTTAGGTCAATGAATACTCCAGCTACATGTTTTTTTTGATCTATGGAATTTGTGATTTTTTCAATGAGTTCTATTAACGCTAGTGATGTTGACCGGTGTGTTCTGAATCCATACTGGCTATCGGTGAGTAAATTATGTTTATCAATGAATTTATCTAATCTGTTGTTGAAGAGTTTTTCTAATATTTTTGAAAACTGAGGAAGTAGAGAAACAGGCCTATAATTTGTGAAGTGGTGTTTATCTCCAGTCTTGAACAGAGGTATGACTTTTGCTATTTTCATTTTATTCGGAAATCGACCAGTTTTGAATGATAAATTGCAGATGTGCGTGAGTGGTTTTGAAATCCCAATAATGACATTTTTTACTATTTTCATATCTATTTCATTACTGTCTGTAGATGTCTTGTTTTTACATTTATTAGTAGTTTCTATAATTTCATTTTCATCTACCGCTTCCAGAAACATTGAACTAGGATTTATTTCAATGTAATTGTCTTTTATGTCTTCAGGAGTCACTGGATCTGGGATTTTTCCCGCTAATTCTGGTCCAATATTTACAAAAAATTTATTAAAGTTGTTAACCACATCATCCATATTGCTAATAGTTTGATCCTCTTCCATAAAATACTGAGGATAGTTTATTTGTCTTGATCCATTCCTGATAATACCATTTAATATCTTCCAAACACCTTTAATATTATATTTGTTGTTATCTAATATTCTACTATAATGATCCTTCTTACATCTTCTCATAATATTAGTCAACTTGTTTTTATATTTCTTATATTTATTTTCTGCCTCTTTAGTTCTATGTTTTATAAATTCTCTATATAGTGTATTTTTCTTTTTACATGCATTCTGTAATCCCCTTGTGATCCATGGGCTGTCTGAGTGTTTATGTTTACTGCTATATTCTTTTATTGGACAATGTTTGTGATATAGTAAGTTAAATATAGATAAGAATGTTTCATATGCTTTATCAGTGTCATCCTCTTTATATACTATCTCCCAATTTTGTAGTAGCAAATCATTTTTGAAAGCGTTCATTGATTCTTCAGTCCTTACTCGTTTAAATTGTAGTTTATTGTCCTGCTTGTTTTCTGTGTAGTTGTTGTCATAAACTGTAAAAACTGGTAAATGGTCGCTGATGTCATTTATTAGTAATCCACTCACTGTATTGTTTTCTATAATGTTCGTAAATATATTGTCTATCAGAGTGGCACAATGGGATGTGATTCGGCTGGGTCTTGTGATTTTTGGATAAAGGCTCAAACTATACAATGTGTTGATGAATTCCTCAGTCATTTTATGTTTGTTTGGATTTAAAAGATCAATGTTAAAATCCCCACAGATGAAAATAGCCTTTTGATTATTGTTTATATACATTTCTTCCATCCAGTCCTTGAAAACGTCAATATTCGAACCTGGTGCTCTATATATACAGCTCACAATTATATTTTTCTTTTTTTCTACACATATTTCTATTGTTATACATTCTAATAAATTATCAATCACATTTGTCATTTTTTCTACAATCTTATAATTCAAGTTATTATCCACATACACAGCCACTCCTCCACCACTCTTATTTTTTCTGTTCATATAGTTGAGTTCATATCCGACCATTTCAAAATCCATTCCCTTTTCCTCGTTCATCCAAGTTTCTGAAATGGCAATTATGTTAAATGGTTGTGTAAACTGGTTTAAGTATTCCTTAATGCTGTTAAAGTTTGCGTACAGACTTCTTGAATTGAAGTGAATTATTGATAGTTTGTTAACCGTCTTAATTGTCCTGTTGTACTGATCTTCAGTATAGTAGCAGCAGTTGTCGTTGATGTTGAAGAATAGATTATTGTCTGGGTCAATATCATTTTCTATATCCTGTAGATTGTGCTCAGTGTATTCAAATGTTTTGAGTTTCATTTTTTCATGTTCAAGAATCCACTGTGTCAAATCCACATCATCTCCACATACATTCACATGAGCTAAAACCAGGCCCTTGTGAAGGCCTAACTTAATGCAGGGTATATCAGTATTGGATGTAGTCATAGAAATTTATAGAAAACAAAAACAAAAATGAAATGAAAACACAACATCCTCCATCTAAAACAGCCAGGGGGTCACCTTTGAGTCTCTATACAGTTGTCCATTTATGTACAGTTTATCGACTGACAAAGCCACTCTGTGATTCAGGGCCCTGTTTTCCCTCATGATAGGAAGCAGTTGTTTTCTCCTGTCATTGATCTCCACAGGAAAGTGGTCATTTAACCACAGAGAGGACCCCTTCAACTCCTTACCACGGCTCTTCACCAACTCCTTATGCTTGTAGTGCTCAAACCGAGCTATAATTGGTCTGGTTTTTCCTTCAACAGGTCGGCCCAGTCTGTGAACCCTTGAGAAGGTTATGTCCCTAACCACCTCAGGGGACAGTTTGAGTTTTTTTGACATAAAGTCTCTTACAATTTTTTCCGGCTCAGTTTTATCCTCAGCTTTGTCCTCACTGATACCAGAGAAAATCAAGTTGTCACCCACACTCTCCGACCAAGGTTGATTAGATCGTAGTAGTTTCTTGGGCAGTGGTTTATCAGCAGCCTTTTCAGGTACCACCTTGTCACCGGTTTTGGGAGGCATCCCAGCAGGTTAGAGGGCTTGAGCAGTACAGACCTCAGGTAGGCCCAAGGCTTGAGCAGTACAGACCACAGGTAGGCCCAAAACTGAATCCTCCAGGTATCTTCTCTTTTAACCATCAATCCACAACTACCCTTCACTTAAAATCACTTTACTACTACAAACAGTAGAATAAAGCTTATATTGACGTAAAATCTTTAAAAACTGAGAAAATATCATAAAAAAACAACAACAGCAGCAGAAGAGCAATCTCCAGGTGCAGCAAACAGGAAACAGGAAACAGGAAGTTTTTGATGTTGTTTTCAAGAGCCAGAAATATTGACTTTGATAATGTGCAGGTATCTACTGTGAGTGGCTCTTGTATAGAGAGTCACAAGTAGAGTCACAATATATAAATATCTTGGCCTGTGGCTCGATGGGAAATTTACATTTAAGTTCCATGTGGATAATCTTGCCTCTAAACTGCGACAGAAAATTCTGTACAGAAACAGACCCAATTTTCCTCTAATTAGTAGAAAAATAATTGTTGTTCTTATCAGTTTTGGAATATGGGCTAGAGCAGTGTTTCTCAACTGGTGGGTCGCAGGGCCATTTTGAGTGGGATGTGTGTTTTTTTTTTTTTATTATTATTATTATTTTATATATATTTTTTTTTCTTTTTTTTTGTGCACCACCTATCTTTGTGAAAGTGGCTTCTCAGCTCTGGTCCAGCTGAAGACAAAGCGGAGGAACAGATTGGACATTGAGCATGACCTCAGAGTTGCTTTGTCTACCATCACCCCAGACTTTGAGACTCTTGTCAGGAGCAAACAACATCCCCAGTTATCCCATTAGTTCCCTGGGATGTTAAACTAAGAAGTCTGCTAAGGATATATTATTTATTATTATTATTTTATTTCATTGTGTTTTTAGCCCTTAGTTGCACTTTTGTTGCAACCCCAGTTATCCCATTAGTTCCCCCAAACTTACTGTAGGTCTGTTATGTTAAGCTAATAAGTCTGCTAAGAAGCATAATTATTTATTATTATTATTATTATTTTATTTCATTGGGTTTGTAGCCCTAGTTGTACTTTTGGCTGCTTTTGTTGCAACCCCAGTTATCCCATTAGTTTCCACAAACTTAGTTCTGTTATGTTAAGCTAAGAAATCTGCTAAGAAGCATATTATTTATTATTATTTTATTTCATTTGGTTTTTAGCCCTAGTTGCACTTTTGTTGCAACCCCAGTTATCCCATTAGTTCCCCCAAACTTAGGTATGTTATGTTAAGCTAAGAAATCTGCTAAGAAGCATATATTATTTATTATTATTTTATTTCATTGGGTTTTTAGCAATAGTTGCACTTTTGTTGCACTTTTTTGTGTTTATTTCATGTTTTGAAAGATTGCGTATTACTGCATTTTTTTTTTTACATAAATCATAGTGGTTCAAAATGTTGGGTTGCGACTTAATGACTAAGGAAAATGTTGGGTCCCGAGGCTAGACCAGTTGAGAACCACTGGGCTAGAGGATGAACACAAATATTGTAAAAACATAAATCAATTCAAATCTAGACTAAAAAAATCTATTTTCGATAGGTACAGAAGGGAAGAACAGCTTTAATTGCATTTAATTAATTAAAGAAATACATGCATTACAATACAATGTATTTTGTATGTAATGTATATGTAATGTATATGTAATGTGTACTATATGTAAGTACTGTAAAGTGTACTATACAGTATGTATGTACTATGTATGTAAATGTGAAAAAACAAATTAAAGGTAAGTCTTCAGGGGTAGGGCCTGACAAGCCTAGTGCTTCTCCCCATCCCTTTTCGGACCATGCTGCAATAGCAGCTGGTAAAACTTTGGCAATTTATAGAATGACCATTGTTGTGTCCAAAACCCGAAATAAAAAATAACTGAACTGAATATGCTGATGTAATTTATAGGCCTGCATCAGCCTTAAACCTCTGGATTCTGCATATCACTCAGCTCTTAGGTTTATTAATGGTGACAGATATGATACTCACCATTGTGTCCTGTATAATAGGGTGGGTTGGCCTTCTCTTGCAGAAAGGCGCAAAAAACACTGGTATTTATTTATTTAGATTTTTTTATTATTTTAGAACATTCTTTTTTTATATTATTATTACTCTTGTGTTAAATTGTCTGTGAATTTTGCTTTTATTATGTACTGTTTACATTTGTACAATCGTCGTTTCTGTAAATGAGGGAAACTTCAGAAGCTTAAGATTTTTTAATAAAGGTTGAAATGAAATATCTGCAACCCTGTTAATTGTGCTGTTGCCTGTGTTGGCTAGGGCGCTCTTGTAAAAAAAGAAAAAATATCTCAATGTGAATAATTTTTTAAATAAAGAGAGCATTTAGAGCCTTACCTCCTCCTTCATTCACAGTTCCTTTAAGTCCTGGTGTTTTAATGCAGTCCACCAAGTAGACAGATAGTTCCTTTAGTCTCAACAGAGAGAGGTGACTGCAAGATGCCATCTCCTCCACTGTACTGGATATCAGTGGGGCTGTGGCCTAAAAATACCAGATAAAAAAACAGTAACAATAAGAGTCTTGCAAAGTACAATGTTCACTCTCCCCAGAGTAATTGTAGATAGACTCTGAAGCATTTAGTGATGTCACACTGAGACTAGTTCAACACATCATGTCACTCTGAAGCATTTAGTGACGTCACAGTGAGACTAGTTCAACACATCATGTCACTCTGAAGCATTTAGTGACGTCACACTGAGACTAGGTCAACACATCATGTCACTATGAAGCATAGGAAATGTTTTCTGCTGTGGATGATTACAACTTTTGCCTGTAGGTTATTGTGTGGAATAACACTTGTTTGTCTCATGATTTCATTTGCTGCCTGTCTGAAGCTTCCCGGTTCACTCAGAACCAGGCCAGAACTCAGACCACGGTTAAGCAGAGTTAAGCTAATGGCATCGCATCAACTCTACTACTAGCAAGTATTTCATACCACTTAAGAGTCCAAAAATACAAACTATCCCTTTAACTCACAAGTCAGACAAGTGTTTGGCCATGCCAAGTTTCCCCACATACTGAGGTACAAGATGGGCCAAACAGGGTATTATGCTGCTTGGAGTTTAATCAAATCACATGCTCTCTTGGTGTCAGATTTTAGCATTGGGGAAATCCCCCCCAATCCCGCTGCCCTGTTTTAGCCTGGCATGGCCCGATACCCGTATCAATACATCCCTGGAAGACAATCGTTCACTAGTTCAAACCTTTAATTTGTTCATAACATATTCACTTATGCTCAACCAATGCATTGAAAAGTATAGTCTTTGTTTGGATTGTAATAAGGGGGGGGGGGGGGTGGACAGATAACTGGTTTGCCAGCTAACCACTTATTTGAAATCAACCAGATATTCATAATGGTTCATTTCGAAATTATTTTGATACTGATATCAAATAGATGTCATATCACATTGTAACTGGTATTGGAAAACTCAATACCATAATAATGTCAAAACTAGCAAAGAGTCTACTAGGGCTGTACTGAATGTCATTTTTGAACATTCAAAGCTTCGATTGAAGTATTCGAAGGAAGCTTCGAATGTCTATAAATTTTTTTATTATTATTATTTTTAAACGAAATCCTAAATTTTAATAAAGTGATTAATCTGATTAAATTAGTATTTTTCTTTTATTAAATCAACTTTCTTTAATGAATATAACTCATCAGTTTCATCAACAATCCAATAAGGGCACGGTTGGTATGAAAGTGATGGTGACATCTTATGTATAATAATATAATATTAGTGTAGCCAATTGGTTTAAACAGATAGAAATAATTTTTTATTAAAAATAAAAAATTCAAATGTTGATTTAGAATTTGAATGTCAACATTATGATCGAAGCTTCAAAGCATTCGGTACAGCCCTAGAGTCTACCCAAAAAGAGTAGATTCCTGAACTCCTACAGTCTAAGGTCGCTTTCACACCTGAGCTCTTTGGTCCGCCTTAATCGAACCCTGGTTAGTTTCCTCGGATAGTCCGGTTGGTTTTGGGTGGTGTGGAAGCTCATTCGAACTCTGGTGTGGACCAAACAAGTGAACTCAGATGTAGCTCTGTAGCCAAAATGACCAATATGTGCCCACTTCTATCATTGGAGTGGATGCGTCAACTCTGCTCGACTCCAATGGTAGGTGTCTCCAGAAACCCTGAAGTCCTGCATCCACTAGTCAAACCTAAGGATTATATGTGATGTATTTTGTTCATCCACTAGTCAAACCTAAGAAATATATGTGCTGTATTTTGTTCATCCACTAGTCAAACCTAAGAAATATATGTGATGTATTTTGTTCATCCATTAGTCAAACCTAAGGATTATATGTGATGTATTTTGTTCATCCACTAGTCAAACCTAGGAAATATATGTGCTGTATTTTGTTCATCCACTAGTCAAACCTAAGAGAGATCTGATGATATGAGATTTTGTTCATATAGCCTAACCCTAAGCATAACAACTGAAGCATAATACCACCTCGGAGAGCATATGGTGTTGGCTAGGACCGGCTATGTGGTCATCTTTCTTGTCTGCAGTCGGTGAAACAGCTCTGGCACGTTTGTTGGGGCAGTCACTGAGGTCATTCTTTCCCTGGGACATCTTCACTGGACACGGCTCTGTAAAGTCCATACAGACAAAATCATAATTTAAAGCAGATTAAACATTTCAGTTAGGCTGTATGGTTATAGGCTAGCAATTGTACACTAGAAATGTGGTAGTCATATTACCAATGCGATGTTATCACTGCAGTGTTTTGAGTAAGCACAATCTTTTCATGTTTGACAATTTTGTAATTTTCTGTAATATTAGACTCGTTTTTAAATGTTTGCACAATCATGTATCATCATTATTTTTAATTCTGTATTATACTGTTAATTTTATTATATCTTTTAGAAAAGCCTCAACGGACTAGTGTTGAAAACTAGCACTTGTGCTATAAACACGCAAAACAACACATCTGGTCTGTCCACTGTGACTGGTCCAATGTAGCTGTGGTGTCCATTTTAAATAAAAGTTATTTCATTCATTCATTCATTACTTTTGCAAAAATATGTAATTTCATAAAGTCTGTAAACAAAGTTTAAGGTTTCTCTGCTCCCAATTTGTCTCTTGCTCGTCTTTTCTACATGCTTGTTTTGATTCTGTAGGTGTGGGGGGGGGGGGGGCAAATACATTTGTATGCTCCTCTCTTACACATCTTTGTAAACAAACTACTGCTTTCTAGCGCTGCCTCCTTAGAGCTGCTTGTATGTCTGCATGTTTTGTTTTCAGTATTTTATTGACAAATAAGCATCTTCATCTTTGCTTTGCTGGCAGTGTATTTGTCTAATTTGACGTCATTTTAGTATCCTCCTGATCCAACATGACCCTGAAGTGTAAACAGAGTCAGACAGTCAACGTCCGCTTTTGGCGTTAGCTTGCTGCTCCCCTGGCTACAAAAGCCATCCTCTAGCCATCTAATATTACAACTAATGTTAGCTAAATACCTAATTCTACCAAGCATTATCCCAACGTGTGCTGCATTACACTGAAGGGTAGTGTAAGATGTCTGGTAGTGTAAGACAGTAGGGAGTAAATGTATTATTATAGTCATGTGGGTGCTGTGGTATGTAGATTGCTCCACTTCTACAAGGTCAATTAGCATGTTCTTGGTATCTAGGGACATCTATGGATCTCAGGGAATGTATTCCCAGTGTCAGAAATATTGTGTCTGTTACTAGGCTTGAGTAAATTGTGATGAAACAAGGAGAATATAAATGATGATTTTTCACAATAACACCATGCTAAAAATGACCAGACTGAAACACTGTCACCGAGCTCGTTCAGCACCTTCTTGAGATCACGTGTACAACAAATCTAAGCAAATTAATAAAGGGAAGATGATTAAACAGAAGGTTTTGTAGATACAGTACTGAATTCTGCCATCCGGACACATGCAATTTGCAGGGTTCTTACACCTTTTCCAAAGCAAAATTGAAGCACTTTAAGCATTTTCAAGGTGCCTTTTCAAGCTTTTCCAGCATCTTATGCGGCTGTGGTAAATTACAGTTTTTCTCAATTGCTTTGGTGCATTTCTCTTAAAGAATTAAAGTTCTCATAACTGTTAGTGCATTTCTCAAAACAATTAGTACAAACTGCAAAACCTAGGTGATAACCTGCAGAAGCGTGTCACTTGCTCAAAATGGATCATTTATTCCTCAAAAGCAAGTATTCATGTCAATGAAAGTGAAACTGTCATCAAAATGAAAAGTCCTGACACCATTGTTTATGAACAAGATAGTCAAATGGCTTTGCCATGTTTTCGTTATGACAGTAAGTGTTTTCCAATGCAAAAAAAGTCAGATCTTGGTGACACTTTCTGAAAATGCTCAAGACAGCACTATACACTATTTGCACAGCCATTTGAAATCTACAGTTACACATTGCTGTATTTAGTGAGGTAAATGAGTACAAGACACGTATGTTTCACATTTTTACTGCATATGCTCTTTGCAATTTTAATTTGTTCACAGCATTGTGCAAAAGAAAAATACAAACTAATTTACAACAAACATAAGAAACACCCTTTGGCCTTTGGGTAGAGCTGTGCACAACTGTAAACAATATTGCAGTACATATTGGAACTGAATTGGAACATACAACATACACAGTACTGTAAATCATTCATTCACATCCAGACGTTCCTGTCTGTCTGGCTATTGGATTCAGGAATGGGGAGTAGGGAGGGAGATATTCCACCAGCATCCTTTCATGTGCTGCAAACCACTGTGTGACCAGAATTGCGTGGTGAAAACGCACATTATCCCATACAACAACGTACTTGGTCAGATGGTCGCCATTTAGACCCCTCTCATTCTCAGGGATTATGTCCCTGTAAAGAGTGTCTAAAAAAGTCAGCAGATGTTGTGTGTTGTATGGACCAATGCAGAGAAATGCACCAAAGCAATTGAGAAAAACTGTAAATATTTACTCAAAATTATCATTTCACTTCTTCCATCACATTAACCCTTTAATCGCCAATGACATGTTAAGACGTCATTCCTCGCCATGCGTAATCTGCCAATGACGTCGTACAGCGTCTTTGAGATCAATATTTCACAAATCTGTCATGGCAATCATATTTCACCCACGGAGACTTGACGGGTGCTGCAGATCTCCTCTCAACTCGCCAACAGTTCAAGACCGCCATCTGGTGGCCGATCGGCGAATCGCCAAAACCGGAAGTGAGGGGGCGGAAGTGGTGCTCACCCATATTTCGTCCGGCCACTCGCTATCGCTCCCGGGGCTCCATCTCGACACACTGGATAAACGATCGGTTGCCCTAACTCAATAAACAACGTTATTTGGACGTATATAGTATTATACAACCTGGAACTGGACCAACTAGATCGACATCCCATAATAACGATCTTTTTGCTCCAGTAGCATCGCCCAACGCTACGAGGAAGCTGCGGTGAGTTTCAGCGTGTTTGATTATTATTATCCATATAAACTGCTCTGATCTATATATCGCCCATACTACATAAATGATTTAACGTCGGCCACGGACTTATAAACCCCCCCCCCCCCCCTCCGGTCACCAGCAGATGATGAGGCATGACATTTAGGACCTTGTACAATTGAAAATTTTAATCTGACGTCAATCGGTATCAAACTACATTTGATGATCTAATATATGTATTTATGGCTATAACTCACATTCTGCAGAATGCTGCAGAAAACGTTAAAAACATTTATACTTTAGACCGTATTTTAGTATGAATATGTGAATGAAAAAGTAGAACGTTGCTACATCCTAAACGATAGATACTTGACGTTGAATGGGCCATAGTAATGTCAATTTAGCAATACAATTTAAATAGTTATAGCCCTGCAAAGAAGGGGAACATCTCCATAGACTTACAGTGGTGGCAGAGAGGTGATTAAGATCAGAATAATCCCTGGCAGATAAAGGGTTAAATCAGATGTTATTGTGCTATAAACAACCAAAATTATGTAGACTTGGCATCCTATATAACCTAAATATGAAACAATCACTCAAATAATCACCAGATAAAACTTCAATTTCAATAAAATATTTACTAAAAATGTGCAAAATAAGAGAAAAGTCTTAGAGGTAGGCACTAGACAGTCAATCAGCTCCTTGAGCCTTAAAATGTATACAAAATCAAATCAACCTAGGATTTTTATATAACCCTCCACAGTGGTGTGTTCAGTTGGTACGTCCCAGCAGGGACCAGGATGTAACCTATATGATGCCCATGCTATTGGTTGCAATACAGACGCACAGTTGATAGAGCACACGCTCTAGTCTCCCCTCTTGTTATTTCACACTAACAGCTACCCCTAGTAGCTGGCTTCTTATGTTGCAGACATATCCTACAGAACATTCCTTAAAATAGAAAGATTTGCTTGTTAGTAGGGGTGGAACGGTATGCATTCGAACCGTACACCGTTCGGCACAACCTCCACGGTTCGGGGCGTCTGTGTATTGTTCGGTTCAGGGGATGCAAAAAAGAAAGTTTTCTTCATTTGGCACGGAGAGGGGAAGCGCCCGCTGCTGGCTGCAGCAGCAGGTGCTGTCAGTTCATAGAAAGTCTGTGGAAATGGCAAGCGCAATATAAATTCAATTTTCATTACGACTTTAAAAACATTTGGCATTAACATTACATAGGCCTACATCTTGCCATTACGTTAGCACGGTTTGTGACGCTACAAGTACAACACACGTTGGTAGCCCGCCAGCTCCAATACAGCCAGTGAAATCATTATCAGACATCAATGAAATGTTACCGTAGCTAGCAGCGGATAAAATGGTAGTCTGAGGCGGGGTGTCGAAAGACAATGACGTTTATTCAACATCCAAGAAGGCTAACATTGTGTTTACTAACTCCAACCGGGACTATTGCCGCTTTTCCACTGCATGGTATCAACTCGATTAGACTTCCACTGTAGGTAGAGTCGAGAACGAAGGTACCACACGCTAAATGTCCGTGCGGACCCCAAACCCATAGACAGTTCCGTATGTGAATTACGTTAATCCACCACCGTTTCACAATTACTGTGTTGCACTCAATATTTAAATAATGTTAAATAATGTTAGTCTAAATAAATGTAGACAGACAATGTACGTATTTTAAAAATAGAATGAACAGAGTAGTGTTGTTTTGAAACAGTAGACCTACAGTGTGTGTGTGTTAGTTTGCTTTATGCTGCATTCTATATTGATGGCCTTCTAATTTGTTTGTTTGTTTATTTATTTTAAATAACACAGTGACACTTTTCCTTTTGATAAGAAATCAAGCCATATTCCTTTCATTGTATTTCAAATACTGCACTAATTTCAAGCGGAAAACTAATCTTTTCATTAACACAATCGCGGCCACTGGGATGAGTCTAATTAATATCAAGAGGACCAGGAAATGTAAACAGACGTGGGGCTGTTTGTAGAGCTAAATCTATACTTTATAGTATTGCTATCTGTCCATTCTCATTGTCAATTGAGTCCATAAACCGTCCCTTCAAAATGGCTTAAAAAAAAAAAAAAACATCAATACGTTCTCATTTTATAGCGCCGTGAATATAAGCGTTATACAGGATTTGGTCTAGTATATTTTCTGGAAGGCTAGATAATGGGCTAATAGCTGCTAACGTTATATCCAATGGCATTTACGTTATACATATGCTACAGAAATAACTCAAACTGCATATGATCGGCACGATGCATGAAAGGGGGGGGGGGGGGGGCGGGGGACGTCGTTTCTTATTATTGATTACCAATAACCGTGTTCGTCTAACTAGCCACATAGGCCGATCGGATGGATGGCTATCAAAACAAGGCCCGATCGGGATGTACTTTACGTGAAAAAGATCTTACCGTGGGCCGGTGGGATCCCCCCGTGCATTTCCCCATTATCGATCGCCATCTGGTAGATCGATATGTCCATTGGCTGATGATAAATCCCCTTATTGCATAGTGAAATCTGCGATGCAAAACGTAATCTAAGCTACAGGCTGCAGATCAAGAATCGAGCTAACATAAAACTCCATTGAAAGTAAAAAGAAATAGTCCACGTTCTGCCACAGGGCACACTGCATTATCGCGATAGCGCCCCTAACAGGATCTGGCCGGTATTGCACTTTCTCGAATTCAAAGAGTAGGGTAAATCTGCAGTGCCGCTCGGCGACCTTGAATAGGTTATTAAAATGGAATAAAAGCAAAAACAACTTGCCACGGAGATATCCGTGCCTCTGTCCACAACGGGTGGAATCGAAACACGGAGATCTCCGTGCCTGGCCACCATTGTGTTAAGAACCGACAATTATTGTTTGTTTGCACTAAGTTAATACTTTGACAAATGTAGCCTATATTGTTCAGTCAGTTCGGTCTTTGTGTGCCAAACATTATTTAAGGCAAACCGCTGTAAACCTTTTTTTCAAATTAATGAGAAGCATGTTTACATTTTGAGTGTTAAATAAAAAATAAATAAAAAACAATGTATATCGAACCGAACCGAAAACCGTCACCACAAAACCGTGATATGAACCGAACCGTGTATTTTGTGAACGTTCCAGCCCTACTTGTTAGCCATGTTGATCACAGCGATACCACAGCTCCGATGCATAATGGCGTTAGCTAAACGAAACTTGTTTTAAGGTAAATTGGCTTTCAGTGTGTCAGAGCAAACACACTTGGGTTGTGCACACTGGACGCTCTGACCAAAGAGTCAGTTTATCAGAGTGGAGCAGATTTTCAGAGTGAATTTATTAACTTACCTTAACACTTTCTGCGCCAATCACGAGTATACTCGTTATTGGCCGGCATCGCTTGACCGCCAAAAACGAGTATACCTTTTTAATATTCTATACACTCTCACAGACCTCTGTGTTATCATTTGAGCTAAGTTAACAATATACTCGTTATCACCATACATAAAGATTTTCCGGGAGTAAATACTTGATATCTTAGTCATAACCATAGTTGCAAGATGTTATAATGAAAGGTCTCGTTATCTTGCATTGTTTCTAAATAAGCAAGCACACGCTAATTTACATCCACAGCATAACTGTGCTGTGGTATCTCAATGATACAAGGCGCTTATATTGAAACAGGTTGACATTAGGGCCGTTCTTTCAACCTAAAAGTGCACTTTCTTCAACCTCGAACCAAAATTCCTTATTATGTCCTTGTTATGTGTGGGGTCTGTGTGTGCCTTGATCAGGCGTTCCCAGTGTGATGTGTTATGTCTAGTTGTAGTTCCCTGTCCTGGTTTTGTGGTCCTTAGTGTTTCCCCTTCCAGGTGTATCCATTTGTAATCAACCCAGGTGTGTCTCGTCTCGTCATTCCCTCATAATAAGTGTTCCGTCTTCCCCTGTGTCTGGTGCTGATCCTGTCTGTGTAGTTTGTGTCCTTGTTTGTCGTTTAGTTTTCCTCATTTTCATCCATGGTAATTATTTTATTAAATATTTCTTATACATCACTTTGGCTGCCGTCTCCTTGTTGTGTTGCATTGACTCGACAGCGAGTTTAGAGAAGGTCAATGACGACGTAATAGCGACCCGTGTTACCAACGTAAAACAAATTGCACAGCGCGCACAGAGACACACAGATATGAAACTAGTCCTACGGAACAAATAACGTATAACGGAGGCTGAAATTAGACCAATGTGACTCACAAACTCACGACAGTAGTACACAACTACACATAAAGATGCACAAAATTTAATCTGCATTGATTAACTGATCATCAAAACCCAGCTTAAGCCGTTAAACCCCTGTAGTGAATCACCAAAGCCAATATGCACACATACAGTAGAACTGGAACGGTTTACCAAACATACACTCCCGGCATTCATAACTCGTACGTTCATCTTCCATACGCTTAACCATAACATAACTTACTTACCCAAACAACGTGTTCCCGGGTCCACATTCACGCACGAATCCGTACTTTCAAAACGTTAGAAAAACACTCCGATACCCGAATCCACAATCATCCAATGTCTGGAAGTGGACCCATGGTCCATTCGACCTTAATAAACGGACGGCCACCGGTCCATAATCGCATTCTATAGAAGAATAAGTCTTTATTTGTCGTGCAGATTAACACACACATGAGATGAAAGACCCACAGGGACACACGCGTGAGCTCTGACTGAGAGAGGGAAAGACAGACTGCCCTGCCCTCTGCTGGCACGTGCTGTGTACTACAAGCAACGCATCTGTGATTTGGCGCACAGTCTGTGACGTCACGGTATTGAAAATCATACCGACGGGACTTTGAAATACCCTGGTATACCGTAATCCCGTCATACCGCCCAAGCCTATCGCCTACCCTTTGAAACCTTATTTCACACTGTGTGTTACATTTTATATGGTCTGGGCGGATAATTTGGACCCCGGCAAATGAAACGCTTCATTCGAGCAACTTGGAACGCATCCAGCACACTTGATGCATATTTTGTGACATTTCATGTCAGGGACCCGATGGACATCAATACTGGAAATCAAGATCAGACAATTGGAATATTCATTTTGGAATAACTCCTAGCAAAGGTAAGGACTATATGACATCAATCCTACTTGGATCCTACAATGATTTCACATTGATCGCAACGATCAACGTATGCAGGGCTGTACACTAAGCTTTTTCACTAGGGGCACAGAATCATTTTTAGGGGCACCTTTTTAAATAAAGATTTTACCATTATAGTGCAAAAAAATATGTTCCTCCTGCCTCATTACTGTGGTCCTTTTATTTAACATTTAGTGCTTTTGTTTTTCAGGGTTGTATCTTTTATAATGAACCAACTGAAGTATTACCACAGCTGCAAACATTTCTTCTTTCATTGATAACAGTGTATTAACAGTGTTCATTAGGGATGGGTATCGTTAGGATTTTATCGATACTACTACTCTTATCGATACTGCGTAACGGTTGGGTACTTTATCGATACTCTTATCGGTTCTTTTTGATTATTTTGCAAGAATCTTATTTTATTAAGAACAGAATCGACATTGCTTTATTATTCTTTTATATAACTATATTACTGCACATGGCTACTTTTTGATCAATTAATACAAGCAGCCAGATAAATTAACTATTTTGGGACTTTCTATTTTATTTAGAAAGTTCTTAAATCAGAATGTCCCACCCAATACTCAGCTGTTAAAAACGGTTCAATACTCCAATTTATTAGTAGAGATACTTTTAGAACAATAGCCTGACGCCCCGGGCACATACAACGTGCACGAATTTCACGCGCGGGTTCCTAGCGGGATCACGCGCCTGGCCAGACACACCTCCGACGACTATAGCGCACGGAGGAATGCACATTCAACACTTGAAGAGCATAGACGAGGCGCGCTCCCGCTTGCGGCCAGTGTGCACAGTAGCGTCCGTTAACATGGGAGCGGAAGTGAAGCGGCAGCCGCCCGTCCTTCCGTCCGTGTTCATTCGGGAGCTGTGTGCCCTGGGCGTGATGCTGTATTTTCCATGAGTTGAGTGGACGCAGTGTGTGTGTGTGTGTGACGTGTGTGTGAGAGCACACGCTTTGCGTAGTGGGTGTGTCAACAGTGTCAGCTGAACTCGCACCAAACAAGGCATAGGGAAATAGTCAGACAGACATCCCAGAATTATTTCATAATACAAAGTTTCTGAATGGATATTTGGATTAAACAAAGTTGTATGCAGTGATGAACGGTCTTTCCCTGCGGAACACAAGTTACTTAACGTTACACGGGTCGCGCTATGCATGCTTTTTTCGAACGTTTCGTTTTCTCCGCTATGGTGAGCTCTGCTCTGCTTCAGCACAGACAGCGGCACCTCTCAAGTACCCGTATGCATGTGAGTGTGAGCGTTTTAGTGTGTAACTAACAGCCCCGCTCCTCGGGCAGACGCCAGACGGAGAGAGACCGAGGGAGGAGAGATATAAAAAACGGCCAACAAGATTTGCAACGTTTAAATTCCTATGAAAAAAAGGAGTGAATGCGAATGAGAGGGTTGAAATCAGTATGCGCAAAGGTGCCCCCAAATATTTGTTTCTACTCGCACAGGTAAAATTCTGGCGCAATATGCGATGCCCTCGTTGCACTGTACAGCCCTGGTATGTAGTATTCAAAACGTATGCCGTTTCTGATGATCAGAGCATCACAAAACGCCCCCCCCCCCCCCCCTTTGATGCTTTCATGATGAAACATAATACCTATTATATACCTTGGATTTGGAAATAATATCGTGTCCAGGCGAGCAAGGCAAACGACTTTCTCAAAATGCACATAGCGCTCCATAACTCAGCTTCCAGCAATTAGCCCGAACCACGGGATAACACGCCAACGTGTACATGATTTTTTTTTTTTAAATGTACATGTTGGACGATAGATAGTGACTGTCAAATGAGCCATAGTATTGTCTCCATAGCTATAATATAGAACAGGGGTCAGCAACCTTTACTATCAAAAGAGCCATTTCCCCCCCTCCCACAAAATAAAATTCCTCTGGAGCCGCAAAACCAATTTACCCTTAAAATTAAGATAAGTGTATAACATTTTATATATAGTTATCCCCAAGCATACCCCACATAAAACACCTAACAATTGCATACCCAAAGTAATTCGCGATTTATTATACTTTATACTTATAGCACACAGTTTGTTGCATTAATGGAATTATAAAGCAATGAAAAGAAAAATTGTATTGCTGTTTTTACCTGTTATAACAACAAAGGAAAACCTAGAACTCGTATGAAGAGGAGGAAAAAAACTGGCTGTGTAGACCTATTTTTAAATAAAACACAGAAGAGGAGACAAAACACTGGTGTCTGTAGACCGACTTTGAAATAAAACCCTGAACTATTCAGGTATATTTGAGTCCTTCCCTTATTTGTGGAACATTTATAAAATAAAAAGTAGTCCACTTTGAAAAAAGACTACCATGTGTAGTAGGGATGCACCGAATGGGAAATTCTTGGCCGAAACCGATACTGAAAATAGGAAACAGTTGGCCGAATGCCGAAAGGCCAAAAATGATGAATAGAAATATATATATAATGTATTCTTTTTTTGTTCAGCTACCTGATTATGACAAAAGACATGATTATGGCAAAACTTTACTTAAATAATATTAATAATCACTATTATGGGTCCATAAAACATTTATTCAGCACTTTTGAATGCATACATTAATTCCAGACTGACTGCTGAAAGATTGTACAATTTAAACATTTTCTCTTTGCATACAACAAAATGTGCATTAAAGTCAAGTGCATTCAGAACAAAGCCAAGGTGCTTTAAAACTGCATAAAGATCTGCACACACGAGAGGGAGAATAGCTTATAGCAGACTTAATTATGTTACTGTAGTGGCTACAGTAAGCATTTTATATAAAAGTATGACAACTAATAAAGAAACTTGAACTACTGTCATAATTCACGGCGTTCTAGCCTACATGGAAGGACTGTTGTATTTACTACATCTCCCGTGACTCTTAGCGGGGGATGGCGTAGCTTAACACTTTGAGTGCCACCACCCACTTCAATGACAGAGCTCTCATATTTGCGAACGCATAAGCTATATCTTAAATTATGGCTATGTGTCTAATATGGCCGTCGCTTATCAATGACTTGTTTGCAGTCAACATTGTCGAAACGATTTTTTTTTTTTTTATTTACATTTTCGGTTCATTTCCGTTTTATACCATTTTGAAAAACACTCGTTTCTTGAAAGTTTCAGAATTTCAGAAGATTCTGTGATAATCGCCCTTTACTGGAATACACTGGAATACACAAAACACGTTGTAATTTTTTTGCCTATTTATGAATTGTTTTCAAATAAATGCTAGATTATCGATAGTATATGTGTACTTATGCACGCTATAGAAGCGGGCTGAAAAATCGATTATCTTATTTCCTGATCGCACACACACACATATGGCACACGCTGATATATAGGTGAAAATAGCTCTGATTATCCTAAGACTGGTAAAATAGATTCCTTACCTCAGATCAGATGTTTTCCAAAAAGATTATTCCAATTCCTGATCGCCATTCCAAATATCGATCGTGTTTATTGATCCAACGCTGGGTACTGGAAACAAATTTTCCGCTGTTCTGGTGGTGGGCGATTGGATCGTCTCCGGTTACTTGTCTGACAAGTAAAATGTGGAAGCAGGACTTTTTTTTCTCCATGCGTTTCATTCAATCCAATCCAAAGCGGTGCAGTACCATCCGGAGAGATGATAGGGGGCGGTATTTTCCCTGTTCGAGTTCAGACAGATCCCCACTGGTAACGTGAGGCTAGATTGATAAAGAATTAATGGAAACGATCAAAAACGAGATCTCTCGTCTCTCTGGCACTTGACGGTTGGCATGAACTAACGAGAAATCTCGTCGTTGGCACTCAAAGGGTTAAGATAGACTGGTGAGGAATGGAAGCTTGTTAGCTAGCTTAACGCTAACGTTAGTTAAAAAGGTTTTTAACCGCGACGGGCATATAGTAATGGCGAGGATATAAAGCATGTTAAAGACGCATTTATTGGACAAGTTGCTTGCTGAGTTTACATAGAAACAGCGCGAGTCCCAAGAGGAGTTATCACAGGCTTCAGAACGCAGGACTGAAGAGCTCACGTTGCGCATGTAATGAGTGAAGCCGCGTTTTGATTACGTCATCACAACAACACGTTAGGCAGGTTACGAACGTAACCCAGTTCTTTGACATTCTGTGATATATTTTCGGTGCAAAAACCCTTTCGGCCAAAAGCCGAAAGTGCCTTTTTCTAACAATTTCCGGCCGATAATTTTGGGTGGCCAAATATTCGGTGCATCCCTAATGTGTAGACCTACTTTGAAATAAAACACAGAAGAGGAGAAAAAACACTGGCATTTGTAGACCTACTTTGAAATAAAACCCTGAACTATGCAGGTATATTTGAGTATTTCCCTTATTTGTGGAACATTTATAAAATAAAAAGTAGTCCACTTTGAAAAAAGACTACCATGTGTAGACCTACTTTGAAATAAAACCCTGAACTATGCAGCTCTATTTGAGTCCTTCCCTTATTTGTGGAAAATCTATAAAATAGAAAATATACATTTTGTTGTTTGCAAATTTCTCACCACATATCAGGCATACAGGTAAGCCTGCATCGTTAGTCGTGAAAGCAAATTAATCAGTCCACACTGAATTAAACCCTTTTTTTGGATTTATCCATGGTTAGCTTACTGGGGGGTCGGAAACTCAAGATTAGCCACTTGCAGACGGCAGGGAGAGGCGCGGGGTGTGACGTACTGTATATTTTAGTTTATGAAATATTTTTTCATTTCAGTGTCACAGTATGACATCGATCTCCAAAATAAGAGATAAAAAAAAGGTAACATTTATTATAATTTTTTTTTTGGCCAGGGAGCCGCAGCTGATTGGCTAAAGAGCCGCACCCCTGCCCACTTTGACAACCTAGGATGGCTTGAGTAGACAACAGAGTACAGCAACTTGCAATGGGCCTGGTCTACAAGATACACTACAGTACATACCCATGTACATGTCAAAATACTTCCCAAAGGTCAGTGAATACCACGATCACAACACCAGAGGGAGCTCCACAAATCATGTTAAACCCAGATTCGGCTCAAACAAGGGACTAAACACGTTTCGCAATTATGCCACATCCATGCGCAACGCTCTACCCACAGCTGTAAAGGAATGTGAATCACTACCCACTTTTCAAAACCGCTCTCAAAGAGCACCTACGGGAGACTGACATTCTAAACTGGCCCCTGTAAATGTCCTAACCCAACCCCCTCCAATGTACAGTCCCCCCCGCGGCCCCCCCACCCAACCCCCTCCAATGTACAGTTTCTTCCCCCTCAAATGTATATACTCTCTTTTTAGAAACTCTGTCTCTTAATCAGAGTTTCCAACGTCAGGGTCTATGTGACAGGCGTTGTACTCTTAAACAGTACTGTATATTTGTAGATGTGGTATGTCATAAATGTCTGGATGTAACAGTACTGTCTGTATGTGATGTATGTCATAAATGTTATGATGAATTGAAAATGGAGGACCCTGATGTAAACAAGACAAAAGTCTTTCTCTGGTCTGCATCCCCTTAACAATTGTGTGTATTGAGCCGTACTGTATTGTACCCATTCTGCAATCTGTTAATACAATTTTCAATCAATCAATCAATCAATCAATCAATCAATCAAATCAAATGTGAGACAATGGAGGCCATCTAGTCGACTAAGCTAACACTAGCCGCAGCTAAGGGAACACTAGCCCCAGATACAGAGGGGAAAACTACCGAAATATACACATAATAGTAACTATTGCAATGAACGTGGAGCAAGAGCGAAAACAAACAGCATCCCCTGAGAAACAGGAGCAGTGGAAACCAGACTAGAGAGAGAGCTAATGACTGGCTCTGCTAACTAGCTGACATCAAGCCCCAGGAGCAACAAGCAGCTGTGGACGCTGCTAAGAACACAGTAAGAGGAGAACTCCCCTCAAACACTCTCTCCATGCAGCTAGAAAACACATGTCAGTCACTAGCTGACGAGCCTCCATCACCAGGAGGACGGGGCTCAGAGTCAGTCCCACTAGAGAGCCAGTGGCGAATCCTTATGGAAGCCAACGGAAGCCAGGCCTCCCTATTAAAATATGAATTAATATCAAATATGAAATATGAAAAGAAAAAAAAAATATATATATATAATTCTTTTTTAATATAGTTTACATTCTTTTTCATCTGTGCATCTGTGTTATAATTTTTTCTTTTTTTTTAACTGTCTCCCTCTTCTCCTTCTCACTCCCTCTAACACAGTGGTTCCCAAAGTCGGGGTCGCGACCCAAGGGTGGGCCGCGAGCAGCCACGGGAGGGCCGCGAGATGATTAAAAAAAAAAACCAAAAAAAAACATTTTTTTTTTTTAGGTCACTGAACTTAGAAGCAAGCCAGGACAGTGTTTCTAGTTGTATTCTAAAATTCTATTCTATTGTATTCTAAAATGTGACTATATGGTTTTATATTAACTTAATAAATAAACAAAAACGAAAAATCTACTTATTTCAACAAACATTTCAAACTAAATAACAGATTATGCACATAAAACGCTGAAAACAACCGAAGCAACAATAGTATTTTAATGAGGCTATTATTATTATCATTATTATGCAACAAGTTAGCCCTCTCATAAATAGCACATATAAATGAATAACTAACTTGAACTAACTTAATAGGATTGAAGTGATATTTGTCTTAAAAAATCGGTCGCATGGGAAAAAAAAAGAAAAAAAATGCCTGACGATGTGCATTGGGCCGCGGCTCTCTGACGCCTTATTTTCTGGGTCCCGGCCTGAAAAGTTTGGGAACCCCTGCTCTAACACACTGTCAGACTCACTGTGCTATAGAGGAGAGGAGGCAGGGGGTAGGTCTCTTTCTCCAGCCTCAACCATGTGATTCATGTATGTAGAGTCCAAAACCGATCCTAGCCAATCAGATTCGAGCTGACTGCTACACCTTAAAAGTTTAAAACGGGGCTGTGAGCAGAATCATGAGTGTGGCATCCCCTCTGCACTCTGCACATTTTTCGCCCTGGAGGCGGGCAGGTCAGAACGTTTCCACCTGACTACCTAACGTGACAACCATTAGTAGTATCAAACTGTCAATCAAACTGTCTGTCGTCACTCAGTCTACTACAGTGCCATTGTAAGAAAAAACACGTCTGAATGTCATCCCCTCGCGGGATTGATTGATTGAAAATTTTATTAACAGAGCGGGCACGTTCGAATCCTCTATTAGTGTATCTAACATTTAGCACTTTAATAGCAACTTATTTTGGCCGGCGGGACATTTACTGAGGACCAGCAGAGCACACCACTGTGGATATTATGATTTAACAAATCTATCTGTCCAAGAGGAGGACCACATTATTGACCAGGTAAGCACTGAGCAGCCTGACTAACTAACTTTCTAACTAACGTTATCAGGCAAGCTTGTAGACCCTTTCATGACTGCAATGCAAGCCAGGGGCTGGAATACGCAGTCACTTATTCCTCCGTAGTAGCCAGGTTAATGTGCACCATCAAGCACTGCTTAAAAGCTAGCGGTGGGTCCAAAATATATCGGATATAAATGTCAAAGGTACCCAGCGTTCCATTAGGGTTTCACACACAGATGCGGCAGGGTTTGAAAACTCGGCGTTGCTAATAAACATTTAAAATCATTTTTATAAACGAGTAAAACTGAGGCTGAGCTAGCCTTCGCTAAAATGGCTGCTTCCGCATTTTACAGTAGGAGCGCTCTGATGGCTGGGCGCACCGCGCAACAGACACGTGAATGAATGAATGAATGAATGAATGAATGAATGAATGAAAACTTTATTTAACAGATTGCAGAATGGGTACAATACAGTACGGCTCAATACACACAATTGTTAAGGGGATGCAGACCAGAGAAATACGTTTGTCTTGTCTTGTTTGTCTAGACTCTAGACGTTTGTCTAATAGACAGTCATATTCTCTCCCGGCCGTATGTATATTTCTCTCCCACCCACCCACCCCCTCCTAATGTACAGTCCCCTCCCCATCATATGTATATACTCTGTCAGGATCTATGGGTAACAGTACTGTATATTTGAATATCGTATATGTCACTAAATACCTGTATGTCATGTATGTCCCTATGCCATAAATGTCATGTATGTTGTGTATGTCCCTATGCCATAAATGTCATGATGTCTTGTATGTCATAAATGTCACTATGAATTGAAAATGGGGGACCCTGATGTAAACAAGACAAACGTCTTTCTCTGGTCTGCATCCCCTTATAAAACTTTGTGTATTGAGCCATACTGTATTGTACCCATTCTGCAATCTGTTAAATAAATAAAAATAAAGTTTGACTGGCCGCCAAGCCATACTGTACATGGTGACTGTTGACAAAAAAGAAAACAAAAAAAGAAAAAAAAATGAATACAAATGTTTAATACATAAAAAAATTAATAAAAAAAATGTGGCATCCCCTGTTATTTTACCCACGCGACGCCACTGCTAGAGACACGATCAGGACAGAGGACTGCAGCAGCAGCAGCAACAGGACCACACTCACTGCAGGAACCTCTTCTTCCTCTTTAAAATGTCCGGCAGTATGATAATAATAATGGATTGGATTTATATAGCGCTCTTCTCTGACTGACTGTTGCTCTGACTCAGAGCGCTTCACAGAGTCCATTATTCGTTCATACACAGTCATACCGGTGGTGGTAAGCTACAATTGCAGCCAGAGCTGCCCTGAGGCAGACTCACGTAAGCGTGGCGAATAATCAACGCCTACGGCCCCTCCGACCACCACCAACATTCATTCACATGCATACACATTCATACGAGGCAAGTAGGTTAAGTGTCTTGCCCAAGGACACAACGGCAATGGGATGGACATGGGCTTGAGCGGGATTCGAACCACCAACCCTTCGATCATTGGACGCCCCGCTCTACCCCTGAGCCACGCCGCCCCACAGTATGGCGCATTACTGCCCTCCGCTGGACGGATTTACAGAAATAACTCATGTTCAGTTTTCTAAACATGATTGATTGATTGAAAACGTTATTAACAGATTGCATGATGGGTACAATACAGTACGGCTCAATACAAACAATTGTTAAGGGGATGCAGACCAGAAAAATACTTTTGTTTTGTTTACATCAGGGTCCCCCATTTATATTTATAAGCAGCACTTTATATTCTCCTATAGAAGTCTGTGTCGTGCAAGAATTTCAGAACTGCTTCAGTGATCAGTTGGTGAATCTCACTCAGGCCAAAGAAAGAAGAGAAAGAAAAGGACCTAATTGGACAAAGTTCTATAGAACGCTTCCCTTCCAAGACTGTGTTTGCTGCACTCTAAGAAAACATGTCTCACCGTCTCAGGACTCCTGCACGCACATAGACGTGATTGAAAACGTATTTTTTTATTTATTTTTTTATCTTTTCCCCCCTCCATTTTCCTCCGATTTTTCTCCCATCCCAATGTTAGTCGTATGCCAATTCCCAATCCCTTCCTGGTCGCTGCGCACTTACCCCCCACAGTCAGATCATCTGGGAGAGTGGAGGCTATCACGTGCTTCCTCCGACACACGTCCAGCCAATCAACCGCTTCTTTTCACCTGGCAGCGCGGATCCTCCCCGAGAGGGCGTAGCGTGTGGAAGGATCACACTATCCCACTCAGGTCCTATCCGCGCTTAGCAGGCGCCCCGACCGAACTGTAGGAGTCGCTGTTTACAACGACCCGGACCCACCCCGCCAGCTTTTCCCACCCTCTAATACAGCCAATTGTATTAGTGTGAACGGCCAGCCAAGCTGGTGACAACCCCGGAGCTGTGAGCTGGAGCTCCGGGGTTGGTGACGAACGCAATCTCCGCTACGCCACCTAACCGCCCGATTGAAAACTTTATTAACAGATTGCAGAATGGGTACAATACAGTAGGGCTCAATACAAACAACTGCTAAAATGATGCAGACCAGAAAAATACTTTCGTCTTGTTTACATCAGGGCAGGGTTAGAAAAAAAAATAAAAAATCAATGGCTTTTTTTGCCCCCCTTAATTGATTTTCGAGGGCTTTTTTTGTATTTCGGGGGCACAATTTTTATAATGAAAATTAACAAAGATTATAAAACATTGTTGACACTTTTTTTTACAGTCTTCGTCCCTATGTTTGATAACGTAATGTTAATGTCTCCATATATATATATATATATATATATAGGGCTCTACGCTAACCTTTTTCCCAAGGAGCACATGTGCTCCTAAATAAAATGTTAATAAATCAAATCTAAATACAAATTTAGGAGCACACAAAGAAATTTAGGAGCACAGTGACAATTGTTCAAGTAACACACACACACACACACACGATGTGTGACATGGCTTGGTTTCATGTTTTGAGGTACCTTCAATTATCTGTAAATAATATTACATACTCTATCTAAATAGATTAAATGATTGTCCCTGAGGGCAAGTTGTGTTGTTGTCTTGATATCTACAAATAGCAGACGAATAGCTGGTTGCCTCTGGATCAATGAATGTCTAATATTGAATAATATTATTAGCTATTTTATTTTTAACATCCCTAATTCCAACAATCAAGAGGCTTGTTTCAAATTGATACAGCACTGGAACGTTTGAGTATAGGCTCTGGCCAGAGTATCAATTAGGGGTGCACCGATATGAAAATTGGCCACCGATACCGATACCGATTGTTCAACTAACACAATCGGCCGATACCGATACCGATACCGATAATTGTGGCAAAAAATAAGTATTTTTAATTTTTTTTAATATTTTTTTTAATATTTTTTTTTAATATTTTTTTTATTTTTTTAATGAAACTACTGTATATTTGTATGTGTGTTTGTATTTGTAGGCCTCTTTACTTACTTAAAAAAGGAAACATCAAGAAATATGTTTATGGTATCACTGATCCCTCTCCCAGTATCGTCTGGCGGCCTGCAGAGGGATACTATTTTCTCAACCAGAGCTTTCAACCAATGCAATGGAACCATTCTGGCGGCCTGCAGCGGGATACTATTCTCTCAACCAGAGCTTTCAACCAATGCAATGGAACCATTTTGATTGACAGTCGATTCGGCCAATTACGCCACACCGCTAGCACCCACCTCCTGCTTACCACCAAGCGTTTATTCATTTTTCTACTTCGGGGCATGCCGCCATTGATCTGCTTGTGAGAATGCGAGTCAAACTCAGAACCACAACAAGCTAATAAGTTAGCTGCCCGGCAGTGCCCGCCGACCAGCGCGCTCCACAGGATGGCCAAACGAGACACAATGATTTTACTGCAACAAATGTTATAATAAAACAAAGCCTTTCTATACATTTGTCTGGTTGAAAACTTTATTAACAGATTGCAGAATGTGTAGTTGGGTACGGAATGAGCAACGGAATGTAACCGAGCTATGCACGGCTTGCTTGCTATCTTCGGGTAAATACTATGCTGATGTAATTGAACGTGTAACTAACTATAATAACGTTAATGCCACAAAACGAATGTTTGTGTCATTTTAACAGCAGATACTTTCTTAAATGCCATCCTCCCGACAGAGCGGTGTTGATGGGGAGCTCTGATGGATTCGCTTGGTTGTGTTATTACATTAGCATTGAACAGCTAACCGAAAGCTAGGGTTAACTAATGTTAAAGGTTTAGCCATAACGTTACGTTGGCTAAAGTTGGGGCTATTCTTAATCCAGTAATAATGGCTGCAGACCTGCAAGCAAAGTACAGCAAGTTGGCAAAGGAGTATTCCAACGTAAATCACATTTTCACCAGTAACGTTAGTCGTCTGCCTCCCGGCTATGAACGGACTCGGAGTAATGCCTTGCTGCTATGGGTAATAATAATATGCTGATGTTATTGTCCGTGTAACACTAACTATATAACGTTAATGCCACAAAACGAATGCCTTGTTAATCATAAATAGTAACTTTGATGCAGTAGCTTGTGTGTGTGTGGGGCGGACGGCGGGCGTTGTGCAGGTAGGTCGCGAGTGAACTTTTTTTTTTTTTGCCTTTTGACGCTACACAAATGGATGGTTAGTTATCGGCGACTGCTATCGGCACATTTGAGCTTATCGGCCGATAGGCCGATAGCAGTCAACAAGGCACTTATCGGCCGATACCGATACCCGACCGATATATCGGTGCACCCCTAGTATCAATGAAATACGTTGCACGCTCAGCGCTGTGGAATGAAGGAAATGCGCATCGGGATCGGATTTGGATGTTATTCTTTGAAGTTGTGTTACAAATGGAACGGTCTTTCCCCGCCGAACACAAGTTACTTAACGTTACACAGGTCGCGCTATGCAGATGCTTAGCTTGCTAACGTTAAGATAGCAGTGTAATGCTTATGCTTGATGAAAGCAGAGCTCTCCCCCTGTCTGTGTTCGCCCCTCTCAAAGCACCCTGTAACACGCAGCGGGCCCCGCCTCCCTCCCTCATTGCAACAAACCTGGCATTCCACCCAAAAACTGAATTTCAGTCCAGTTTCTCAACTATTAACAGCGGAGCTGTTTGTAATCTTCACTCGCACACTGCAAGTAAATGATTTTTCCGGTTCGCACACACACATATTATTAGGGGCAAATACGAGGGAAATGCTCGCACTGTAGAGCATATATATAATTATATATATAATTAGTAAACTGTCGGGGGCTTTTATTGCCCCCCTTAACTGATTTTCGAGGGCATTTGGTCAATTTTCGAGGGCATTTTGCCCCAAGCCCCCGTTAATTTCGAACCCTGCATCAGGGTCCCCCATTTTCAATTAATCATAACATATATGACATACACGACATACAGATAGACAGTACTGCTACATCTATACATTTCTGACATACCAGATTTGCAAATACAGTACTGTTTGTGATACAAAAAAGAGTCTAAAAAGAGAGTATACCGTAATTCCTCTAATAGTAACCGGTATTCAATTAAAAACCGGGTCTCTATTAATGACCGGGTGCGCTGTTGAGCTAAGCAATTATAAACCGGCCTCCTAATACAAGCCGGGTTTCATGTATATTAGAGGAATTACGGTATTTCCCTCAACGGATTTACCATAGGCAATATATTTTGTTATTGTTGTTATATGCTGGCCTGGCTGTGCAGTAAATACCATATAATGGTATGGTGTTAATGTTTACCAAGAGAGTAAGCCTACCTCAGAATTGTATAAAACGAAGTTATTATTATTATTATTATACCAGTATTGTGATTGCACTATTTTACTTTATTTAACTTTTTTTGACCACCTGTAATTGCACTGTTTACTACCGTATTTCATACAGTACTTGGTTTCAATAAATGAACCCAGTACATTTTACTGGGTTCAAACTGACACAAAATGTTGATTTATTCATTATGATCTGTTTGAAAATTAGAAATATAGGCCTCTCTCTTATACATGCCTCCTCCTAATACAAGCCTGGTATCCGCTACAGTTGAAACAAATACAAGCCGGGGTTATATATCGTATATGGCTATCGCGTCCCGCTCTAGCCTAATGAGATACCCCTTATCTCCTAGTACCTACTGTACACCACCACGAACAACTTAATGCACCCATACCTGACCGGGCCCCGCCCCTATGGAGGCGTAGCCAATAAGACCATGGTCATGGTCACCAAACACTCTTCCTCTATTTTCGTTCCATCGTATCGGCTGTGTGCACCGTATGTAACTAGTAGTATGTAAAAGATTGGAGGAATTGTGTAATGTTGAAAGTTTACCGGAGGTTGCTGGCCCCTGGCATCTTCGAAGCATGTTTTCAGCGACACGACGGGCCTATGTTGATGTTTCCTCATCTGATGGCAGCAGACCAAGGTTCAGCTGTGCAAGATTGGCTGTCGGGCCAGCTTGTACCCAGGTAGGCCCTGTGTCTTCAGGCATGGGTATTAGTGTTAGTAATGCTGGTTTGTTTTGTTACACAACCATGTTGTGTGTTGGCGCCGGGGGCAGGATGGTTTGGTGAACGTTTCACTGCAGTGAACGGTTTCCAAACGGTCTTGGGCGTGCTGTTAAACATCTAATGCTATGCTACATGCTAATGCTAATGCTACATGCTAACACTACTGCTACATGCTAACTGCTACGCTGTTCTAATGTCTCCGCCGTGAGATGTTGTCACTTCTCCCTCCTCTTGCCCGGTTCATCAATGAAGGTCAGTCGGTAGCTGTTGTGGGGGTTTTGCTGAGTCCCATTTACCTTTTTACGGGTAAATGGGTTGACAACAGGGTAGGCCGTGGCTAGGTAGCCTAGCCAGTTACGTTACCTTTGTGTTCCGGCGGGGTATGTGGAACGGTGTCCCCATCTGGGGCCGATGCGTGAGCTCGGCGGTGTAGCAGTAGAGCTATATTACTGCAGGATGGGACTTAACGGCGGGTTATGGCTCAGCTGGCTAGTTCCTATCCACATTGGCGTCGGGTAGTGGGGCTATGGGTCCAGCCGACATGGTAAACATGTTGCGTGTCTGTGCGCAGGCGGTTGTTGATCTGGGTCCCACATCGCCTCACGCTAGGCTGTAGTAGTGTAGTGGGCTACTGTTTCGTTCTGTCACTCTGCTATGAGAAGGTCTGTCTTTGCTACAGCTTTCTCTCCTCTCAACCATTTCATACTGACGGTCAATCGGTATACTGGGGGAGTAGTGCGGGGGGGGCTTTGTTTACCTTTTTTGGTAAATGGGCTAAGCTAGGGCTGGTGTGCTGTTGTGAATATTTTGAATGAAGGCGGGACTAGTTCGCTCTGGTCCGCCTCCCCTTAACGTTGTGTATATGGGTTTGCTCATTCTACAGTATTTTGTGGTTTAGTTCTTTTATTCATTAACCCTTTCATGGTGCACACCACAGTGGAGGTTGCTGTTTGCAACCACCACTGGTGCTCCGTGTTAACATCAGTCCTTTGTTTTTGACATATTGAAACAGTGCCCCGCCCGGCCGACGCCATGGGTGGGTCGGCCTGGCGAGTGGCTGGTGGGCTGCTAAAGCCTGTACCGCCACGGTATGGAATTGGCAGCGATTAGAACTGTGTTCGAATTGCTGTTTTTTTCTATAAAAAAAATTGTGTCTGGTGGCGGGGCCTTGAGGGCCAGTCGACGTCGACACATCGTGCAAGGTTGTTGACGTTATTAGCTTTGACCCAGCCGCAAGCTATAACCGCTCAGGGTTCCCCTCTCCGCAGGGGATTTTGGTCTTCTGCTGGAGCGCGGGCGGTATTGTCCTAGGCCCCACACCGCCTCACACCGCGCAGCCAGAAGAAGAGAGAGCACGGCCTCGTCAGCGGCGATGACGAGGCCCTCGACAGGCGGCCATGTTTTTCCCCGCCGGGGGTATCCTGGGCGTTGATTCGACTGGTGTCCACAAGGCCGACAGCCTTGGCGGCCGAGGGATCAGCCATGTTGGATGGGTTCGGCTTGAACGAACAAGCCGTCACCGTCCTGCCGCGAGCAGCCCTCTCTCCGATCACTCCCTTCCCCAACACCAGCGGAAAAAGTGGGCTCTGATTGTTTCCTTTGGCTGCGGGCCGCGTGCCTTCGTTGAAGCGCGGGCGGCCCCACTTTTCGCTTCTCATGGGGACTGACACCCAGTTGATGGCTGAGCCTGGGTCTGTCCGTGAGAATGTTGTGCTGTCAAGCGGCTCCCACACCATAAGCTGTGTTGGTTGAGCCTGGTGTTACGTCTGTCAACTTAAGTGTTGTCAGCAGGGGGGCTCGAAACCTTTTGAGGCACACAGTGCAGGCTTCCCCGGCCTCGCCTTCGCCAGGCCAGGTATCATGTTGGTGCCTCCCACTCCTGAAACATTGGCAGTGGTCTCGCAGGCACGCGTGATTTGGGGTGGTAGTAATATCACTGCAGGGCTACGGTGTGTAGGAACATATGGGGTCCTTACACCTTGCATGTCCGGCTGCAGAACAACTCCTCAGCATATTCTGGAGGGGTGTTCAGTGGGGGGGCTTTTTTCACCTAGGAAGCCCCCCGTATCAAACCGGCCCTTTCTGTCGGGGTCCCCCCTGGGGTGCGATTGCCTCGTGGGTGGTGTCAGGGTCAGATGTCCCGACACGGAACGCTCTGCTCGCACGGTTCCAGGGTTGGCTACGCACAGCGGGGGGACCGGGCCAACTATCTACAGTTCCTGGCGGACCTGCGCCACATGGCGGCGGGTGCGTTGGGAGTGTCATTACATATGACTACGGCAGTACCATATGTCGAGGTGGATGGAGAGAACGCTGAGGCGGGGACTTGTGTTTACACAACCCCACCCGTTTTCAGGTTTGGTACAGACCCTATTGTCAGGGTCTCCAGCAGTGACAGCTCTGGTCAATGAGATCCAATCTCTGTGGACGAAGCAAGCCATCATCGTGGCGTTCTCCTCCCGGTGTTCTCTGCCTGAGAAATCGGGAGGGGGGGTGTCAGACCCAGGCTGGACCTGTCCCATGGGAAGGTTCAGCATTTTTTGGATCGTCTCCTACCTGTTGAACACTGTCAGGTGGGGGTCTGGTTCTCCTCCATAGACCTGTAGGATGCGTATGCGCATCTCCGATCTTCCATCCTAGGGCTTACCTACGCTTTCTTTGCAGGGTTAGCGTATGAGTACCAGAGGCTGCCGTTCGGCTTTCTCTGGCTCCCTGCATCTTCACCAAGTGCGTGGAGGCCGCACTGGGGCCTCTGCGTCGTCAGGGGTTACGGAGTGTTCTGCCCTGACGACGTTCTGGTCCTTCGCGGTCAAGGTGGATCATCAGGTCTCGTACCAGGCAGGTCTCTACCAGCCTGGGGTTGCTGTAGACTGGAAGTAGAGTACTCCTCTTCCCAGTCAACGGTTGGAGGGCTATGGGCATCCCTCTCAGAGCGTGTTGTCAACACGCTCGGGAGGTTCCGTCCTAGGACGGTTACGCCGCTGTCTCACGTCGCGTTTTCACCGACGCCTCCCTCGCTGGTGACGCGTCGGGCCAACGCTGTAGGGGGCAGCTGGCAAACCATGCTGCCCGGTCTGCGCTACGTTCAATGTGTTGGTGTTGAAAGCGGTCCTTCTGGTCCACAAATGGTGTTGATCAGGACGGACGATACGACGTCAGTGTCGTGTATCGACAGACAGGGAGGAGTACGCTCCCCCCGTCTGCACCAGGCGGCTGGCTATGGGCGTCCTCCATCTGCGCGGCCTGAGGGCTCCCCACATCCCCGGCAGGGAGAATGTGGGTACAGGTGTACTGTCGCGGGGCGGTCCTCATCCTGACGGGTGGGGATTACGTCCGGACATAGCCAGGCAGGTCTGGGACCGATGCCGTGCCGCCTGGGATTCTTCCCCATACATCTGTTAGGTCAGTTGTTGGGACGGGTACGTTGAGGGGCGCAGGTTCTTGATCCTGATGGTGTTACCATCTGGAATGTGCATGCTCCCTCCACTGTCGCGCTTACGCGGGCAGATGACGTATGTTCCAAGTGTGGTGTAAGGCGGGGGGCCGGGACTCAGTCTCCTGCCCCCTGGATGCTGTCCTTAGTTACCTCCAGTCTCTCCTTGATAGACTGTCGGCTTCGACAGTGAGGGTATATGCAGCAGCTATATCCTCCTATCATGAGGGGTTTGAGGGGATGTCTTGTTCAGCCACCCTCTTGTGAAGCGTTTCCTGCTTGGCGCTCGACGCGTTAAGCCGGTGCAACGCTCCTGGGCTCCGACTTGGGATCTTCAACTGGTCCTCGGTCGGTTGTCCTTGGCCCCGTTTGAGCCGCTCGAGCAGGCGCCGTTGGAACAGCTGTCGTTCAAGACCGCGTTCTTGCTGGCCGTCACCTCCGCTGACGAGTGGGTGTGCTTTGTGCTCTCTCGGTACGACCAGAGTGCCTGTCTTTCGTTCCGATTGCGGTGCCACTCTGCGGCCTAATCCTGCCTTCATGCCTGTAAATATCCGGAGTTCTTCCGCTCCAGGGATATTGTGGTTCAGGCGTTTCATCCGCCTCCTCGCGGTGGTGAGTTAGATGCGGGCCTTCACCTGTCATGTCCGGTCCGTGCTTTGGGAATTGCCTCAGCCGTACTCAGGACCTCGGGGTCACCGTTCGGCTTTTTGTCTGTCACAGTGGTTCTCATGCCGGTAAGGCACTATCGAACAACGCCTGTCCCATTGGTTGTGCGAGGGCATTGCCCTCTGCTACACGTTGGCTGGGCAGGATCCCCCTGGGGGCGTCAGGGCGCACTCCACTCGTGGGGTGGCTGCCTCTGCCGCTCTCCTGGGTGGGGCCTCGGTGGAGGACATCTGTGCTGCAGCTTCATGGTCCTCCCCGGGCCCCTTTGTAAGGTTTTACCTCATGGACATGACCGGGGGTTCTGTCTCCCAGGCGGTTCTGGGGTCTGTGGCCTTTCCTGCTTCCCGTCCTTTGGTAGGGTAGCAGGAGTGTGTGGGTATGGGCCACAGTGTGTTGAGTCACACGTGGTTCCGCCTGTGCGGTGTGTTCAAGGGGTTCTAGTTCCCTCTTGTTCGCATTCAGGTGGAGTTGACTGCGCCCCCCCTTCATTAGGAAGGATGGGGTGACAGGGCTCCCCGCACCCCTTGATGTGGGCTTACGGGTCCTCAGGGGGTACATCTGTCGGGTCTCGCGTCCGCTCTAACCCATATCTCATTAGGCTATAGCGGGACGCGATAGCCATATACGATATATAACGATAGGTTATGTATATAACCTAGTTATATTAGTATTGGCTGAGCGTCCCGCTCTACGCGGCCCTGAGTTCCCTTTTGAGGGATCTTTTACTGGAACGAGATTTGGCGAGGAAGAGTGTTTGGTGACCATAACCATGGTCTTATAGGCTACACCTCCATAGGGGCGGGGCCCGGTCAGGTATGGGTGCATTAAGTTGTTCGTGGTGGTGTACAGTAGGTACTAGGAGATAAGGGGTATCTCATTAGGCTAGAGCGGGACGCTCAGCCAATACTAATATAACTAGGTTATATACATAACCTATCGTTACTATTAGAGGAATTACGGTATACATTTGACGTAGAAACTCTACATTGGAGGAGGTTGGGTAGGTGGGGTGGGGGGGGGGGTAAACTGTACAAGCAAAACTGTACATTGGAATTGGGTTGGGTAGGCGGGGTGGGGGAAACTGTACAAGCAAAACTGTACATTGGAATATAGACGAAACCATACTTGGTTCTAAGAAGAGGGTCTCGTGTATTCTTGGGTTAGGTCATATACTGTACATTGGAGGGGGTTGGGTTAGGACATTTACAGGGGCCAGTTTCGAATTGCAGTCTCCCGTAGGTGTTCTTTGAGAGTGATTTTGAAAGTGGGTAGTGATTCACATTCCTTTACAGCTGTGGGTAGGGCGTTCCACATTGATGTGGCATAATTGCGAAAGGTGTTTAGTCCCTTGTTTGAGCCGAATCTCGGTTTAACATGATTTGTGGAGCTGCCTCTGGTGTTGTGGTCGTGGTATTCACTGACATTTGGGAAGTATTTTGACATGTACATGGGTATCTTAGTCGTGTAGTGTATCTTTTAGACCAGGCCCATTGCAAGTTGCTGTACTCTGTCGTCTACTCTACGCCATCCTAGGTTGTCAAAATGGGCAGGGGTGAGGTGGGTTTTAGGAGTAAGGCCAAGCAGTAGTCTGACCAGTTTGTTTTGTGATATTTGTAGTCTTGTTTTTAGGGCCTTTGAGGTGCTTTGGTACCATGAGGTGCAAGCATAGTCGTAGTACCAGTTCAGTTCAGACTTTATTGTCCCTCAAGGGGAAATTTGCTTTGCAGCAGTGGTAGAGACAACAACAACAACAAATAACACAACACAAGAAACATCACATCTTACAGAAATCCAACCAGGAAAAAGAAAATGCATTAGTTATTTTAAAGGAAGTTAAGTGCATTTAGTGCCCTGGCGATGTACGGACATTTTAATCTGTTGCTCTTTAGCCTGGGGAGCCTATATATCTCCTGCCAGAGGGGAGGGGGACAAACTCCTCGAAGAGAGGATGGTCAGAGCTGTCTAAGATCGTCTGAGCCTTCCTGTAACTGCAGCTATGGTTAACAGTTGGTTAATATAGTTATATTCGTTTACAATTTTATATGTTTATCTTTGCATATTAATAATAACACACATGGTTGTATTTCATTGTATTTCATATGGGTTTATATAAGATATATGAGTGGCGCATGATTTCTATTTGTTTGTGCAATTATTTTAGTCTCACGAGACTTGGTCCACTTAATATCCGGTGACGTGTTTCCGCCTTCCTTCTCTTGAGTCCCGACATGACTGAGGGATGGATATATTGACTTTTCTGTCAATCCCAACAAGTAAAAGACAATCTACCAAGACAAAGATTAAAGACACAACACCAGAATGTATCGATGTTCTCTTATACTGGCACGTAGCCAATGCGATTTTACGGTTTGGATGGAGATTGGACAAAGCTTCATTAAAATCAGTTCAAGAACACTTCAGCAGAATTTGTCTGTTATAAATGTCTGTCAATGTCCCTTGAATGAGTGCTCCTGTTAGAGTCTTCAAGGTATTCTTGTTTACCAGAGAGGAGATCTGGTACAAGAATCTTGTTCGTTGGTTGACTTTTTTTTATTACATTGGTTGCCATTTTGTCACAGGAAAGATTTGCCTCTAGGATGGAACCCAGGTAGGTAATTTCATCTTTCCTTGTGACAATATTGTCACCCACTGTAACAGAGAAGCCGTTGGTTTAGCTGAGTTTGTTATTTGATCCAAAGAGAATGGACTCTGTTTTACCCATGTGTAATGATAGTTTGTTATCAGCGAGCCAGGTTCAGATTCTGCCGAGTTCAGAGCTGAGGGTTTTTTCAACCTGCAACTTGTCCCTGTCAGAGACCAGCAGGGCTGAGTCGTCCGCGAACAGGAACAAGTTGCAGTCACAAGCTGACGACACGTAATTAGCATAAATTACGAACAGTAACGGTCCTAAAATGCTTCCTTGTGGAACACCACAGCTCACTGAGAGAGAGGGGGGGGGGTTAGTGTACCGTTTACCTCCACCATCTGTTCTCTCCCCTCCAGGTAGGATTGCATCCAGATCACTGATGTACTAATCAGAATGGAGTGATTAACAGTGTCGAAAGCCTTTTGGAGGTATACGTGCACACCAGACCTGCTCTCCTACTGTCCTCTAGATCCAGCTGCACCACGTACACACCACACCTGCTCTCCTACTGTCCTCTAGATCCAGCTGCACCACGTACACACCACACCTGCTCTCCTACTGTCCTCTAGATCCAGCTGCACCACGTACACACCACACCTGCTCTCCTACTGTCCTCTAGATCCAGCTGCACCACGTACACACCACACCTGCTCTCCTACTGTCCTCTAGATCCAGCTGCACCACGTACACACCACACCTGCTCTCCTACTGTCCTCTAGATCCAGCTGCACCACGTACACACCACACCTGCTCTCCTACTGTCCTCTAGATCCAGCTGCACCACGTACACACCACACCTGCTCTCTTACTGTCCTCTAGATCCAGCTGCACCACGTACACACCACACCTGCTCTCCTACTGTCCTCTAGATCCAGCTGCACCACGTACACACCACACCTGCTCTCCTACTGTCCTCTAGATCCAGCTGCACCACGTACACACCACACCTGCTCTCCTACTGTCCTCTAGATCCAGCTGCACCACGTACACACCACACCTGCTCTCCTACTGTCCTCTAGAAAGATCCATCTGTAAAAATACCTAGATGGGTTGTCATTTCTTGCTGTAGATAGGCCCCTACACTAGAAGCGATTCCACTCTTATCCTCCTCTTCTAAAAAGGTCAGATTACTGTCCACCTCCCGCATTAACCAGTAAGGCACTGAAACCCAGCTTGCACCGATTCATATCTTCAAAGAATGGTTTTAGTTTGACCCTCAAACTCCCATGACCCTCTCAACATACACCTCGTCAGGAATGCTTGACTTGAACCACATAACTTGATCCAGTACTGCAGGCCTAATTTAATTCGCCGTGAAAATAAAGGCATTTCCCCCATTTCTATGAGAGTCGCAGGTACTGGGGAAGTTCTAAAAGCCCCACAGCAGAGTCTCAGGGCCTGGAGAACATCCAATTTGTCGAGTGACGACTTAGCAGCAGAACCACAAACAAAACATCCATAGTCAAAGCTTGATCTTATCATTGCCTGGTATATCAATATCATAGTCAAAGCTTGATCTTATCATTGCCTGGTATATCAATATCATAGTCAAAGCTTGATCTTATCATTGCCTGGTATATCAATATCATAGTCAAAGCTTGATCTTATCATTGTCTGATATATCAATACCATAGTCAAAGCTTGATCTTATCATTGCCTGGTATATCAATTGCATAGTCAACGATTGATCTTATCATTGCCTGGTTTATCAATATCATAGTCAAAGCTTGATCTTATCATTGTCTGATATATCAATACCATAGTCAAAGCTTGATCTTATCATTGCCTGCTATATCAATACCATAGTCAAAGTAGAGCTGCCGCGGTATTGATATTTTCCTTACCGCACGAATTTGCGAAATATTTCCTACCGCCGCGGTAATTACCGCACAGTGCGCACAAAAAAAAAAAAAAAGTTTGAATGCATTTTTATTTTTTTTTGTAGTCTACTCTTATAGCCTGCCTCTAGTCTAATGGCGCTTTTCCACTGCATAGTACCTACTCGACTCGACCCGCTTTAGGCACCTGGTACTTTGTTCCTTTTCCACTGCAGCCAGGTACTACTACTCCGTTTGTCTCCGTGTGGGGAATGGGGATGCAGGCGGGGCCGCCGCCGCTCGCTTGTGTACACTGAAAGCTCCGTGGGCATAGATGTCCGAGGGCTTGCAGCAAGCCAGAGTTTAACACAGTTTCAATCAATCAATCAATAACAACATTAACCAGACTCTCGTTGCGTCTATTCTGCCAACGCTAACGTTACCTCTCATTGTGTATTCTACCAAGCAAACCAGGGTTTAACGTTACCTCTCTCGTGTATATCGGCTGACTGTAGTAATAACAACAACAAACTTAACACATCAGCGATCTTGTTGTGACACTAAACTCTCCGCTCGGTGGTAAATTGGGTTGATGTCGGTTTTGTTTCATCAATAAATAAGGCAGAATACACAGTGAATCCATTCTTTTTAGTTTATTGCACTTGGTTCTGTCGCAAACAAATCCTGAATGAAATGCATCCTTAGCGAGGCAGTAAAGATGGCGGCGCGGCGTTCTGTTTTCGTTCAGAGGCTACAAAGTGTGACGCGTCGAGTAGGGGGTATCTGCAGAGCCGCAGAGCCAGGCTGGACCAATAGGGTCGCTTGGAACCGAGTAGGGTATATCTGCAGAGCCGCAAGCCGCAAGCCAACTTTATTATTATGATAAAAAACAGCGGTGACGCGGTATTCAGCCTAACTCTGCGGTGAGCGTGATGCAACAGCGATACCGCGGTAATGCGGTTATCGTGGCAGCTCTAAGTCAAAGCTTGATCTTATCATTGCCTGGTATATCAATACCATAGTCAAAGCTTGATCTTATCATTGCCTGGTATATCAATATCATAGTCAAAGCTTGATCTAATCATTGCCTGGTATATCATAGTCAAAGCTTGATCTTATCATTGCCTGGTATATCAATATCATAGTCAAAGCTTGATCTTATCATTGCCTGGTATATCAATATCTAGGGCTGACCTTCGAATTTTTTTTGGCAATCGAAGCTTCAGGGCCAAGCTTCGATTTTAATTCGAAGCTTCGAATTAAAAAAAATTTATTAATTTTTCTTTTCATATTTTTTTATTTTTTTTTACCTTATGTTGTGGGACTTGTACAGCACTTTGGTAAACTTTGTTGTTTTTAAATGTGCTCTATAAATAAAGTGGATTGGATTAATGAATTAAGTAGCCCCTTTCGTGACTGTGACACAGCCACACGGCTGTGTGATTTAATTCAAGGTGGATCGCTGTTGTCGTTTGAACAACTTCAGATTTCATGGGAACTACCAATCCCCCAAATCAAGAATGTTTAAGATGAATGAAGTAAGATTTTGATTATTTGAAATATGGCCTGTGTAGACTAAACTATGCACAGAATTATGTCAGTCTACAAGGTCCGGCAATGTAGACCTTGTAGACTCCACTACAGACCAATTATCAGTGAATGTTCATGCATTTTTAAGAAGGGCTACTTCCACAAAAAAACAAAGAACTCACCAAAACATCTAAGTAGCACCGTATCTAAATGTTCTATTTCATATATGGAGATTCATATTTATTTATGTATTGCATGCATTTCTACATTTTATTTCCTATTTTGTTTATTCATCCCAGTATCTTTCTTTCTTATGTGTGGATTTCTACAAGGCATTTACATTCACATTTACATTTAGTCATTTAGCTGACGCTTTTATCCAAAGCGACTTACAAGTTCTGTACGACAGGTCATCAGGAAGGATACAACTCTATCAGCTGAGTAACAATATTCATCAAAGTGTTGCGTGTTACAGTGTAGGTTAGTTTATTAGGACAAGTGCATGACAGTAAGGTTAGTTAGGGTTAGATTTTTTTATTTTTATTTTTTTATTTTATTTTAGATAATTGTTGAAGAAGTGCATCTTTAGTCGACGGCGAAAGATTGGACGGGATTCGGCTGTCCTAACTGGGGTGGGTAGTTCATTCCACCATTGTGGGGCAAGGACTGAGAATAGGCGTGTAGGTGGTGTATATGTGTTTGAGGATGATATCCTTCAAACAGGCAATAGTGATGATATAATTTGGGCAGTGCTGAGCTGGGTTACTTTCCTCCAGTGTATTTGTCCCCCGGCCCCACCCACACACACACCGAAGTAAAAATAAAAGCTTGATCTTATCATTGCCTGGTATATCAATATCATAGTCAAAGCTTGATCTTATCATTGCCTGGTATATCAATACCATAGTCCCCCTGTCTGCCCCCCAGTCACTACCAGACAAACTTCTCATGACATTTATCACTTTCTCACCTTTTCCCAATGTCTTTGCTATATGAACGGTGCAAGTCAGTCGCTCGTCAAACCAGACACCAAGACATTTAAAAACACACACAGACACGTTGTGATCGCTGTGAAAAAAACATCTGATTAACCCATTTTTAGCATGGTGTTATTCACTGTCAAAGATGCAAAGAAAAATCATAATTCATATTCTCCTTAGTTTCTCCTTAGTTAACTCATTCCCCGCCGGGAATTAGATGGAGCCTGTCATAGCTCTTCCACGCTTTAAAAGATAGGAGTGCGTCACCTTGTTTGTAGAGCTATAACTATATTCTATATTATAGCTATGGATACAATACTATGGCCCATTTGACATCACCTATCTATCGTTCAATATGTGAAAAAGAATACATTTTTCCATCCATATGTTCCCGTGTTATACCGTGGTGAACGAAGTATCGTTATACAATGGCATGCAAATTTCTCGATTCGGATTGGCTGAAACAGTCAAGTTAAATATGGTTATATGTTGATAGCGTCATAACTAGGGATGCACGATATTGATTTTTTGCCACCGATACCGATAACTTTATGCTCCTCAAGCCGATACCGATATTTATTGTATTATAATATTTTTTTTTACTGTAAATATATATATATATATTTTTTTTATCATTTTTTTATTTTTTTTTTGTATTTATAAGCTCCGACGTCATCGGTACTGCTATCGGTACTCGAGAAATTATGGAGTTTTTTTTTTGAGGAATTTAAACGTCGCAAACTAATCTTGTTGGCCGTTTTCTATCTCTCCTCTCTCGGTCTCTCTCTGCCTGCGCGAGCCGGCTGTGCTCTTACACACACTCACTCACACACACAGCTCTGCTCTCGACAGCGTGTGCGCGCGCGTGCGTGCGTGCGTGTGCGTGTGCGTGTGTGTGTGTGTGTGTGTGTGTAAGAGCACAGCCGGCTCGCGCAGGCAGAGAGAGACCGAGAGAGGAGAGATAGAAAACGGCCAACTAGATTAGTTTGCGACGTTTAAATTCCTCAAAAAAAGTCTGGGTCTATTTTACTAAAGTCGATGCTGACAACGCTCGTTGCCACAAGTGCAACAAGACATTTGCCAGTAATGTATAAGCGCTGGTACTTGTCAATGTGGCTGGCGGGGAGCAGCTAACGTTATAGCTCCGAGTAGAATAATGGCCGACAATCCGGAGGTAAATAAACGAACGAGAGCTTCTGATTGGTGGTAAGAAGAAGAGGTGGGTGCAAGCGGAGGGACGTAATTGGCAGATCGACTGTCTGTCGTGAAAAACTCCCTGTTCCTAAACCACACGCTATCAGTTTTACCACAGTACTGGCAAAACGGGAGGAGGCTATAATAAAAACAAGCGCCCTTCATCCAAATCCACCCACACCGGATTTATTTTAACCAAAAAATGTATTATATGTTATCGGAGCTATCAATAACGTTATCGAGTTTATCGGGATGACGTCATAATTGCTGATATCGGCCCGATAATTATCGTGCATCCCTAGTCATAACGACAAAAAACGATTCTGTCAGGGCGAATGTGTTAGTTTCTTACACAATGTTGGATTATGTAATTGGTGGGTCATGAGTCATTGTGGAACTAAATAAATATCGCGCGAAGTCTGGCGTTAGATGTCATTCGTCAAAAGGACATGCATTTCAGTGTTAAGAAAATGTTCAAGCAATCAATCAATCAAACCAATAACACAAGCTCACGCGGAGGTGCGCGTGTGTAAGTGAGCGTGGGTTATTGAATTGATTGATTGCAAATTTTATTAATGTCCGCATTGTTTCAAACTGGTTAGGCTTAGGCCCTCTTTTGAAGTCGCCCTCTTTCGAAGTCGGTTATGCTTAGAGTTTATCTTTAGAGCAGGGCGATCATTAAAATCGTTATGCCTTGTTTGGTCATGCTGCGGAGCGCTGGTAATCTACTCGTGGGCCACGGGGAGCTAACTTTATTAGCTTTGTTGTTGATCTCTCACGAAAATCAATGGCGGACTTCCCGGAAGTAAAATAAGAATAAACATCTTTTTATATTCAGATCTAATTCTATTGCCTATATTTATGTCTTTCTGCTATTACCCTGCCCATACCTATACCTCCCCTCCCCCATGCTGCTATGACACCCACATTTACCCAAGGGGATCAATAAAGGAATATTTCATCTGATTGTATCATATCGTATCGCATCATATCTCATCTCATCTTATGTTATCTTAGTTTAGACTAGAGTCTTCAGTGCTTTGTTAACCTAATGTTACAATGGGAATGAGGTGATGATGTCAGACCTCAGAACTAAAACTTTACTTCAATAAACTGCCAACCTGTGTGACCATGTGACTTTATCCAGGTCATCCACTCACACACACACACACACACACACAGTCGGTCTGCCACAATATATAGACTATTAATTATATATCCTGGGGATCACCACGATTGATTGCGTAGTAGGGGTTACTTTAGGTTGGCTTGAAAAGCTTTGGGGGTACAGTACTCAAAAAAGGTTGGGAACCACTGATCTAACACCATTTTCAAATCCCTGTTAACTGTCTCCCATTCCTTCCTTTCATTTGCCCTAGATCGTTTAACTCTCGCCTTTTGCCCACAGCTCTTCTCTCTGACCAGCATGCTGGCCTCAGTACCATCTACATCCCCTCCTATAATGGGGTGTTAACGCATGCCAGCCCCCGATGGGGTCTATTCCCTCAGCCGTCTTTCCAAGCAGTCACATGCAAAGTAAGTGTCAAGCCCTGTGATGTTCTCAAATCAATAAGTAATCGTGTTTAATAATCATGATTTCAATATCAATAAGAATTATCATGAATTGTCATAATCGAGCAGCCCTAGACTGTACTGTGGAATTTGTTTGTCAGTTTTACAAGTGTTTAAAAGGCTGTCAAAGTTAAATAACGCACAATTCTTTTAACGCCACTATTTTTTAAACGCAAGATTAGCGTTTAAAAAAAAATATATACTGCATGTGCTTTGGACTGACATTTTGAAGAGGAGGGGTACTATCTATAATCACTATACCTGTGATATAATCAACATACCTGTGTTGTATAGACAAGGACCCTACAGTAGAGGTCTGCAAGCCCGAAGGGGCCCGACACCATGGACAGATTAGGGCCAGGGCCAATTTATTTATGCATAGATGGGGTTCGGGTAGGGCTCGGGCTCCTTTTATTTCTCTCGCTTCATTTTACACACAATCAGGCCCTCGCGTCGTGTTTCCATCAAAGCAACAAGCTAGACCGCTGAGAGCGTGCGTGACGGAGAAGCTTCCTTTGCTAGCTAGACTCGCGTGCTATGTGTTGAGTAAACCCGCAAGCAGCAGCTGGAGCGAGTGATATTTCAGCACTGCAGGGAGAACGCTGGAGGAGAGGAGAACAGCGCTGAAGCCATCAACGGTGGAGGCCATTAATTTCCTTCAGAGCGTCCGCGAATGTACAGCAGAGTGGAATAAACTGTAAAACGTTTTGCATGATTGTTCTTGGATTTAGCCGGTTGGCGAAGATTTGTGTGTTTTGTTAAAGTTATTCAACGCAAGAAGTTTTTGTTGCCGACGTTCATCTAACAGTGAAGTGGTGAGTCCATCCTGATTTACTCAAATTAATTGGCCTTTTGGTTAGAGTGTTTTCGGTTTACGCTTTAGTGTCATGTCTATGGGCATGTAATTGTTGCCGTTGTTGGACGCAGAGCTATGTCGTTATTGCATTGTGCATTTTTTGTCGTAATGTAGCATTTGTGTGTGTAACGTAGGTAGCGTGTATGTGTGTGATGTCTGTCATGACATTGTAATATTGGCCTCAGGCTTAAGTCAGGCTAGGGCAGAATAATTGCTTAACTTTTTGGGCTAGGGTAGGGCCGGGCCTGAATGCTACAGGCTTGGGCCGGGCTGGGGCAGACATGGCAGGCCCCTGCAGACGTCTACCCTCTACAGCCTTAATCAATAGGTGACAGAATAAAAATGATCATATTCATTTTTAAGAATTCGCATAGGTAAATTCTTAACCTCACATCTAGAGACTTAAAAAGATGTCTAAGAAAGAGAAAGTAAGAAAGACGACAATAAAAAGAAAAGTAACATACTGATATCCTGATGGTCTGTGGGCTCCTCCTTCAGCCCAGTGGACATATCCATGGTTGGGTCTAGTGTGTCCTGAGCCTCTTCTTTCTTAATCATCAGTAGGTCGCTGGGTGGATCTGGAGCAGAGGGAGACAGCAACTAAGTACTTACAGTAGCATGGAAAACTATTTGGCCACTTTCTGATTTCCTCTGTAATTACAGATTTGCCACACTATGTTTTTTTTTAATCAAAATTACAAAAAATCTAATACAGGATGTAATTTAGTCCTGAGCCGCTTCTTTCATGATTGATATGGAGTTGGAGGTAGATCTGGAGCAGAGGGAGACAGCAACTAAGGAAATACTCCAGTATTTACAGTCTTATTTTACAAATTATTATATTTATATACTGAACATACTTCCTTTTCTTCCATTACATTTATTTAAGTTAAACAAGACGACTGACCCCTTTAGCTAAGGCTTAATACATCACAGTTGGGATCCCTTCTATCAGCTTAGTTCTCCTGGTTGCTATTCAATCCAGCAGGGAACCAGGACAAAGGTGTTCCATTTATAAAAGAGATACCAGAATAAAGTGCTCCAAATAGTTAGGCTGAACGTGAACAAGAGTTTGATCAAATTAAAGAATGAGAGGAGAGAAAGCAATGGAGACAAAGACCGAGACATACAAACATGCTGGAGCAGAGGAAGGAGAAGACTAAATCAAGATAAGAGAAAGAAACAACATACTGATCTCCTGGTGGTCTGTGGGCTCCTCCTTCATCTCAAAGGAAGTCTCCTTGGGCGGCTCTAGCGCGTCCTGATCTTCTTCTTTAATAATCAGTAGGTCTCTGGGTGGATCTGGGACAGAGGGAAACACAACTCAACATACTAGTTAAGCATTACATCACGCGCAGGAGTGGGTTGTGACAATTAGACCATGCCTAGGGGTGGTCATTAGGCACATTCATCCAACCTTATTGCTATACAATAAAACACACATTAATTGAAGATTTATTGAAAAAACCATCCGCCAGAAAAAGTAGTTCCCACAAAAAAAAAAGAGACGTTGCCTCCATGTGGAAGCAGCTCGGAAGTGCATCCAACTGTTCTCAGTAGGACATCCAACAAACTAACACATCCAACTGTCTTTCAACTAGGCATCCAACAAACTAAGACATCCAACTGTCTTCCACCTAGGCGTTTTTGTTGCCAACATTCATCTAACAGTGAAGTGGTGAGTCCATCATGATTTACTCAAATTAATTAATTTGCTGCTGGTTTATGAGTGTATTCTAGCGGTGTACCGGTACGCGTATCCGTACTGTACCACCTCAATGCGGTCCTCCGGTACAGTACGTGCTGTGCACCAAACGATTGCAACGGTATGGAACCTTTTTTTGCGGAACTTAAATCCCCCCGTCCCAAATATAACGTGCACAACTAACCGGATGTTGTTTGTTCATCCCACTCAGCACGCAGCCACGCTGAACGAGAGCTGTAATTCAGCATAGCATATTAGCCTTAGTATGACGAGTGCAATACTAACTGACAAGCCAGAGCTAGAAGATGCTCCCACAACATTCAAGTCTCCCGTTTGGGATCATTTCGGATTCCCAGTTAACCACAGTAATGGACAAAGACAGGTGGATCGCACTAAAGCTACGTGCCGGCTAGCCCCTTTCGTGACTGTGATGCAAGCCTTGCATCACAGTCACGAAAGGGGCTACGTGCCAGCATTGTTCAACTTTATTGCAAACTTTATCACGCATTTGAAACGGCATCACCCGAATGTGAATATCACTGGTACAAGGAAGAAACAGACCCTAGTGCAAACCCAGCTCCCCGTGGCATTCAAGCAGCATCTCGCTATTAATTCAGACCGGGCCAAAGCAATAACAAACGCCATAGGTGTTTTTATAGCAGCAGATCTGCGACCATACTCCGTTGTCGAGAACACAGGGTTTAAGCACATGTTAAGGTAATAGAGCCCCGCTACCTAGTTCCCTCTCGTCTGTATTTCAGCCAGCAAGTCATGCCAGCTCTGTATAAACAAGCACACGCTACAGTTGTCCACGACTTATCCAAGGCATCTGCTATATAATAATCTTCAGATTTACTTTACCACTAGAACAGCCATGGAGAAAATGTCACTGATTCCCGCCGGAAAGGGTCAGATGACCCCACAGCTTATATGAGAAAAATAAACAGTGTAAACTATATAATTACCTCTTAATATAAAAATATGAGGTTTACCACAGGTTTGAGTGACAAAAAAAAAAGTAAAAATAAAAAAATAATAATAATAAATAAAGATATAATTATTATTTTTTTTGGATGGAAGAGCCACACATTGACGGGCAAAAAGCCACATGCGGCTCACGAGCCATGGGTTGGCCACCCTTGCACTAGATGCTCGCAAAGTGCTGTGACTTTCCACATATATTCCATATATATGTGGAATAACGTTCTAATTACATTTTCCTGAAGTCATTTTGAAATTTCAGAAACTGTGCCAGATAAAACGGGTACTTTTAGGAAAAGTCATTGAGTGACAGAGCTGGAGTTCGACCGAGTGACGAGGATACATTTATTGTGCTAGTGTTAAGTGTTATTAGAAGGTAAGCTTTAGTTTGCTCAGTAAATTATGGCCAATTCGTTTTATATTGTTTAATACAGTTAAATAAATAAATAAATAAATAGATAAATGAAAAGCAATTTTTTGTTTTGTATTCCCCCCCCCCCCCCCCCCCATTGTGCCGAAAATCATACCGAACCGTGACTTCAAAACCGAGGTACGTACCGAACCGTGGATTTTGTGTACCGTTACACCCCTAGTGTTTTCGGTACGCTTTAGTGTCATGACATAAAAAAATTTGTCTGTGGGCATGGAAGTGTTGCTGTTGTTAGCCGCAGAGCTATGTCGTTATTGCATTGTGCATTTTTTGTCGTAATGTAGCATTTGTGTGTGTAACGTAGGTAGCGTGTGTGTGTGTGTGATGTCTGTCATCACATTGTAATATTGTCCTCGGGCTTAAGTCGGGCTAGGGCCAAATAATTGCTTAACTTTTCGGGCTAGGGTAGGGCCGGGCCTGAATGCTACAGGCTTGGGCCGGGCTGGGGCAGACAAAAAATATAAATTTTTAAGAATTCGCATAGGTAAATTCTTAACCTCACATCTAGAGCTGCCGCGGTATTGATGTTTTCCTTACCGCACAGATTTGCGAAATATTTCCTACCGCCGCGGTTATTGCACAAAAAAAAATTCTATCTTTAGAGGATGACTTTGCAGCATGAATATTGTTTGGGATTCGGCAAGCACGCATTCGTTATTGAAGTGAAACACGGATTCGAAGTCTCCCCCGACCCTTTCTTCTTCTTATTATTATTATAAAGTTACTACTTATGATTAACAAAGGCATTCGTTTTGTGGCATTAACGTTCAATAACATCAGCGTATTTACCGGACCATAGCAAGGCAAGCATTACTCAATTCATATCTCAGTTCCTTTCTTTGCTCAGAGCGTGCCGAGTTGTGCCCATTCTGCGGTCTGTTAATAAAGTTTTCAATCAGACAAGTGTATAGAACGAAGGGCTTTTATTATAACATTTGTTGCAGTAAAATCATTATGCCTCGTTTAGTACTCCTGAGGAGCGATGGTAATCCACTCCGGCGGGGAGCTAACGTTATTAGCCGTGTTGTGAGCTCTGATCAATGGCTGACATTGAGAAAGTAAAAAACGAATACGCGCTTGCCGATTGGTGGTAACGGCAGAGGCAGGTGCAAGCGGTGTGACGTAATTGGCAGAATCGACTGTCAATCAAAATTGTTCCGTTGCTTTGGTTGAGAGTATTATTATAAAAAACAGCGTTGATGCGGTATTCAGTTAAACGCTGCGGTGGGCGTGACGTAACAGCGATACCGCGGTAATGCGATAACCGCGGCAGCTCTACTCACATCTAGAGACTTAAAAACATGTCTAAGAAAAAGAAAGAAAGATGACAAGAAATATAAAAGTAACATACTGGTCTCCTGCGGGTCTGTGAGCTCCTCCTTCAGCCCAGTGGACATATCCGTAGGTGGGTCTAGCGTGTCCTGAACCTCCTCTATTTTAATCATCAGTAGGTCACTGGGTGGATCTGGAACAGAGGGAGACAGAAAAAGTATTTACAGTAGCATGGAAAAGTATTTACAGTGCCATGAAAAAGTATTTACAGTGGCATGAAAAAGTATTTACAGTGCCATGAAAAAGTATTTACAGTGGCATGAAAAAGTATTTGCCCACTTTCTGATTTCTTCTGAAATTACAGATTTGTCACTTTTTTTTTGTATCTTTAAACAAAATCTAATACAGGATGTAATTGAGTCCTGAGCCTCTTCTTTCATGATTGATAGGAAGTTGGAGGTAGATCTGGAGCAGAGGGAGACAGCAACTAAGGAAATACTCCAGTATTTACAGTCTTATTTTACAAATTATTATATTTATATACTGAACTTTATTTATCAAACATATACGTCCTTTTCCTCCATTACATTTATTTAAGTTAAACAAGACCACTGACCCCTTTAGCTAAGGCTTAATACATCACAGTTGGGATCCCTTCTATCAGCTTAGTTCTCCTGGTTGCTATTCAATCCAGCAGGGAACCAGGACAAAGGTGTTCCATTTATAAAAGAGATACCAGAATAAAGTGCTCCAGGCTAGGCTGAATGTGAACAAGAGTTTGATCAAATTAAAGAATGAGAGGAGAGAAAGCAATGGCGACAAAGACTGAGACATACAAACATGCTGGAGCAGAGGAAGGAGAAGACTAAATCAAGTTAAGAGAAAGAAACAACATACTGATCTCCTGGTGGTCTGTGGGCTCCTCCTTCATCTCAAAGGAAGTCTCCTTGGGCGGCTCTAGCGCGTCCTGATCTTCTTCTTTAATAATCAGTAGGTCTCTGGGTGGATCTGGAACAGAGGGAAACACAACTCAACATACTAGTCTTTATTTACTTCTGGGTCTGGAGAGTAAACTAAAGTCTCTTCAGTAGGAAGTCTTGTTCTGACTTACAGAGGTCCTGCTGGTCTGATTCCTCCTTCATTCTAGTAGGTGTGATCTTGGACGTCTTCTACTGGAACTGGAGTTTTGCTACAAGGATAAATGCAGATGGTCACAGAGAGCCCATACTGTAGATCCAAGTCTGGAACTGACTGGTCAGCCAGGACATATATAGAGGCTTCTCTCCACCAATCACATCACAGTATGGAGGGGAAAATAATGAGAACTGTAGGCCAATTAGTTGACAAGCTTTTATTCAAAGCTGATTACATGAATGCAGGACTTAATTTGTGCCAGGACCTGCCAGATTGAGACTGGCACCTATTTGATCGGATCCGGCACCTCCTCTGTCATAACCTTCTGTCAATACATTTAGTGGGGGGGTGGCCAGGTAGCATAGGGTTTTGATTGAATTGATTGAAAACTTTATTAATCCACAAGGAAGCATACAAGGACCGTTACTGTTCCTAATTCATGCAAATGACATGTCGTCAGCTTGTGACTGCAACTTGTTCCTGTTCGCGGACGACTCAGCCCTGCTGGTCTCTGACAAGAACAAGTTACAGGTTGAAAAAACCCTCAGCTCGGAACTCGGCAGAATCTGGCTCGCTGATAACAAACTATCATTACACCACCTGGGGAAAACCGAGTGCATTCTCTTCGGATCAAATAACAAACTCAGCAAGACCGACGGCTTCTCAGTTACAGTGGGTGACAATATTGTCACAAGGAAAGATGAAATTACATACCTGGCAAATCTTTCCTGTGACAAAAAGTCAACCAAAGAACTAGATTCTTGTACCAGATCTCCTCTCTGGTAAACAAGAATACCCTGAAGACTCTGGCAGGAGCACTCATTCAAGGGTACTATGACTATGCTTGCACTTCAAGGTAGGGCTGGGCGATATGACCAAAAACGTTATCGCGATAAAATTATAAAATTATTTTCATATAATTCGATATCGATAATTATCGTCGATATAATGTCTGTCAAGTTTAATTAACTTCTTATGCTGCTGCGAATGTCTCGAGTCGAGTTGATGTCGTCATCAGTTCGCGCACGTTAGCAGTTAGCCGACAAGCGGAGTATCTCATGAGACAATGTAATAAAAATGACACTAAAATACTCTCTTCCGCCACAATATATTGAAACGACGTCCACTGTATACCCCACACTACTATAAACGTGGCCTCAGAATTCACACCACACACATACTCGGCACGTAAATATAGAAAACAGCGCTGTGCAAGCTAATTAGACTAGCAAGCCTTGTTGTTGAGTGAGTCCTACCTCTGGGTCTCCTTCCGGGTCTCCTTCGCTCTCGGCCATCTCCTTCACTGATTGGTTGTTAGTGCGTGCTCATATCCAAGCTTGGAAAATCGATATATCGAAACTTTGCGACCACGTTTCATGTTTATTTCGAGGAAATAATTTATCGCGATAGTTATCGTTATCGTTTTATCGCCCAGCCCTACTTCAAGGTACCAAAGCACCTCAAAGGCGCTAAAAACAAAATTACAAACATCCCAAAACAAACTGGTCAGACTACTGCTTGACCTTACTCCTAGAACCCACCTCACCCCTGCCAACTTTGACGACCATAGGATGGCTTAGAGTAGACGACAGAGTACAGCAACTTGCAATGGGCCTGGTCTACAAGATACACTACAGCACTGAGGTACTAGGGGTGGGACAATACATCGATCCAGATCGATATATCGATCTATTATCAATAATCAAATAGGATCGACGCAACGTAAAAAGATCGATTCATATTGCGATACTCTTATTTTGAAAATCCCCGCGAGTCATATCCGCCGGCGCCCAGTATTGTGAAACTCCGTGTAGACATTACAGCAGTGTTTGCGTCTGCTGTAAAGCACTCAGAGCGTCTATTTTGCGAGCCGATATAAGTCTGTGCAGTTTTTTCCCCGCAACGGGTCAAATGCATATAACAGGCGTTGCATCGTCGCCATTCCTTTATGCCAACGTCGCGTTAAATATCTAAATGAACGTCACGTTGGCTGCTTAAAAGCTAAGCAGCTAACCGTGAGAGAGAACAGGAGAGGAGAGAGGGGACTTGGAAGGAGGAGGGGTGGGGGCTGTGGGGGACTGTGTGTGTGTGTGTGTGTGTCTGTGTGTGTCTGTGTGTGTGTTAAAGCTCAATATATAAAAACAAAAGTGAACAGGAGGTCTATTTGTATTAAAAACAATAGATTGTTTTTCATTTAAATGTCTGGAAGAGCTCAAAAATAAATACATCAATTGATATTTCCGTAGCCTTTTTTTAGTTGATCTAAATGTGACTGATTGTGTTAAATGGGCACATAATATCGCCTCATATCGATCGCAGGCACCTGAATTGAATCGTATCGTGGCAGACTTTGTGATATCGGCAAATATCGTATCGTTGTCCAAAGAATCGATATCGTATCGTATCGTGATGAAACTGGTGATTCCCACCCCTATGAGGTACCCATGTACATGTCAAATTACTGCCAAAGGTCAGTGAATACCACGACCACAACACCAGAGGGAGCTCCACAAATCATGTCAAACCCAGATTCGGCTCAAACAAGGGACTAAACACAATTCGCAATTATGCCACATCAATGTGGTTTGATTGATTGATTGAAAACTTTATTAACAGATTGCAGAATGGGTACAATACAGTACAGCTCAATACACACAATTGTTAAGGGGATGCAGACCAGAGAAAGACTTTCGTCTTGTTTACATCAGGGTCCCCCATTTTCAATTCATCAGGACATATATGACATACATGACATACAGATAGTCAGTACTGCTACATCTATACATTTATGACATACCAGATTTGCAAATACGCCCTACCCAGTACCCACAGCTGTAAAGGCATGTGAAATTGTGAATCACTACCCACTTTCAAAACCACTCTCAAAGAGCACCTACGGGAGACTGCAATTCGAAACTGGCCCATGTAAATGTCCAAACCCAACCCCCTCCAATGTACAAGCCCCCACCCCCCCACCCAACCAATTGTGTGTATTGAGCTGTACTGTATTGTACCCATTCTGCAATCTGTTAATACAATTTTCAATCAATCAATCAATGTTTAATATAGCTTATGGTTTATGTATGGCGTTAAAGAAAGTGTTTAGATCAGTTCAGATAGGAACAGACCTTTTAGATATAGAGGCAGAATAATCCTCGTTTCAGCTGCTGAACATTATCCGGCTAACGAGGAACAGGGCCCAGGCTGCTGCAAGTTGCTGTACTCTGTCGTCTACTGTCAGCCATCCTAGAGAACTATGTTGTTCTGTGTCAAAGGTTCCCTTCTGCTGCTGCTGCAAGGAAGGAGCTATAAGAGGAAAACAATGTGAATATAACTGTACTTACGTTTTGATCCAGTACAGTTCTGCCACAGAGACGTTAGCAAGAGACTCGTTTAATGTCTCTGCTCCGACTCACAACAAAGACAACAACACACTTGATCTGCTTCACAATCGGGTTCAACGTCAGTCAAGTTTGCACGGAGGAGTTGACGGTGACCGATAACACATGTGTTGTGTTTAACTGGTCCTTTGATCAGGGTTTTGTAGCAGAGAAGCGAGTTAAAAGCTCCTCAATGTAAACAGTCTGGCTGTAGAAACGTTAGCTGCTGGTTTTAACAGCGACGCGCGGGCGCGGCCATCTTAGATGATGACGTCACTCGCTACGTTCAAGCCGTAAACTGCTCCATTTGGTGGAATTACGACATCTGTGTCGCAAAACAGAGAGGCAATGGAAATCTTCCAACCTCCAAGTCCATCTTCTCTATCTCAAAGAGTTGATATCTGAATTTAACTATCTAATTAACAGTGCCAGGGCTACTTCTTTCTCTAACCTTATTTCTGAATTAATAATAGTTATGATTACAGTGTAGGCTAGTTGTAGAAAGCAGTAGATATTCCCCTTCATTATATTTATAATTTGTCTAATTTGCCCTCAATTCTTCTCTCTCCCCTATGGACAATAAACATGGTGTTTGCCTCTTAAATACAGTGTCTGTGTTGTGTTGCCCCAATGCCACAGTAGATATATATATATATATATATATATATATATATATATATATATATATATATATATATATATATATATATATATATATATATATATATATATATATATATATATATATATATATATATATATATATATATATATATATATATATATATATATATATATATGTACATATCCCTTACCTACTCTCGCTAGTTACACAGCTGGCCAGTATGACTTACTGATTAGCACTATTACCCAGTAGTTTCAAGTTCAAGTTTCAAGTTTGCTTTTATTTGTCATGTATAAAGTACATGTACATTACAGTGAAATGCTTGGTTCTGTATGAGCCCCATGCAGAGAATCGAGTTGAGTTTATTTATCAACCATATAAAAAACACAATAAAATGTGATGATAATGAGCTATGTTAGCTGTGGACGTCTGGTTAGCTGTATGAGCGGAGCTAACGGGTAGAGCTGTACCAACTGGGGACGTCTGGCCATCTATAGTGGCGGAGCTAACAGGCGGAGCTGTGCTAACTGGAGACGACCGGTTAGCTATTGGCACGAAGCTAACGGTCGGAGCTATGTTGGCTGTAGACGACAGATCGGCGATGGACATCCGAGCAGCCTCAGCGGCTGTGGGAGGATCTAGGCTGACAGTAAGCCTGAGAACAGTCGGCAGGCTAGCTACCCTAGCCTTCGGTTTATGCTTCTCTATGAGGACAGCAACATGTTCAGCCATCTCCCACATCGCCGTCTGCAGTGTCGGATTCTCAGTGGCGACCTGGTCGATCTTCCGGAGTAGGAACCCCCATTTGGCCAGTGAGTAACTCTTCATGTCACCGGCCATCAGGGCCAGGACAACGGTGATGGTATCGCTTGCCCTTCCTGCTGCATTCGTTAATGTTGGTGGCGACATTCTGTCACGATGGGGTTAGGTAGAATGCAATAATACAGAAAGGGAAGGAATGGAGGAGGCAGAGGCGAGGAGTGAAGTTTGGAGAAGGGTGTTTACTGTAGAATCCAGTGCAATACAAGGAAAAATACAGAAACTAAATAACAAACTTCACAAATCAAAACAACAAACACTAAGACTTACTAGAGGGAGAACGGTGCGACACGACGTGGATAGGAACAGGGGGTAACTGGAGGAATGTCGCCACAACGAAGGGGAGACAGACAGACACCTAAATACCCCGACTAATTAACAAACAGAAACACCTGGCCCACACAGAACACAACAACCTAGACACCAGTCAATGACAAACACAAAAGCAACTCATGACAACCCAACAGTACACCACATCACACAAGGGAAGGGAAAGTCAACAACAGTACACACCATGACACCACATTAATCATACTATTAATTATTGTTATCACAGTAGTCAGGATGTCCAGTGTACTGGAGCGCACCGTCTGCGGATGGCCACCAGAGGGTAGGAGACCAATGTCAGGCCGAGGGCCAATGTCAGATGGAGGGCATTGCCCAAAGTTAGGTGGAGGGTACTGCCCAATGTTACCATCCTGCCCAGTCCAGCCAGGACCGGGCCTAGGATCATGACAGGCGGCTGGGTGGCGTAGCGGAGATTGCGCTCGTCACCAATGCGAGAGACTCCGGTATCGAATCCCGGAGTCGGCATTGCCTGCGGCTTGGGCCAGTCGTCATACTATCTCAATTGGCAGAGGTAGCGGGTGGAAGTTATTGGGTGGGGATTTGGACGTTGTGGACAGCGACCCCTACAGGTCGGTTGGGCGACGCCTGCACAGCAAAAGACAGGAAGTAGCGGGGGTAGTGTGAGCCTCCCATGAGTTACTCCTCGCCACTGAGAGTCTGGCGCTGTCTGGTGAAAAGATGCGACAGGCTGCCTCCTCGTGTACCGGAGGGAACACGTGATGCAAGGCTTCTATCCTCACTACAGCCGGCGAGTGGGAGGCATAGTCTAGCAACGTTCAAGACAGGGGAGGGGAGAATTGGAAACGGAAAATTGGGATGGGAAAAAAAATTGAAAAATAAGGAGAAAAAGTGGATACAAAAAAAATGTCTTAGAATAATAATGTTTACTTGCAGCAGGGTAACATATTAATGTCCGACTCCGCCCCTATGACTCAGGTGTGTCAGTGGATCTTTTGTCTCTGCAGGAGCAAACTGTTTTTTGACCTCAGTCAGTAAGATTACAATTTTTGTTTTTTTATTTGAAAGAAAAGTAACAAAAGAAAAGGTGTAATATTTAAGATGTTGTTTCTACAAAGGGTATAGAAACGAAATATATATCAGATAATGATATAACATGACATAAAGTCCAACACACCACAAGAACAACAAAAACATAGTCTAATAAAATGACACACTGACGCGTCTTTTGCTTGCAGTAACTGTGAAGCAGCATTTATGCTTTCCAAAATCTTGGTCTGCATGTTGACCAAAAATAGAAAGGGAAATTAGCTTATGGCATTCTTGAGTGCACTTGCTTCATTGCGCTCATCCTTTTTGTCACTGGTAAGCAGGGCTTGACATTAACTTTTTAGCTCACCAGCCACTGTGGCTAATGGTTTTCCAAAATCACTAGCCACTCAGCATTTTCACCAGCCAAAAACCACACACACACACACACAACGTTTTTATAGTGTAGTCAAACTTGAGACAGAGAGAGAGAGACTGTGCGTGTTCGAGATGGATTTCGGTTTGCCTCGAAAGTAGACGAGAGTAGCCGAGTGAAGCCGGGGGAGGAGTTAAAAAGGCGGACACTTCCGATTTCACAAGAGCCTCTCGCCTCGCATTGGCAGATACGCTTTCACGTCACCACACACACATTACACACCTGTCCAGCTATTATAATGCGATGGCCGTGTGCAAAATTAGATCAGATTCAAATGTACAGCACACCATATACTGCTATTGTTACAGGTATCAGAATATGGCACCTGGTAGCAGAGATATATTTACCTATAAAACAGGTTAATGTTGGTTAGAAGAAATAGAGAAGTCAGACGTGATGTTCTTTCAACGAGGCGTCTCTGAATTATGTTTATTTCAACAACATTTGTCATCATTTGTCATTATACATTTCAACAGCATTATCCTTTTAAATGTAGTTACCAATCATTACATACTGTACATGTAATTACTTATGCCATAATGCATATTTGTTGTGCCTTAATCTAAGCACATGAAAGGGAGCAGTCTCATCTGTTCCTCTTAAGACATTGTTATTTTCCTTGTCTGTCAAACAATTCAAATACCATCAATATCTATTAAGCATTCACTATCATCAGTCATATCCCCAATATAGTACACAAACACCTTGTACTTCTGTGTCACTATTATTCTAGACATATTGGGATGGAGCTGTCTCATCTGTCTCATCTCAACCTAGACCTATTGGGAGGGAGCAGTCTCATCTGTCTCCTCTCAGTCTAAACATTGCTATTTGGGATGGAGCAGTCTCATCTGTCTCATCTCAATCTACATCAGATCTACACACCGTCTGATCCAACATACATTCCAAAGAAACACCATATCTCTGTGTCACTCTCGTTTGTATTTAACTCCCAAGTTTGGTTGGGTAATTTATTAACTTGCATCGAAAGTGCATTTGTTATGCATCTATGCTCTAAGCATAACTAGGACTTGCATACAGTATAACAGTAACCGTGACAATACATCGTAACCATTAGTATATCTACAACTACATATGAGAGAGAGAGAGAGAGAGGAGAGAGAGAGAGCGCACGAGGGACCAAGCTAACCACCATGTGTCTAGCTAGCTAAAGTCCAGCTAGTGTGAGCTAATGTAATTTCCCTCTAACAGTCTTTAACACTTGTACATGTACACAATATATACATTTACTAAACAGCAATTCAACCCAAACAGTATGTATTTCATAAACCTCCTCACCAAATGGAGATGTAATACCCCAACACTTAACGACCAATGTGTTACACGAGGATCGACGCCATTTCATGACGGTCAACTTCTTCAAACAATTCTTTACTCAATGTCTTAAACTCGACCCAAACATAAACTCAGTGGGCTCTAGACATTTAGTCTACAATTAACAACATTTCTGTGTGCTTTGTAAAGTATTACCCACCTATAAAACAGGTTAATGTTGGTTAGAAGAAATAGAGAAGTCAGACGTGTGTTACGAACGGGTAAGTGACTTCCAAGTTGTTGAGGTAGAAGAACGAGACAAAGAATGTATTACTATATCAAAACAGTTGTACTGTTTATTAACAGGGGAAAAGCATAAACTATAACAGGGAGAAGACAATCTGTCTGTGCTTGTCCAGCGGTAGGTACGTCCGTAGAATTAGGTGAAGCTCTAGCAAAGAACAAGGAATAGAGCAAATGTTAAATACGTCACATTCTCAACATTCCACGCTGTCAATGAGGAGCAGCAGTCTGACAGCCAATGACAGCACCCAGGTGTGACAGACAATTAGTGATGACAGCAATCAGTGGTGACATACAAGGTGAACAATAACAACAGGAGTGACCCAGGTAGACAGTGGGAGACAATCCTAAGGATGATAGTCTCCCGAACGTTACAGTATCCCCCCCCGACGAACGGCACCTGACGTTCACCTAGGGGCCTCGGGATGCAGCCGCCGGAAATCATCGATCAGGCTGGGATCTAATATGTCCCGTTGAGGCACCCAAGAACGCTCTTCTACCCCGTACCCCTCCCAATCCACCAAGAACTGAAACCCCCTACCCCTCCGCCTACAACTCAGGATTCTCCGCACCGTATAGACAGGCTGACCGTCAATAATGCGGGGCGGAGGAACCGCAGGGAGTGGCGGGGACAAGGGCGATGAGAGGAATGGCTTCAACAGGGACACATGAAACGTCGGATGGACCCTCATAGAGGCCGGAAGGCGTAGCCTGTAAGCCATAGGATTCACCCGACGTACCACTTTAAAGGGCCCTATAAAGCGAGGAGCCAGCTTCCTGGACTCCACCCGGAGAGGGAGATCACGTCCGCACTCTGCTCCACGTCCTGCGACAGCGAGCCACATGTGCCTGGGCCGACGGCACCTCCACCTCCTGCTCCTGTTCGGGAAACAGAGGAGGTTGAAAACCATATTGACACTGAAAGGGAGACATACCAGTAGAGGAGGAGAGGAGGGTATTATGCGCATACTCAGCCCAGGCCAACCTCCTACTCCACGTCGCCGGACACCCAGCAACGTAGCACCTCAGAACACCCTCCAGGTCCTGGTTGACACGCTCCGTCTGCCCGTTCGTCTGCGGATGGAACCCAGACGACAGGCTGACGGAGGCGCCCAGACCGGCGGCGAACGCCTTCCAGAACCTGGAGGCGAACTGAGGACCCCGGTCGGACACAATATCCACTGGAAGCCCATGAACCCGAAAGACGTGCTGCACCACAAGGTCAGCCGTCTCCCGGGCCGAGGGGAGCTTGGGAAGGGGAATGAAGTGGGCCGCCTTGGAGAACCGGTCCACCACCACCAGGATGGCAGTGAACCCATCCGATAAGGGAAGACCGGAAATAAAATCCAGGGATATGTGCGACCAGGGACGCTTGGGAATAGGAAGCGGTCGGAAAAGACCCGCCGGCGCACGGCGAGAGGTCTTACTGCGCGCGCACACCGGACAGGCCGCCACAAAGGAGCGTGTATCCCCCCCCTCTGTCGGCCACCAAAACCTCCTACGGATAAACTCCAGGGTTCTGGTGGCCCCAGGGTGGCCGGTGAGAGAGGATGTATGCGCCCACTGCAGCAGGCGTGAGCGTGCCGCCTTGGGCACATACATCCGACCCGGAGGACCCCCACCGGGATCGGGCTCCCGTGCCTGAGCCGACCTCACCACCCTATCTATGCCCCATGACACGGGTGCCAAAATCAAGGCCTGTGGAACAATAGGGTGGGGCTTCTCCTCTCGACCCGGAAGATCAAACTGACGTGACAGGGCGTCAGGCTTGACGTTCTTGGAACCGGGTCGATAGGAGATGGTAAACCGAAATCGAGTGAAGAATAACGCCCACCTGGCCTGGCGAGCATTAAGGCGTTTAGCCCCTTGGATGTAAGCCAAGTTCTTATGGTCAGTCCAAACAATGAAAGGATGTGCCGCCCCCTCTAACCAATGTCTCCATTCCTCCAATGCCAATTTGATTGCCAATAACTCCCGATTACCCACGTCGTAGTTACGCTCGGCCGGAGACAGCCGGCGCGAAAAGAAGGCACAAGGATGCACCTTACCATCCTTTAAACATCTCTGCGAGATTACCCCCCCCACCGCGGTGTCAGAGGCATCCACCTCCACAATGAACGGAGCCTCTGTGTCGTGACGGATCAGTACAGGGGCGGAGGTAAATCGACGTTTGAGGTCGCAGAAGGCCGACTCTGCCCTAGGCGACCATTCAAAGCCAGGGAGAGAGGACTTAGTGAGAGCGGTTAATGGATTGACTAAGGCGCTAAAATTGCGAATAAAGCGCCTGTAAAAATTTGCAAAGCCCAAAAACCGTTATAACTCCTTGAGCGACGAAGGCCGTGGCCAATCCAAGACTGCACTCACCTTGGCTGGATCCATGCGAAGATCGCCCTTCGTCAACACAAAGCCCAGGAAGGAAACGGTGTCAGTGTGAAACACACACTTCTCAGCCTTAACAAACAGTTGATGCTTAAGGAGACGTTGAAGCACCTCACGAACGTGCAGTTGGTGTTGCACCATATCGCGAGAAAAAATAAGGATGTCATCCAAATATACAAACACTGACACCCCAATTAGATCCCGCAGCACGTCGTTGACCAGGGCTTGGAAAACTGCTGGAGCATTAGCTAAACCAAAAGGCATGACTAAATACTCATAATGCCCATTAGGAGTATTAAATGCAGTTTTCCACTCGTCCCCTTCTCTAATCCTGACCAAGTTGTATGCATTACGTAAGTCAAGTTTAGAAAAGACCTGTGCCCCCTGTAAGCACTCAAAGGCGGTGTCCATGAGCAGTAAAGGATAACGGTTCTTGATGGAAACGTCATTCAACCCCCTATAATCTATGCACGGCCGCTGATCACCATCTTTTTTAGCCACAAAAAAGAAGCCAGCGCCTGCAGGGGATGTGGACGGTCGGATATGCCCCGCGGACAATGCCTCTCGAATGTAAGTGTTCATGGACACTGTCTCAGGGCGGGAGAGAGAGAACATCCGTCCCCGGGGCGGAGAAGCGCCGGGTAGAAGATCAATGGTGCAGTCGTAAGGTCTATGAGGCGGTAGTGCTTTAGCACGCGTTTTACTAAAAACGTCCGCCAGGTCACAATAGACCGCAGGAACACCTGCCAAATCGGGGTTGGGGGATAATAAAGAATCTGCAACGTCCACTGTCAACCTGGAGAGAGACAAAAGAGGGAGGGGGGGAGGGACGGATGAACTCACGCCAGCGTCAGCGCTGACGCCGCTTCCCATGGAGAGTTCACCCGTAGCCCAATTAATACGAGGATTATGCAGCACAAGCCAGGGGTGGCCTAAAACAATGTCGGAATGAGGAGACATAACAACAAAAAAATTCAAATATTCCCCCTCGCTACCCGCCACCCGAACCCACAGTTTCCCGGTGCGCTGGGTAACAAATCCACAACCAAGTGGTCGGCCGTCCAGCGAACGGACAGGGATGGGCACCTCTAGTGTCTCTAAAGGAACCCCCCATTCTAGAGCCACCCCCACATGAATCAAGTTGCCCGCAGCCCCCGAATCCACTAAAGCCTTGGCCGTTGTAGAAGAATCCCCCCACCTGACAGTGACATAAAAAAAAGTACGTGAGTCGTGAACGTTTATGACCGGAGAGACATGCCCACCTGCTAGCACCTTCCCCAGGCCTAGCGGGCTCCTGCGTTTCCCGAGCCCCGACAGGCGGCGAAGCGATGCCCCCGTGCGGCCACAATGAAAACAGCGCTTCTCGTTGACCCGCCTCTGTTTCTCCGCTTCAGAGAGGTTCAACGCTCCCAGCTGCATGGGCTCGTCATCGCCCCGGTGCTCTCTCATTGGCTGGTATGCTGGCCGATCGACACTAGGAGAGGGACGGAAGAGTACCTGTGACGAAGCCTCCCTCTCGCGTCCCCTCTCCCGGTGACGATTATCTAACCGAATGGCCATGTTAATCAATAGATCCAGGCGTTCGGGTAGCTCCCGCGTAGCCAGCTCATCCTGCATGCGAGTGGAGAGACCATGCAAAAAATGGACACAGCAGGGAACCTCAGGCCAGTCCGACTCCCGAGCCACAATACGGAAATCTATGGCGTAGTCTGCTACGGCGCGAATGCCCTGCCGGCAGGACATAAGTCGACTGCCGGCCTCGTAAATGGAAATCACCCTGGAGGTATCGAATACACGGCGCAACTCCAGGGCGAAGGCATCCGCGTCGCGGCAGACCACAGACCCACTCTCCCACTCCGCTGTGGCCCAAGAGAGAGCACGACCCGTGAGGAGAGTTATAATATAGGCTACCCGAGCCACACCACTAGGGAAAGTACGCGGCTGTAGTTGAAAAATTAGAGAGCACTGGGCGATAAACTCACGGCAGCCGGTAGGAGCCCCTCCATAGCGCTCCGGCGCCGGCAGACGTGGCTCTCGGTAGTCCTCCCGATCCACCGGATACCCCCGCTCGCCTTCCCCGCCGATCGATGATGCTCCTCCGGCTGTGGATATCCTCGTTGATGTCGTAGAGCGGGCCTGGTTCACCGCCGCCAACGCTGTCTCCGCCGTCTCCTGAGAAGCCAGGGAAACATCTCCCAGTCGACCCAGCTCGACACCGACTGCCATCTGCCGCTCCATCATGATCCTGAGCTGGTCCCGTAGGCTCACCATCTCGTCCCGTATCTCTTCGTTGGAAGTCATGATGGCTAGAGCTTCTGTTACGAACGGGTAAGTGACTTCCAAGTTGTCGAGGTAGAAGAACGAGACGGAGAATGTATTACTATATCAAAACAGTTGTACTGTTTATTAACAGGGGAAAAGCATAAACTATAACAGGGAGAAGACAATCTGTCTGTGCTTGTCCAGCGGTAGGTACGTCCGTAGAATTAGGTGAAGCTCTAGCAAAGAACAAGGAATAGAGCAAATGTTAAATACGTCACATTCTCAACATTCCACGCTGTCAATGAGGAGCAGCAGTCTGACAGCCAATGACAGCACCCAGGTGTGACAGACAATTAGTGATGACAGCAATCAGTGGTGACATACAAGGTGAACAATAACAACAGGAGTGACCCAGGTAGACAGTGGGAGACAATCCTAAGGATGATAGTCTCCCGAACGTTACAGACGTGATGTTCTTTCAACGAGGCGTCTCTGAATTATGAGAGTGCCCTCGTCATGTGCGCCCTAGACAGCAAAGCTACGGCTTCAAAAGGCGAAGTAGTTTAACACCAGTCCTATACTGCCACCTATTGACCAAGGTTATATTGTTGTTTTTAGGTGACAACCAATATAATGACACTACCTGGGTTTAACAGGGAAAATACAATATAAGCACTCTCAAAACATTGTGACACATCACTAATCAATTACACTAACGTGATACCACTTTAGTGGCCATCACACAATAGTGGAATATACTATTCATATACCATAATGTATACCATCTTATTGCGCGCTCCTGGCCGCACGCACACACAACACACTGCTGAATAATTCAGTTTTGCATCAATATATATATGTATACTGTGTATATTGAGGCAAAACAGAATTATATATACAGTATTGAGGCAAAACAGACGACGCATGTGTGTGTCTGACAGCTTGAAGTTTATCATGATGATATGATGATAACGCATAACATAATAAAGTTTTCAATCAATCAATCAAACGTCTCATAACTCCCTGGCTGTCACGTGGCTGGTGACTGACAACTTTTCTGAGCCAATAGGCGCTTTGCGCGACCGTAGCAAGTCGCTTCCCAGCCGGGAGCAGCCGTCCGGCTGAGAGGTACTGTGGCGCCTCGCTCTGAAGGCTGTGCGTACCCTACTCCAATGATCCACACGGACATTATTCGTTGCTGCACTTGCTTCCAGAAGGCTCCGTTGAAGTAGCAGTCGGATCTGTTGTGATTTTTGCACAATAAATATTCAACATTCTCTTTTGAGACTCCGCCTCAGACTCTTATTTTTTTTAAACTTAAATTTTTATTAACAGTTATAGACAAACAAAAAAATAAACTAACAACACAATAACAAACAAAAAAAACAGTGCACATAAATGGTTACATGGGTATCATGGTTAGTTGTCTGGTTCCCCTACAGTTGTTTTCCAGGTACTGGCTGATTGTGTACCTCCCTTAACCCCCTGAAGTCTAAAGTTTCTAGCTCCACCTTCTCAGAATATTCTCTTTTTTTTTGTTACATAATGTAAAATTACAGATTCATACCTTCAAAATAAGCCATCAATTGTCAAATTTGAGACGATAGTTTTCAATCAATGTCCTATCAAACATTCTGGTAAAATCCTAACAACTTTTCAGTATAGGACTTGAACTAGATCCAAGTTCATTCAGCTATCTGATGAGAGAACTACACTCCCAGAATTCAATGTGATCATTGTCACTAGAACCATTTCACACCTGGAGCAAAGGCCCAGTCATTCCTTTGTTATTCCAGTGAATGGACCCAGCAGGAGGCCTAGCCTAGCGACAAGCGGCCACTACATAGTTGGGTATTGAAAAAATGCTCATATACACATAGAGAATAATAATCAACAAGAAACATCAACTGTATCAATTGTATTGTACAATGAACAACCCTATATATCGCTTTTGGATTACAATAGTAATACAAGGTAATGTACTGATTTCTTTTGATTTCTCTGTTTGAGAGAGAGAGAGAGTGTGTGTGTGTGTGTGTGTGCAGGGGAGTAGCTGGGGGGGGGGGTTAGGATGATTCCAAGGGCCCAGCAAATGCCCCAAATTTTTTTAATAGATTGGGGGCCCCACATTTTTTTAATAGATTGGGGGCCCACAAATTGATTCTTTTCATGGGGCCCAGAATCTCCAGCTACGCCCCTGTGAGCGCACCTTTCTCTAGAGAGCTGTCATCACCGTGATGCGCGCTTGAATGAACTGCGAGATAACTCATAACTCGTACACACACGCACTCTGTCTCTGCCAGTTATGTTGATGAAAAGCATGTTAGACTACTTTTAATACATAAATTAACATTCCGTCGGGTCCCGTGTATTCTAGAGAATGATAATAATAATAATAATAATAATAATAATAATAATAATGCAGGACGCGCTGAAGAAGCATACATAGAAGCAGACTCGACATTAACGTTCCGTCGGGTCCCGTGTATTCTAGAGAATGATAATAATAATAATAATAATAATAATAATAATAATGCAGGACGCGCTGAAGAAGCATACATAGAAGCAGACTCGACACAAGTTTCGTCTCGACGCTGCGTCTCAGCGCACACACACACATACACGCACACCACATTATTCTGCGAAGCAGCTCAGTGTCCCGTGGATATTATTGCAAGAGATAATTCATACATATTATGAAAAGCCGATGCCGATCTGTTGTTTAGAATTTGGATGGGGGGTAGCGAGTCTCTGATACCTCTCACCTCTGCGCGGGGGTCTAACACCTATTCACAGCGCACACGCTTCTCTTGTGTGTGTGCGCGCGTGCGTGTATGTGTGTTTTGTGACGCGCTGTTGTTCTCTCGCAAACGGAAATAATTACAAGCATACCATCTAGCAAGAATTAAACGTATTTACAAGTCGTATTATGTTTAGCAAGTAATGAGACATATATAGTACATCTCAAAGCACTCGAAATTGTCATTTTTCTATTTTTATCGATTTCTGAAAATATGTACGTTTAGAGCATTTAGAAGACATTCTAATTCTTTTGTTCTCCGCCCACGGGAGCAATACGCCCCGTTGACTCCTAAGGGTTTAAACAGGTATAAAAATGTAATTCCTACTCAAAGATGTTAAATACTGACTAAGGCATGTATGTGTGATCTGGGTCCAGAGACCCTCCTTGAGCTTCTTTCTTCCCTTATCCTTCGTCCTTTTTTTTTTTTTTTTTTTTTTTATTAACTTTCACTTTGCCTTTTGATTCACCCATACACAAACCACATCATCCCTGAATATTAATATAACACCGTTAAACAGACATAAATAATAAAGTATAAAAACATAAAGCAATTGTAATACCCCAAAAAAAAATTGAAAATACTAACTAAAGCATAGTTGTGTGACATGGGTTCAGAGACCCCTCCTTGAACTTCTTTCCTCCTTTACCCTTCGCCCTCTTGTGTTGCATTTGGTTCTTCCTCTGTGATGTCGTTTTCGTTCCCTTTATAATCCTCCCACTTTCCCCATCTTTCCCCAAATTTCTCTTCCTGTAACCTCAGCATGTGTGTTATCCTCTCCATATCCTGTATTTCTTCCACTATTCCTACCCATTGTGCTATTGTCGGTGGGTCTTCCTTGTACCACAGTCTCGTTATTGCTTTTCTGGCCGCTATCAACATTATCTTTATTAAATATTTGTCCCCCCCTTGTATTCCCTCCCTCGTGTGTCAGGTCTCCTAAGTAAAGCACCAGTCCTGTTTGTGGTAACCCGTATCCTAATATTCTGATCATTGCCTCCCCTATCTCCTCCCAATACCCCTTCAGCTTCTGACATCCCCAGAATATGTGCGTGTGATTTGCCCCCTCCTTCCCACACATCCTCCAGCATGCTCTTTGTGTTGGTGCATATTTTCCCTTCAGCTCTGGGGTTATAAATAATCTGATTATGTTTTTCCATCCAAATTCTTTCCATATCCTCGATCCTGTTGTTGAATGTTGCATCTTGCATATGTTCCCCCATTCCTTCCCTGTTATTCCCATCTCTAGTTCTCTCTCCCATTTCTCCCTTATATAATCGGTCGTGTGTCCCTTGCTGGTCATTATAGCCCGGTACAGTGCTGATATTACCCTTCCTTTCCCTCCTTCGTATGCCCTTACTATCATCCTAATTATTCCATTCTGTTCTTCTTCCTTGTCCCCTCTTATTTCTTTATTATAGTAATCTCTAATCTGTAGATATCTGAAGTGGTCCTTGTTTTCTAGTCCAAATTTCTCCTTTAATTTTTGTAGTGTTTGCATTTCCCCCTTCTCTATCATTTTGCATATCGCTGTTGCCCCCCCCCCTCTCCCACCTTCTGAATCCATGGTCTAACCTCCCTGGTTTGAATCTCTTGTCATGTGCTACCCATCTCAGGACCCCTGACTGCTTCTCCAATTTGTGTGTTTTTACTACTCTGTTCCATATGGTCAAGGTGCATTTGGTGATTGGATCTAATAGTCCCTCTTTTTCTTTAAATAGTTCCCTATCTCCCACCAGAGCCTGTACCTTGTATCCCTCCCCTTCTTTTTCAATGTCTTTCCATCTTGCCTCATATCTGTCGTTACACCAGCACGTCACTGCTCTCAGTTGTGCTGAATAGTAATAATCTTGTAGGCTGGGTACTGCCATCCCTCCCTCTTCCTTTGGTAGTTGTAGTGTTTTATATCTGACCCGTGGTCTTCTCCCCGCCCATATGAACCTCGATATCAGTCTGTCCCACTCCCTGAATTGATTCTGTGGTATTTGTATCGGTAGTGACTGGAATAGGTACAGTAACCTTGATAGTATGTTCATTTTAATGACCTCTATTCTTGAATTGAAGTCCAAGGGCATTACTGTCCATCTCTCTAAGTCTCTCTTGATGTTCTGATTTATCGGTGTATAGTTCGCCTCAAACAGTTTCTCCACCCCTCTCGTGATGTTCACCCCTAAGTATTTAATCTTATCCATGTCCCATCTTATCCCGTACTGTTCTCTAATTTCCGTCGTTGGGGTATAGTTCCATGCTAAGGTCTGTGTCTTTGTCACGTTTAGTTTGTATCCTGAGTAGTGGCCATATTCCTTCAGTAGATCCATCAGTGCCGGGAAGCTCTTGTCTGGTTGCCTCATGTATACTATCACGTCGTCTGCAAATAGGCCTAGTTTATATTCCGTTCCCTTTATCCTTACTCCCTTAATGTCCTCGGTCTGTCTGATCAGTTGTGCCAGTGGTTCTATGAAAACGGCGAAGAGCGTCGGTGAGAGACAACATCCCTGTCTGGTAGCCCTCTCTAATCTGATTCTATCCGTCAAGCTGCCATTCACCTTAACCCTCGCTGTCGGTTCTTGATATAGCGCCTTGATCATCTTCATCGCCCTCCCGTTCAGTCCGAACCTCATCAATGTTTTATATAAAAATGTCCAGCTCACACTGTCGAATGCTTTTTCTGCATCTAGGCTAATCAGTACCGCGCTACCCCCTTGTTTTTGTATCTCCTCTACTATGTGTAATGTCTTTCTCACGTTGTCCTGTGTCTGTCTCCCTTTAATAAATCCAGTTTGATCTTCATCTATAATGTCTGGCATAAACGTCTCAAATCTCTTTGATATTATCGATGTATACATCTTGTAATCCACGTTAAGTATGGACACAGGTCTGAAACTACTACATAATTCCCTATCCTTCCCTTCCTTCGGTATCGTGGTGATTATGGCTTCCTTCCACGAGGGGGGCATTTTTCCCTCTTCCATCGTGTGTCTGAACGCCGCCCCTAACATGGGTGCTAATTCAGTTCTAAATGTCTTGTAGAATTCCGATGGGAATCCGTCGCTCCCCGGAGACTTGTTGTTTTTAGCTCTACTAATTGTCTTTTCCAGTTCTTGTTCCGTAATTATTTTATTTAATTCTTCATTCTGTTCTTTCCCTATCGATGGTAACTCTAGCTTCTCCAGATATGTTTCTATTTCCTCTTCTCCCGCTGCTTTTGGCTGTGTGTATAATTTCTCATAGTATTCTCTAAATGTCCTCTCTATTTCAGCTGGGTCCCTCAATATTTCATTAGTCTTTGTATCCCTTATTGTGTGTATCGTGTTCAACTTCTGTTGCGTCCTAATTCTCCTAGCCAACAGTCTGGTCGCTTTTGGTCCCCCTTCATAATATGTTTGTTTCATGAACCTCGCTTTCTTTTCTATTTCCGTCAATAATTCCCTATTTATCCTGGCCTTTACTTCTTTGATTTCTCCGAGCGTTTCCTGTTCTTTTGATATCTGGTGTCTCCCCTCTAGCTTCTTCAGCTTCCCTATCAGACTGTGATATGTCTCCGTTCTGGCCTTCTTCAGCATTGCTGTCTTTTCCATCAATTTCCCCCTTATCACCACCTTCAGTGTGTCCCATAGAATGTTCGGGTCTACCGCCCTGTTGTCATTTTCTTCCTTATATCTGGCTATCTCCTCCTTGATCTGACTCACCACCCCCTTGTTATTTAATATTCCTACATTTAGTCTCCAGATCGTGTTCCTCCGTCTCCCTTCTTCTAGATCTACTGTCAGATATATGGCACTGTGATCCGATATGTCCGCCACTCCTATACTGCTCTCCCGTGCCCTGTAACTGTCCCCCGTCGTCATCAAAAAGTTGTCTATTCTCGCATATGTCACATGTGGGTGCAGGCACGTGCACAGGACTTTAGAAAGGCAGGTGCCGAAAAAGTAGAAAAGGGCATCTTTTATAAAATGCAATGCGAGCGCGCATAGCGCGCGAGCCCGATTTTTTTGGTTAATACAAGTCTATGGTACATTCAGTTTCACCGATGTCACCAAAACTACAGTGTCCCTTTAATAACACAATATGCGCTCCAGACCAACAGCTGCGGGCGCGCTGTGTTGAGAGAGCAAGAGAGAGAGAGAGAGAGAGCGAAAGAGAGAGAGAGAGCGAGAGAGAGAGAGAGAGAGAGAGAGAGAGAGCGAGAGAGACAGAGAGAGCGAGAGAGAGAGAGCGAGAGAGAGCGAGAGAGAGAGAGCGAGAGAGACAGAGAGAGAGAGAGAGAGCGAGAGAGAGAGAGCGAGAGAGACAGAGAGAGAGAGAGCGAGAGAGAGACCGCATTAACTCACTTGTTAGTTGAAACGTGGTCCAGGTCAGTAGGGCTTGATGAAGTATTATGTCCACTGTCCCACAGGCCACAGTCACAGACTGTTGTCTTGATGTTTATCCACTGTCCAGACTGCATCCAGCCAAATCGCTTATTGTTAGCACTGTAGCTTTGTTGTTGTCAGCACACATTATCTCTTGAGATAAAGCTGGGAACGAGGTTACAGCACACGGGACATTCAGGAAGTCAAAAACTAATAGTGCTTGCCGATTGGTGCTAAGAACAGCAGGGCGGGTACAAGCGGTGTGACGTAATTGGCAGACTCGACTGTCAATCAAAATTATTCTGTTTTCCGTCAGAACGAATCCAGGCTGGAAGGACCTATTATTTACGAGAGGTTCAAGTTCAAGTTCAAGTTCTTTAATAGTTGTCATACAGAAGTACAGAATACTTTCATACAAAATGCTTCTTACTGTTACGCTCCAGAGACTGTGCTAGACAAGATAGTATCAAATAACATAATAACATAATATAGCATGAATTTAGAAGAAGAAAATGAGGTCACAGTGTTCGGTATAGACATATGTACAATGTTCTGAGTTACCATATAATATACAATACACAATACTATGCAGTGGGGTGGCATTTCTCTCTCTTTCTTTACCTAATATTTAGATGCTATCGTGACATCTTTCATTTGGAAGGGCAGGGCAGTATATCTATATGTGCAACAGTAAAAAAAAAAAAGAAAAAAAAGAGGGTGGCATAAAAAGGGCACTTTCTAATGAAAAATGAAAAAGGCAGGTGCCCGGGCACCCCTTCACCCCTATGTGTGCACGTGCCTGTGTGGGTGTGAGTAATGTGTGTATTCCCTGTCCATGGCGTGCATCCCCCTCCAAACATCTGTAATTCCCATTTCCGTCATCTGAATATTCATATATCTACTGATGGGTGCTCGTCCTTTTCTAGTACTCGTGGTGTCTAGGTCGTGATTCAGTACTACGTTAAAATCTCCCATACATATCAATATCCCTTCTAGTTCCATCACTATCATATCAAAAATGGTCTCATATAAATCCCTCTCACTCTCTGGGGGTGCATAAACATTCACTAACGTAACCATTTGGTCCTCCATTTTCCCCTTCACCAGAACAAACCTTCCCTCCTTGTCTCTTACTTCCTTGATCAATTCAAATTTGACTGTGTTTTTGATTAACGTGATTACTCCTCTCCTCGGGTTCCGTTTAAAGGAACTATAGTATGCATTTTCATATCCAAATCTCTTCAGTTTCTCATGATCCTGTGCTACCAAATGTGTCTCCTGCAGAAAAATCACTTCCATCTAACTTTTTTTACATTTCAACATCACTTTGTTCCTCTTTATCGCATTATTCATTCCATTAACATTTAACGACATCATTTTTATACCTTTAACCATTGTCATCTTTCTTCTTCTTTCGTCTGTCAGTCCCCCCCATGTCACATTCATTCCCCCCTCCGGTTGGAGCCTCCGCTCTCTTCACCGAATACATATTATGATTAACATAAATAAAAAACATAAACTTTACATAAAGTGCTCCCAAGGCGTTCGGGGGGTCCCTGTGTCCCCCCCTGTCCCCTGCTGGTGGGTGAGGGGTAATTGCTCTCCTAGCGAGAGGCCCCCTCCTGACGGCTTGGGGGTTTGAAACCCTTACCCCCAATCGCTCGTCATATTTGTCCAGCTTTCTTACTGTTTTTTTTTTGCTGTCGAGCTCCTGGTCAAAAGCGCTCTGTCCTTCCTTCTGACCAAAGACCCTCTTTTCCTAGGTCCCTCTCAATGTGACTCATATGTTTCAATGTCCCTCCTTCCTCCCATACCCGTGTGCGGTGTCTCCTGTGTACCCCTTTTTACTTTCTTTTCCTCCCCTCTATTTTCTATGTGATGTCCATTTATCCCCTTAATCCCTCCCAACTGTGTTACTCGCAGCGTGTGTCTATGTATTTGTTTCAGTATGTTCTGTGTCTCGTCTATCAAACCTAGTTATATTTCCATTTATTTCCTCCATCAGCTTGTGTATTATGTGTCCATGTATACGTTATAGTGGCTATTTACAAACAATTTTGTAATTCGTATTTGCCACTTCCACTCCGGGGATAGCTTTAGTCTACGCGCACATAATAAAGATTCTGATCCATCCTTTGGCTGTCACAATGAATCAATCATTTATTTCTCATAAGCAAAACAAACAAAACTCGTATATCTAATACATGCGTGCGTTGCGTGCAGTGCGTCTGTGCGTGCGGTACAAAAACTGTTTGCCTTCCCGGTCCACGTCTCCCACGCAAGCCACCACCCCTTATCAAGGTAAACTACACAGGTGGATAGCTCAGGTAGGTCTCTTTAAAGGGAAAGTGCACATAGTTTCAAATCATAAGAATAGTTACAATAAGATAATCAGTGTAAATAATATCATGACTTGTCAATCAAATTATCAGTTTTCGTTTTCATATTTCGTAATCCATAAGCATTTTCATAATTCAAATAATTGCATGATACAAACTCAAAGATTAAATAACTCAAGAATGGCTCCTACAATCCGGCCTCTAATTGTCCATTATCCTAAAAAGGGACAATTATTCTATGCAAATATGTTAACAGGAGCCTGAACATGTCTTTATATAGTTCATGTAGGAATAGAAATATTCCAAAAAGGGGGTATGTTCCACGAAAAAGCGTATAATCCACAAAAAAGGTATAATCCACAAAAAAGGTATAATCCATAAAAAAGGTATAATCCATCAGTGTAACAAAGGTTCGGGCATTGCCCTCGAAAAGGAAAAAACAAACAAGCGCGTGAAGAAGTCAGTAGGGGCTAGTCAATGTCAGTCAATCTGCTTCTTTCAGCAAGCATAGTTTGCTGATGGGCCTTTCTAGGATATTGTACTTGGTCTTGACCTTTACCTTGCGTACATGCCCTCTGCTGTCAGGCATTGTCTCTTCCACCTTGCCCATGAGCCAGGAATTTCTTGGCGATGACTCATCCACAATGAGGACCACGTCCCCTGGGGCTAGGTTCTTCCTTACTTGGTTCCATTTCTGACGTTCTTGAGGCAGAGGGATGTACTCCTTTTTCCATCGCCTCCAGAAGAGGTCGGCCATGTACTGGACCTGCCGCCATCTCCTTCTGCAGTACGAATCATCCTTTGTGAACAAACCAGGTGGTAGAAATGGTTTTCCTTTCAACTGCAGTAGATGGTTCGGGGTCAGAGCCTCAAGATCGTTAGTCATCCGAGACGGTGGTAATAGGACGGTCGTTGAGAATGGCCTCAGTTTCACATAGGGCGGTTTGGAGACTCTCGTCATCCAGGGTCTGCTGGCGGAGTACTGAGTACAGCACTTTCTTTATAGACCGTATTAGTCGCTCCCAAACGCCTCCGTGGTGGGAGCCAGTGGGTGGATTGAATGTCCACTGGATTCCCTCGTCGAGCAGTGCATGTTGGATCTTGCTGTGGTCCAGGTTGGAAAGTGCCTCCCGCAACTCCCGCTCAGCTCCGACAAAATTGGTTCCGTTGTCTGATACCATCTCTTTAACTTGACCTCTTCTGCAGATGAACCGCCGCAGTGCTGATATGCAGGAGTCAGTATCCAAGGAGTATGCCATTTCGAGATGAACGGCACGGCTCACCAGGCACGTAAAGAGTACGCCGTACCTTTTTACCAGACTCCTCCCTCTCTTCACCTCTATAGGCCCGAAATAATCTGTGCCCACATGCGTGAATGCTGGCAAGTCTGGAGAAATGCGATTCCTTGGTAGGTCGGCCATCTTCTGCTCTTTCACTGTGGCATTAAATCGTCGACACAGAACACAGTCATTGACGATCTTCCTGGCAGCAGAGTTGGCTCGCATTATCCAGTACTTCTGGCGAAGCCTTGAGAGCATGTGGTTTCTTCCAGAATGGCCTACAACCATGTGTATATGGCTCAGTAGAAGATGAGACAAATGGCTGGCTTTAGGAAGGATAGCTGGATGCTTGGATTCCTCTGGCATCGCCATTCTACTGACCCTTCCTCCAACTCTCAGCACGCCGTTCAGTAGCATTGGGTCCAGTCTGTAAATGGTGCTCCTTTTATTTACAGTATTCTCTTTCTTCAGCGCAGATATTTCATCCTGGAAATGCTGCCGCTGTACGTAGCAAACAAGTGTCTCCTCAGCATGCGCAAGATCTTCAATTGAGAGACTCTGAGCTCCTAGCTGAGCTCTTGTTTTGTTCATCTGGTCATCCAGATGGTCTTGTCGTTTCTGGTCTGGATTCTTTGTGCAGGTTGCAGCCTGCAGCTCCTTTCTTTTGAGGCTTAGATTCTGAAGTGTTTCTTTGAACTTCAAGATCCATGCTGTAGCCTTCTTTAACTTATCCCATGATGAGAAGTGCTTGATAAGCTTGGCAATGGGATCACTGTCATGATCCATCACGGCTGTACTGAACGTGATAGTGCTCTTCTTAACTTCTGGATCGTCCTCACAGAGGGCAGGCAGCTCCTCTGGGGACTTTGGCCAGTCTTTCTCAGGCCTCTGTAAGAAGTCTGGGCCATTCAACCATCGACTGGATTTGAGAAAAGAATCCATGGTCAGGCCTCGTGACGCGTCGTCTGCAGGGTTGACTGCTGTATTTACATAGCGCCACTGTGATCGGTCAGACAGTTCTCGGATGGTCGAAATCCGGTTTGCAACGTATGTCTGGAATCGACTGGTTGTGTTGTTGATGTACTTGAGGACAGACGTACTATCCGTCCAAAAGACAGATTCCAGAAGTTCCACTTCCAGTTCCTCTTTCAGCATTTTATCAATGCGGACTGCGACCACTGCTGCCGCCAGTTCCATTCTGGGTATGGTCATCTGCTTCAGTGGGGCTACCCGTGCTTTGCCCATGACAAAGACAATATGGACGTCACCTTTGAGGTTGGTCAGTCGCAGGTAGCTAGCTGTACCATACCCGTGTTCGCTGGCATCACTGTAGTGATGTAGTTGTGCAGTGTGTGGTTTTCCAAAGTTACTGGGTTTAAGGCAACGGCTGATGTGGAGGTTTGACAGCTTGCCTAGATCCTCCAACCATCTCTGCCATGACCGAGCGTGGGCCTCTGGGATCTTGTCATCCCATCCACAATTAATTTTGCAAAGATCTTGCATGATCCTCTTCGCTGGGAGAACCAGTGGGGCGAGGAATCCCATGGGGTCGTAAACAGAATTTGTCACTGACAGAATACCTCTCCTGGTTAAGGGTTGTTGCTTTGTAGCAGTCTTGAAGGAGAAGGTGTCGGTTTCCACATGCCACTGGATTCCGAGAGCTCGTTCCACCGGTAGTTCTTCTCTGTCGAGATCGAGCTCCTTCACTTCTTTGGCTTTATCTTCGTCTGGAATAGCAGACAGAACAGCACGGCTGTTACTGATCCACTTTGTAAGTCTTTTTCGCATTTTCGCTTTCTTCTTGTGGTACACACCGTGGTGAGGTATGTACCACACCTTTCCATCTTCTCTGTGCAGCCGTCCTTCTGGCACCCGCTCGGCGTGCCCCTTATCCAAGATGTCACTCATGGGCCCTTTATAATCAGCAAAGTATGCCTCGTCCCTCCTGAATCTCTTAATGAGGTTCGTGGCTCGCTGCTCTGCCATCCTTCTATTATTTGGCAGATTCACGTCCTCTTTGCGAAATGGCAATCGTAGTTGGTAGTGACCATCCTTCAATGTGATGGACTTAGCTGCAATGTCCAGGAATTTCTTGTCCTCTACAGACGGCTCGGCCTTCTCATCGTAGCCTCGCTCTGGGAAGTCTTGATTGTACTGTTTGATGAGAAGTTCTTCCAGGTTTGCTATGGTGACTCGGTTTGATGTTGTACGTGGTCGACCCTGCTTGTCAATGGGCAAGCTGCCGCTCAGGGGACCATTAACCACCCATCCGAGACAGGTTCTCACTGCATAGGGCCCGTTTCCTTTGCTGTTAATTATTTCCCATGGCTCCATGGCTTTGACAGCATTAATCCCAATCAACAGTCCAACTTCCTCCTCAATAGTAGTCAGAGGTACGTCTTTCAGATAAGGCCATTCTTTTAGACCCTCTTGTGTTGGTATGTTTTCTTGTGAGACTGGTATAGCGAGCTGTGTGTAAACTTCAGGGAGAGCAAAGAAGTTATTGCTTTCCAAATCACTCACTTCCAGCCCATCCAATCTGTAACTGCTCACAGGCCGTTCCTGGCCCATTGTCCTGAGCAGTATCTCTGTTTTCTGGCCTCTGGCGTCCAGCTTCTTCATCAGGCTCTCGGTACAGAAGGTAGCAGAGCTTCCATGATCCAGGAACGCATATGTTCTGATTACTTTGCTTCCTTTAGCCATCTTAACCTGGATAGGCAGAATAGCTAGAGCACATTCCTTTCCTCCGGCCCCAGTAAGCCCGCAAGCCTGCAGTGAGACCAGGGCGCTGGAAACTTCCTCACCTTTAGCTGTAACTGTGGTGGTGCTCTCTTCCTTCCTGGGGTTGTCTGTTCTATTTATGTGCAGGAGAGTTGGGTGTTTGAGCTGACAAGAGCGACAAGTCAGGCGATTCCTACACAACTTGCTCATGTGTCCTCTGTTTAGACATGCAAAGCAGATTCCCTTTGTCCTGAGAAATTCGATCTTTTCCTTATGAGGCTTCAGAATCATTTTCTTACAACACTCCATGGCGTGTTCTCCAGTACAAAATAAGCATGGCTTACAAAATGCATTTGAACTGACTTTGCCATCCAACCTTTGCTTCTCCATTTCCACTGGTGTCAATGATGTAGCAAAACTGCTCCTGCCTTTGCTTCCTGATGACTTGGATTGATGCTGGGGGTTACCCAGCCTTGTTTTAAGGCCTTGTACCTTTGGAGTAGACTCTTGAATATTCCCAAATACTGGGTCTAGAATAACTCTCACTTGCCGTTCCACAAAGTCAACCAGGTTTGTGAATCTTGCTCTTTGCAGGGTTCGTTCATAATAGCTGCATGCTACAGATCTCCATGAATCTCTGAGCCTGTAGGGTAACTTAGAAATGACCGTTCTCATGTTGGATGGATTGTCCAGTTCATGCATGTACTCTAGGGCCTGCATAGCATTGCAGCACACACGGAGAAATAGTGAATAGGCCTGTAGTGCTGCCCCATCCTCAGGTTTGATAGCAGCCCAATCCAGTGCCTTCTGGATATAGGCGCTTGTGATTTTTATTTTATCACCGAAGTGCAGTTCCAGCAGTCGCCTTGCTTCAGCATATCCTCTTGCAGGATCCATGTGCTGGCAGCTGCGTACCAGCTCTCTTGGTTGGCCAGTGGTATATTGCTCCAGATAATATAATCTGTCCTTACTGATGTCCGTGTTGGACTCGATACCATGTTCAAAAGCACTTATGAACGACTGATATTCCATTGGGTCTCCTCCAAATGTTGTGATTTCCCTGGCGGGTAGCAATGACAGCCTTTGTTGGTGCACAAGAAGTTCTGTCATTTGACTCTGCCTGTCCATGACAGTAGCTAATGTGTTCTGGTGACTTTGGTGACCATGCCCTGATGGTGCACCTGGTTGAATACCTCCCCCTAGTGGACCAACTGGGATATTGGTCATGTGTGATGGCCTGGACAGGTAAGTTGCTGCACCTGGCTGAATGCCTCCCCCTAGTGGACCAACTGGGACATTGGTAATGTGTGATGGCCTGGACAGGTAAGTTGCTGCACCTGGCTGAATGCCTCCCCCTAGTGGACCAACTGGGAAATGGTCAACATGTGATGGCCTCGACAGATATGGACCTGCCTGTGACAGGGGTTGACTGTATTCCGTTTCCATGGAGTGGTCAGGTGGCATCCTTGAGACTGTTGTCTGTCATCGTCAGGCGGGGGGGGTGAGCTTCCCGGATCAATAATGGCCATTGTCATTGGGGGTTGATCTTGCCTGGCTTGCATTTGGTCAAGATACTCATTCATGCCATCTGTAGGAGTCCTTGCCTGGGATCCACATGATTTGACCTCAGCCTGGGATTCCTTTATTTTGTCGTATTTATCGAGGACTTTCAGTTTAGCATCAGATTCAGCAAATGCCATCTGCATTTCAAGTTGTTCCTTTTTAGCATGCAGATCCTTTGTCATCTTTTGCAGTTTGTCCTCTTCCTCCTCTAATTTCCACTTTTCCTCCATGACTGCTGATTTAGCAATGAGAGCAGCTCTCTCCGTTTCTAGTGTTATACGCAGAGTTGAGGTTGTTGATTTAGTGGTCTTTTTAGATGTGCTGCTGATGCTGTCCTCAGGTCGAACTTGATCCTGTTCTTTATAACCAGGTTTTATTCTGTTTCGAACATCATTCATAAATGAATTGAATTGTTGAACCTTTGGTTTATACCAGTCGTATTCATCACCCTCTTTCTCATCTTCATATAACAGTGCTTGAACAGATTGGTGCATCTTCTCAAATTCATTCATTAAAACATCAAAGGCTTGCAAATGTTCATTCACCTTTTCCACGTCTACGTCATCAAGTCCGTCGAATAGCGCATCCAACTCATTCTTGCGCCTTGTCAATACACCGAGCTTTGCCCTGCGAGAGCCAATCAATTTCACCAGCTCTCTCTCAGCCTCTTGGGCCTTTTCCGTTTCAGTCATTATTTTAATATAGTTGAAATATCACAATAATGTGTGACAGCGTCAGTGATGCAATGTCAACAGTTTAACTGTTCAGAATCCCCGCAAATGTCATCCACAGTCCATGCGTAAAGATGCTTCGGTGTTTATTATTATGCTTTTGTGAAACACAATCAAACACAGTCCGTGCGCAAAGACGCTTCGGTGTTTGTTATTATGCTTTGTGAAACACAATGAAACACAGTCCGTGCGCTATGGTCAAACAAGTGTATCCACAGCGGAGAGTAATTGAATCAGAGCCACCTCCCGGTAGCCCTTCCACAATGACGTCGGATCCAAGATTAAGTCATTCAAGTTCATATTATCCCCGCAGGATCCTCCCCATGTGTTGCGCAATGCAACGTTACTCACGACCGCGCAGTATCTTGTAGATGTTGTTGTTGGGGAATCCTCTTTCTCCCTGGGTCCTGGGTGAAGCGAACGTGTCCTTGTTGAAGTCCTCTTCTTTCAGGCGAAATACTTTAATATCAGCAGGAGTTTTTGTACTTAATATAGTGGCTATTTACAAACAATTTTGTAATTCGTATTTGCCACTTCCACTCCGGGGATAGCTTTAGTCTACGCGCACATAATAAAGATTCTGATCCATCCTTTGGCTGTCACAATGAATCAATCATTTATTTCTCATAAGCAAAACAAACAAAACTCGTATATCTAATACATGCGTGCGTTGCGTGCAGTGCGTCTGTGCGTGCGGTACAAAAACTGTTTGCCTTCCCGGTCCACGTCTCCCACGCAAGCCACCACCCCTTATCAAGGTAAACTACACAGGTGGATAGCTCAGGTAGGTCTCTTTAAAGGGAAAGTGCACATAGTTTCAAATCATAAGAATAGTTACAATAAGATAATCAGTGTAAATAATATCATGACTTGTCAATCAAATTATCAGTTTTCGTTTTCATATTTCGTAATCCATAAGCATTTTCATAATTCAAATAATTGCATGATACAAACTCAAAGATTAAATAACTCAAGAATGGCTCCTACATACGTTATGTTCATTTCTATATCCTGCCTCTACCTGGGAATGTGTGTTTATGCATATGTTATTTCAGTTTCTATATTTTGTCTCTATTTGGATAGTTTTTTCAATCTCTTGTGCGTGTACTCATCCGTTCGCCTCCTCCCGCCTCCTCTCCCCTCCTTCTCCGTCTCTGGCCTCCTCGTCCGTCTCCGCCCTCGTTCTGTCACGTTTCACCTCGGCCTTCTCCTCTCTCCTCCCTCCTCTCCCTGGTTTCGGTCTCCTACTCTGGTCCATCTGCGTGCCCCCTCCAATCTCTGCTGCAGGCTCCACGTCTGGTCCTCCTGTCTCCTTCCTTCTCCGTCCTCCGCCATCTGCATCCCCCGTCGTCTCATCTCCTGCGCCGCCTCTCGTGCCGTCGCGTACGTCACCGTCCCTTCCTCCCAGTGAATCCTTAGCGAGGTCATGGGTGATTGGAATCTCATTCCGTTTTCTTTCAGAGTTTTCTTCAGTCCCACGTAGGACCTGCGTGTTATTGCTACCGCTGTCGAGTAATCGTGATCAAACGATAGTCTTTTCCCTTCGATTTCAATCTTCTTGGTCCACGCGGTTCTGAGTATCAATTCCTTAATCTCAAATCTCAGAAAGTTAATAATCACCGCTCTCGGAGGTCTGTCCGGTTTCGGTCTCGGAGCCAGCGCCCTGTGGGCCCTCTGAATCTCCATTTTTTCCAGTCCCGTCTCCTTCAATTGCTCCTTGATAAGCTTTTCTACATAATGGGTCACCGATTCCCCTTCGACTCCTTCTTTCAATCCCCATATTCTGATGTTATTTCTCCGTGACCTCCCCTCCATGTCCGACATCTTTGTCTCCATCTGTTCTTGTTTCTGAATCGCACATGTTAATACCTCGTGTATCTCTGTGTTCCATTCCTCCGCTTGTGCCGTCCTAGTCTGTAACTCGGTCACGTTTCTGTCCTGTTCCGCCATCTTCTCCTCCACTCTTTTGAGTTCTTTTTTTTGTATTTTATTTTTTTATTCTTTTTTAAACAAACATATAAACAAACATGACAACACACGATAAGATATACAAGCATTAATTGTCAGGGCACATCCAATGGGATCACCTTTTGGTTAGTTGTTTTATATAAGATATACCCATAATACCTGTTATCTAAAAAAAAAAACTACATACATATGCTCAGCTCGAACCCCCCCCTCCCGGACCCCACCTTGAGAAGTACCTCCACTATCCCTCGCACCTAACCAGACACTACCATTATAAGCTAGCTTTTATTCTCTCCACCACTTCTAACCACATTGACATTTTGGATTCATTGAGACCCAGAATTCTTGCTGTAGATATTTCATGGTAAATTACATCGAGATATGTCAGAAACCAAACTTTACGGCACATTTTTTCCGGTTGAAACCAGCGTGATGCGATCAGCTTTTTGGCTACTGTGATACCCGATAAAACCAATCTCTTTAGCTGTGGATTCACTGCAAACTCAAAAACATCATTCAACAGCAATACCGAGGGGTGTACAGGTATATTCCAAGATACGAGTTTTGATATTTGTTGGGTCACATCTTTCCAGAATGCCTTAACTGGTGAGCAGTCCCAATACATGTGCATAAATGTCCCTTCGTCCCCATTTGTACATTGGGTGCATTTGGAATCTTGTTTGAGCCCCATTCGGCACAGTCTTATAGGAGTCAAGTATGTCCTGTGAATATAGTTAAGATTGATTTGTTGATGATCCGGGTTCCTTGATGTAAGTCGGACATTTGCCCAGGCTCCTTGCCAATCAAAGTCATTTTCCAGGTCTGGTATATCCCTCCTCCAGACAGAGTCAAGTTGGAGGGTTTCATACGAGGACGTTAGTAATTGATGATAAAATTCTGACACTCTGACACTCTTTTGAGTTCTGTATTCATTTCACCTCTGAAGTCCTCCTGTTCCTTCCTCAATTCCTCCCGTAGCTTCCCAATATCATTCCTTATCGTGTCCGTGTTCAGTTTTATTGCTGCTGTTATGTTCTCCAGTATCCCGGCCTGCATGACCACGGCCGTCGGCCCATCCTGGCATTCCCGTGTCTGCCTCGGCGGGACCTCCCCCTTCTTCCGCCTGTCTCTTCTCGGCTTCGCTTCGGGGACTCTGTTTCTTCAAATTCTCTTCTTCTCGTGTGTTCTCCATTTCTCTTTCCTTCACAATCGTTGTCTCTTCCTTACTTCTCGTGTGCATTTTCATTTTTAATCACTTTTCGGGTCCTTTTTTATCCGTTTTTTAGCTCATTTGACCAGGAGCTCTATCGCACGTGTGTTACCCGTCTGCTCTCATACCGGAAGTCCTCGTGAAAATGTGATTTACGTTGGAATACTCCTTTGCCAACTTGCTGTACTTTGCTTGCAGGTCTGCAGCCATTATTGCTGGATTATGAATAGCCCCAACTTTAGCCAAGGTAACGTTATGGCTAAACCTTTAACGTTAGTTAACGCTAGCTTTCGGTTAGCTGTTCAATGCTAATAACACCACCAAGCGAACCCATCAGAGCTCCCCGTCAACACCGCTCTGTCGGGAGGATGGCATTTAAGAAAGTATCTGCTGTTAAAATGACAAACAGCATTGACACTTTAATTCACGGTCGGTTAAACACACGTTTGTTTTATAATGCTCACAGCAGACCGCAGTGTTGTTGATAAATTACGTGGGGCCGGGGGGATTTAAGTTCCGCAAAAAAAGGTTGACCATACCGTTGCTCGGTGCACAGCGCGTACTGTACCGGAGGACCACATTGAGGCGGTACAGTACGTATCCGCGTACCGTTACACCCCTAATATATATATAGCACTGCGTTTCGAGAGACAGAGAGAGAGAGAGAGAGAGAGAGAGAGAGAAGACTCTTCACAGCACAACAATAGCAGCACAACTCATATTATAGGCTACAATGCTTTATAGCTAATATGGCGCGAGGCAGCAGGGCCCACGGGGGAATATCTCGGGGGCGGAGCCTGCTGCCTCTGCCCGGGGAGCCCCGCCCCTACAGCCCCACCCTGAAGCCTGACTGGATCAGTGAGACAGCAAGGCCCCACCCCTACAGCCCCCCTGAAGCCTGACTGGATCAGTGAGACAGCAAGGCCCCGCCCCTACAGCCCCCCCCTGAAGCCTGACTGGATCAGTGAGACAGCAAGGCCCCGCCCCTACAGCCCCCCCTGAAGCCTGACTGGATCAGTGAGGCAGCAAGGCCCCGCCCCTACAGCCCCCCCTGAAGCCTGACTGGATCAGTGAGACAGCAAGGCCCCGCCCCTACAGCCCCCCCTGAAGCCTGACTGGATCAGTGAGACAGCAAGGCCCCGCCCCTACAGCCCCCCCTGAAGCCTGACTGGATCAGTGAGACAGCAAGGCCCCGCCCCTACAGCCCCCCCTGAAGCCTGTATCTCTATTGACATCTAGTGGTGGATGCCAGTGGGAGCAGGTCCTTCAGGAATGACAGCAGCTGAAGACCCTCATCAGGACCACTTTCACAGACAAGTCATACCTAGGGCTGAGGCAGACACTGCTCACCAAGGAGCCATATCGCTCAGAGGTTTGTGGGAAACATTTAATATTCTTCAGAATTTACAAAGTCGTGTGTACTCTACAGAATAAATTAATTGAGTTACTCCTAGTTACTTTTATGTCAGAACTTCCTGCACTTGGCTGAAATACTGCTTGTGATGCCGATCTCCTCCGCTCAGTGAGAGCGTGGATTTTCAGCCCAGAATGGTATTAAGAACAGCAGCAGCCTCCACTGCTGAAGACTTGATCCGTATCAGGAAGGCTGGAGCAAGTCAACCCGAGCCATGTAGCAGCCAAATGGTCTTCGTCTTCTAAGAGGGCCAGGAAGACAAATATGAAAAAGTGGCCAGCAGACAGGCTAGATCTTCAAGGGTCAAAGTGGGTATAAAACAGGAGGCAAGACTGTCAAGTTTTAAACTGTGGATACCAAACAGAGAAGGTAAAGACGACTTTGAACTGTTGAACAGTAATCCAGAACTATTTTATTGCACTGTAAATTATATATATTTTTTAATCTATTCTATTAAAAAATTGTATTGCACTGCACTATTTTACTCTGTCTATTTTATCTTACTCTTTTTATTATTGTCTATTTAAAACTGAATCAAACCATAAACAAGGTGGCCTGTTGGGATGTTAGACCCTAATGTAAAAAACTGTGATTTTATGTCATTTTACGCCTGTCTTTTTTCTGTTGTGAAGCACTTTAAGCTGCAGTTTCTGTATGAAAGGTGCTATACAAATAAAGTTTATTATTATTATCTGTGACACGTGTGCGCGCACACACACAGTTTGTTGTTTTTGTTCTATTAGTGATTTAGACACTTTACTCAATAAAAAACTATTGTATGACAAATTTAAACAGATTTGCACTGCTAATTTGAAGTGTAACATATTGATGTCTTATATAGTTATGTCCCTGCAATTTGCCATTATGGGCAAATAAAGAAACTTGTTTGTCTGAAGACATTTCTTGTTAAGGTTTGGATTTTGTGTGCCCTGTATGCAAGATGAATGTCCTTTGCCAGTCACATACCTATTTAAGTGATAAACTACTTGTGGTTGTTTTTACATTTTAAGAGACGTTTTACACTTTAAATGATTATTATATTTATTATACATCATTATTTTGTAATTCTTTATTAATAAAATCTGTGGCAGGGAGGGCGACGCACAAATCACCATCATCAGTCATCCTTAGTTACTTCCACACCTACCCTACGACTACTGCTTGGCCTTACTCCTAAAACCCACCTTACCCCTGCTCACCTACGGGTGGCTGCAATTAAAAACTGGCCCCGTTCAATGTCCAAATCCCCCCCGCCCCACGTACAGTTTCTTGCCCTTCGAATGTATATATTTTTTTATGATCTCTTTTTCTTAAACAGTACTGTATAGTTTGTCTTGTATGTCATAAATGTCTTGATGAATTGAAAAAGGAGGACCCTTATGTAAACAAGAGGAAAGTATTTTTCTGGTCTTCATCCTCTTGGCAGATGTTAGTATTGAGCTGTACTGTATTGTACCCATTCTGCAATCTGTTAATAAAGTAAAATAATAAAATAAAAATAAACAGACAAGATTTAAATGAATATATGATATTCAAAACATTCTCATATTTCAAAGTATGACACATCATTTGAAAGCTTACATTCTGTACTTTCACAATCTGGAAAAATCTGGAAAATGAAAATGGAGACATGTAGGCACAAACCCTGGACTCGGTCACATATATATCATAAAGGACACAGTGTATCATATATATCATAAAGGACACAGTGGTGGGTATCATATATATCATAAAGGACACAGTGGTGGCATCATATATATCATAAAGGACACAGTGGTGGGTATCATATATATCATAAAGGACACAGTGGTGGCATCATATATATCATAAAGGACACAGTGGTGGGTATCATATATATCATAAAGGACACAGTGGTGGCATCATATATATCATAAAGGACACAGTGGTGGGTATCATATATATCATAAAGGACACAGTGGTGGGTATCATATATATCATAAAGGACACAGTGGTGGCATCATATATATCATAAAGGACACAGTGGTGGGTATCATATATATCATAAAGGACACAGTGGTGGGTATCATATATATCATAAAGGACACAGTGGTGGTATCATATATATCATAAAGGACACAGTGGTGGGTATCATATATATCATAAAGGACACAGTGGTGGGTATCATATATATCATAAAGGACACAGTGTATCATATATATCATAAAGGACACAGTGGTGGCATCATATATATCATAAAGGACACAGTGGTGGGTATCATATATATCATAAAGGACACAGTGGTGGGTATCATATATATCATAAAGGACACAGTGGTGGTATCATATATCATAAAGGACACAGTGGTGGGTATCATATATATCATAAAGGACACAGTGGTGGTATCATATATATCATAAAGGACACAGTGGTGGGTATCATATATATCATAAAGGACACAGTGTATCATATATATCATAAAGGACACAGTGGTGGGTATCATATATATCATAAAGGACACAGTGGTGGTATCATATATCATAAAGGACACAGTGGTGGGTATCATATATATCATAAAGGATACAGTGGTGGGTATCATATATATCATAAAGGACACAGTGTATCATATATATCATAAAGGACACAGTGGTGGTATCATATATCATAAAGGACACAGTGGTGGTATCATATGTGACCAGGTATGGACTTCAGGGTCATGTTGAGGGATCTTCATTTTTTTTTTTTTACATATTGTGAAAGTACAGATTCATACCTTAAAAATAAGCCATCACTTGAACATTTTGGTGGGATATTTTTCAAGCTACATCCTATGAATCATGGAGATATCAGTAAACGCATTCAGAGATGAATGGTCTTCGAACTTGTGGAGAGGTTCACACCTGTGATTTAATCAACTACAACCCTACCCAGAATGCATTGTATTCCATGGCCCCCCTCTCTCTGGGGACATTAACACCTTGCATCAGGCTCTTTTGTTATGGCAATGACTCTGTCTTGTGGCAAGTTGTTGTGGCAGTTGAAGTATTTGCCTTGTAAGTCTAAAAGCTAAATTACTAAATGTAAATGTATTATAAGGAAAGGTTAACCTTCTGTAGTGTGGTAGTGAAAGGGTTAACCGTCTGTAGTGTGGTAGTGAAAGGTTTGTTGGAAGCCTCACATAAGCCATGTAATGTTGGGGGTCAAGGTATTGGCTGAAGGAAAGGCTACATCAATAAGCATTTAGATGTTTAGATTTAAAGGTTAACCTTCTGTAGTGTGGCAGTGAAAGGGTTAACCTTCTGTAGCTGTGAGATAATTGTTGAATAGATACACAAATGTTCTAGAATGTTTGATTATGACATCATACTGTGACATCACAAATGTTTTCGGGCATTCATAACATTATTTTCTATGATGAATTGAAAATGGGGGATCCTGATGTAAACAAGATGAAAGTCTTTCTCTGGTCTGCATCCCCTTAACAATTGTGTGTATTGAGCTGTACTGTATTGTACCCATTCTGCAATCTGTTAATAAAGTTTTCAATCAATCAATCAAGTTAACCTTCTGTAGTGTGGCAGTGAAAGGGTTAACCTTCTGTAGTGTGGTAGTGAAAGGTTTGTTGGAAGCCTCACATAAGCCATGTAATGTTGGGGGTCAAGGTATTGGCTGAAGGAAAGGCTACATCAATAAGCATTTAGATGTTTAGATTTAAAGGTTAACCTTCTGTAGTGTGGCAGTGAAAGGGTTAACCTTCTGTAGCTGTGAGAGAATTGTTGAATAGATACACAAATGTTCTAGAATGTTTGATTATGACATCATACTGTGACATCACAAATGTTTTCGGGCATTCATAACATTATTTTCTATGATGAATTGAAAATGGGGGATCCTGATGTAAACAAGATGAAAGTCTTTCTCTGGTCTGCATCCCCTTAACAATTGTGTGTATTGAGCTGTACTGTATTGTACCCATTCTGCAATCTGTTAATAAAGTTTTCAATCAATCAATCAAGTTAACCTTCTGTAGTGTGGCAGTGAAAGGGTTAACCTTCTGTAGTGTGGTAGTGAAAGGTTTCTGCCACTCTTCACAAGCAAAGAGACTTTCCATTCCGTGAAAACCCGCCCTACTCTGCTCTGATTCGCAGACTGTGGGTGGGGGGGAGAAACGCTGAATGTGATTGGATCAGAGTAGCCAGACAGACAGGCAGAGCAGCCAGCCGGACAGTGGAGCACTGAGAGAGAGGAAACGGCGGAGGATTTAACGAGGCGCGTTAATACAATTTTGTTTATCTGGCTTATTGCTGCGGATTCAAGCCAAGTTGCAATAATACAGTACAGCTCAATACACACAATTGTTAAGGGGATGCAGACCCAGAAAGACGTTTGTCTTGTCATCAAATGAATTGCCAGCGCGCGTTCGTCTACAACAACCAACGCGTCCTATAATAATAATAACTTGTTTGTTATTTTCTTTGAGTTTCCCTATTGAATGAATTTACTTCTTATACCATTAGGTTGCAATAAATTCACTCGAATTAAATTCGTTCGCTCATCAAATTCGTGACATTCTAAATGTGTTTTAATGTTGTTTAATTTAATGACAATACACCCGCGCTGACTCGCGTTTTTTTTTAATCTTTTTTATATGGACAGGACACTGCGTTTGTTGCGTTGCTATAACTTATAACATTAAGATAAAGTGTATAAACATTGTTCTTCTCCCTGCTAAGAAAGGAGAGCGTTTGGCTGTGTGTGTTTCAACACCTCTTAAGTACCTGTTAAGCTGACAGACCCACACGTAAATCCCCTCACCTGTAGTTTTTCCACAGTATTGAGAGACAATACTGTCGAACTATATAACAATAATTACCTCATTTACAAGTTGTATTTAAGTTTGCAAATAAGAGCAAATAAGAGAACACATTATTGACATTTCAAAGATGTAAAAAAAAACAGATTTCGATTTTTTTCGATTTTCTGAAGAGCAAGACAATTGTTCCTTTTCTGGCACTTGTTTCTCACCGGATCAAATCGGGTTTGGTCACGTCGAGTCACATATATCATAAAGGACACAGTGTATCATATATATCATAATAAAGGAGGCGGCTACGTGGCGTAGTGGGCAAGGCGCTCGCCACGAATGCGGAGACGCTGGGCTCGCCTGTTCGAGCCCAGCGCTCCACATTGCTTTCAGTTTAGCTGGTCGTTCATACTAATACACATTGGCCGTATTAGGGGGTGGGAAACTGATGGGTGGGGATCGGGCGTTGTGGACAGCGACTCCTACAGGTCGGTTGGTGCGCCTGCGCAGTAGAATCAGGAAGTGTCGGGGGCAGCGTGAGCCTCCCACGCGTTACTCCTCGACACTGAGAGATCGAGCTGCGCAGGTGAAAAGATGCGACTGCTGTTACCTCAAGTACCGGAGGGGACTTGTGCTATGTATGACTTAGTCCACATTGCAGCCGGCTTGTGGGAGGCAAGAAACAGCGTTCGTGACAGGGGAGGGTTGAATTGGATGATACGAAATTGGGATGGGAGAAAAAATAGAAAATGGGAGAAAAAGTGGATAAAAAAAAAGATCATAATAAAGGACAGTGGTGGGCATCATATATATCATAATAAAGGACACAGTGGTGGCATCATATATATCATAATAAAGGACACAGTGGTGGGCATCATATATATCATAATAAAGGACACAGTGGTGGCATCATATATATCATAAATGACACAGTGGTGGCATCATATCGGTCACCAATAATAAATCGGAAGGCAGAATGATGTGCAGCGGTTTAAGAGTTAAAGCTGCAGCATGTCTATAAATCACATCTTATCCAAAACGTTGTCAAATCAGTCAGTCAAAGATGAAACAATATCATTAATATAAATAGTAAAAAGGACAGGACCCAGCTGAACTTTGCGGCAAAACTTTAGTTATGGACAATAATTCAGATTGAACAGGGCCCGATTTGACACAGCAGAAGATAGATAATCCTGAAACCAATAACATGCACCACTATCCAGGCGAATACTAGATAACCTTTTATTTTTTTTGGTATTTTCCCCCCTCCTTTTTCTCCGTTTTCCCCTCATCCCAATGTTAGTCGTTATGCCAATTCCAAATCCCCTTCCTGGTCGTTGCGCACCTACCCCCTACAGTCGGTCTGGGAGAGTGGAGGCTATCACATGCTTCCTCCGACACATGTGTAGCCAATCAACCGCTTCTTTTCACCTGGCAGCGCAGACTCTCACTGAGAGAGTGTAATGTGTGGAAGGATCACACTACCTCCCTTAGATCCTTTCCGCGCTGAGCAGGCGCCCCGACCGAACTGTAGGAGTCGCTGTTTACAACAACCAGGACCCACCCACCGGCTTTCCCACCCGCTAACACTGCCAGTTGTGTTAGTATGACGGCCGGCGTTGGTGGCGAGCGCCTTGCTACTAGATAACCTTTTTAAAAGCACGTGATGATCGACTGTATCAAAAGCTTTTGACAGATCATCTTTATATAGATATAATATATTTTTTTCAAGTATCATTATGAGTGGAACTCTTCCAACACTGGCTACAGCAGGTTTCTCTACTCTAAAAACATGCAGATGAATTGGCAGGTTCTTGACATTTCACTGAATCTTTTCTCCCAAGTGGATTTTCGCATGTTTTCTCGAATATTTTAATTTACTGAATCTCTTCTCATACAGACCACAATGATGTGGCTTCTCTGCTGTATGGATTTGCTGATGAATCAGAAGATGTGTACGTGTCCTAAAGTTCTTCCCACACTGGTCACAGAAGGAAGCTTCTCTCAGTCCTGTGTGAATTCTCTGGTGTGATTTCAGAATACTCAGATGACTACAGCTCTTCCCACACTAGTCACATGAATAGGGCTTCTCTCCTGTGTGAATTCTCTGATGTTTCTTCAGACTAATCAGATGATTAAAGCTCTTCTCACACTGGACACAGGAGTAGGGCTTCTCTCCTGTGTAACTGGTCAAAGGAGTAGGGCTTCTCTCCTGTGTGAATTCTCTGGTGTGTTTTCAGATTCTGTTGCAGAGTAAAGCCCTGTCCACACTGGTCACAGGAGTAGGGCTCCTCTCCTGTGTGAATTCTCTGGTGTTTCTTCAGATTAGACCGTTGACTAAAGCTCTTCTCACACTGGTCACAGGAATAGGGCTTCTCTCCTGTGTGAATTCTCTGGTGTGTTTTCGCCTGCTGTTGCGTAGTAAAGCCCTGTCCACACTGGCCACAGGAGTAGGGCTTCTCTCCTGTGTGAATTCTCTGGTGTCTTTTCGCCTGCTGTTGCGTAGTAAAGCCCTGTCCACACTGGCCACAGGAGTAGGGCTTCTCTCCTGTGTGAATTCTCTGGTGTGATTGCAGACTCTGTTTCAGAGTAAAGCCCTGTCCACACTGGTCACAGGAGTAGGGCTTCTCTCCTGTGTGAATTATCTGGTGTGATTGCAGACTATCTAGCCGACTAAAGCCCTGTCAACACTGGTCACAGGAGTAGGGCTTCTCTCCTGTGTGAATTCTCTGGTGTTTCTTCAGCTCAGACCGTTGACTAAAGCTCTTCTCACACTGGCCACAGGAGTAGGGCTTCTCTCCTGTGTGAATTCTCTGGTGTGATTGCAGACTATCTAGCCGACTAAAGCCCTGTCCACACTGGTCACAGGAGTAGGGCTTCTCTCCTGTGTGAATTCTCTGGTGTCTTTTCGCCTGCTGTTGCGTAGTAAAGCCCTGGCCACAGGAGTAGGGCTTCTCTCCTGTGTGAATTCTCTGGTGTCTTTTCGCCTGCTGTTGCGTAGTAAAGCCCTGTCCACACTGGCCACAGGAGTAGGGCTTCTCTCCTGTGTGAATTCTCTGGTGTGATTGCAGACTCTGTTTCAGAGTAAAGCCCTGTCCACACTGGTCACAGGAGTAGGGCTTCTCTCCTGTGTGAATTCTCTGGTGTGTTTTCAGAGTCTGTTGCTGAGTAAATACCTGTCCACACTGGTCACAGGAGTAGGGCTTCTCTCCTGTGTGAATTCTCTGGTGTGATTGCAGACTATCTAGCCGACTAAAGCCCTGTCCACACTGGTCACAGGAGTAGGGCTTCTCTCCTGTGTGAATTCTCTGGTGTCTTTTCGCCTGCTGTTGCGTAGTAAAGCCCTGTCCACACTGGCCACAGGAGTAGGGCTTCTCTCCTGTGTGAATTCTCTGGTGTCTTTTCGCCTGCTGTTGCGTAGTAAAGCCCTGTCCACACTGGCCACAGGAGTAGGGCTTCTCTCCTGTGTGAATTCTCTGGTGTGATTGCAGACTCTGTTTCAGAGTAAAGCCCTGTCCACACTGGTCACAGGAGTAGGGCTTCTCTCCTGTGTGAATTCTCTGGTGTGTTTTCAGAGTCTGTTGCTGAGTAAATACCTGTCCACACTGGTCACAGGAGTAGGGCTTCTCTCCTGTGTGAATTCTCTGGTGTGATTGCAGACTATCTAGCCGACTAAAGCCCTGTCCACACTGGTCACAGGAGTAGGGCTTCTCTCCTGTGTGAATTCTCTGGTGTTTCTTCAGATCAGACCGTTGACTAAAGCTCTTCTCACACTGGCCACAGGAGTAGGGCTTCTCTCCTGTGTGAATTCTCTGGTGTCTTTTCAGACTCAGTTGCTGAGTAAAGCCCCGTCCACACTGGTCACAGGAGTAGGGCTTCTCTCCTGTGTGAATTCTCTGGTGTGTTTTCAGATTCTGTTGCTGAGTAAAGCCCTGTCCAGACTGGTCACAGGAGTAGGGCTTCTCTCCTGTGTGAATTCTCTGGTGTGTTTTCAGATTACTTCGATGACTAAAGTTCTTCCCACACTGGTCACAGCAGAAACATTTTCTTCCATCCAAGCCTCTTGGTTTGTTCCCAGGCCTGACAGGACAGCTATCTGGATGGAGATAGTAATGGAGAAGAGTGTCAGAGGAAGGAGAGAAAGATAATTGGTTATTTTATTCAGCTTTAGTTTCTATGTAAGAGGTTTATAATGGTATGTATCTTGGTTTTATAGTTTAAGAACAGTGTAGTCCAGAGTCATCTACAGTTATATACTTAAACCACTTTTTCTGGAGCAGGTGGAGCAGGAGTGGTTATCATGGCTATGGCTAAGGTCAGTTTAATTTAGTCCAGGACTAAAGCCCCTTTAGTCTCAGGTTATGACAGATTTAAGTGTCACCTTATGGATAAAATCTTACATCACGCTATGGGAAATTTCATATATCTGTAACAAAATATATCACAATATAGTATGTTTTCTGTAAATTGGATGATACAAAATAACCACATAATCCATGACTACTTTTGAATAATCCAGAATTTAAACTAAATACAAATAGGGCTGGGCGATATGACGATATTATATAAATATCGGGTACAGTTCATTAACGATACACTTTTTAAACGTATCGTGGATATCGTGATGTTTTGCCCAAGAGGCTTGTGTTGCGTCAATCTGGTCCACACGTTGACACTTTTGAACAGCGCCGCCCCACACACACACTACTGCATCAAAAGTTACTACTTATGATAACAAAGGCATTCGTTTTGTGGCATTGACGTTATATAGTTACACTTTCAATAACATCAGCGTATTTACATAGCAACGACCGAGGTCGACCTAGATATAGCAAGCATTAGCCGTTCATATCTCAGCCCGTGCTGACTCCGTTGTGCCCATTCTGCGGTCTGTTAATAACGTTTTCAATCAGACAGATGTATGGAAAGGCTTTTATTATAACATCCGTTGCAGTAAAATCATTATGCCTCCAGTCGTTTAGTCATTCTGCAGAGCTAAAAAGCTAAACGTCGGCCGCGGCGAGCTACCGCTGCCATTGTTGTTTTCATTGAGCTCTCCATGGCGGAAGTAAAAAATTAATACGCGCTTGCCGATTGGTGCTAAGAACAGCAGGGCGGGTGCAAGCGATGTGACGTAATTGGCAGACGCAACTGTCAATCAAAATGATTCTGTTTGCCGACTGAATGAATAAACGTTATTAACAGATTGCAGCATAGGTACAATACAGTACAGCTCAATACAACAACAGTCAACAGTGGACTGGAGGATGCAGACCAGAGAAAGACTTTCGTCTTGTTTACATCAGGGTCCCCCATTTTCAATTCATCATATTTCATATCTAAATCATATAATATCTCATTGCTAAATATATGCAATATATAATCTAATAATCCAATAATCTAAATCTAATATATAATATAAAAATGCTAAATGCATGGGTATTTTATTTTGTCTTTAATGTTAGCTTGCAAACTCAAATACTGTCTTGGTAAGCCTCATAATGAATTGTTTGGGGAAAAAAAGAAAAACATCGTGATGCGTGTATCGCCGAAAGGTCAGAAAATATCGTGATATCATATTTAGGCCATATCGCCCAGCCCTAAATACAAATGAAAGGCATTTTCTCTTTTTATTTGGAAGCAATGTTGAACAGAACGTGATGCTCATGTTTCTTACTACAGACCCAGAACAATATACTGAATACCTCTTCACCTACGACTGAACTCCTGTACACGGCACCAACACTAGGGCTGCTACTAACCATAATTTTGTTGAACAGAACGTGATGCTCATGTTTCTTACTACAGACCCAGAACAATGTACTGAATACCTCTTCACCTACGACTGAACTCCTGTACACGGCACCAATACTAGGGCTGCAACTAGGGATGCACCGAATGGGAAATTCTTGACCGAAAACCGAATGCCGAAAACGATTAATATAAATATATATATATATGTGTTTTTTTTTTAGCTACCTGATTATGGCAAAAGACATGATTATGGCTAAACTTAACTTAAATAATATTAATAATCACTATTATGGGCCCATAAAACATTTATTCAGCACTTTTGAATGCATACATTAATTCCAGACTGACTGCTGAAAGATTGTACAATTTAAACATTTTCTCTTTGCATACAACAAAATGTGCATTAAAGTCAAGTGCATTTTCTTTTCTCTGTAGGATAATTACAACAAAGTGCATTCAGAACAAAGCCAAGGTGCTTTAAAACTGCATAACGATTGCATAAAGACACACACACAGGACTGTTGCATTTACTACATCTCCCATGACTCTTAGCGGGGGATGACATGGCTTATGAGAGACTACAACGATTGATGACGACTTCCTGTCCTCGCATTTCCATTTGCGGTTTAACGATACATTTTCAACAACAGATTGCTGCTAATTAAACACTTCATTTAAACGGAGTAACGTTAACGTTATCATGTCGAGTTCATACGTGTAGTGTAGTATGAACTCGTCATAACGTTAACATTACTCAGTGTCCACTGTTGCTGCCACCGTTGCGTCGCAGATGGATGGTACACTGTTGGCTCCGTAGCTAATCCGCTCCTAGACTACTGATGGCAGTACCGTTAACGTCGGAGCTGATCAATACTTTTTCTAATTTAGTTTAGAACCGGGTTTCGGGGGGCATCCCTACTCCCAAGAGGAGTTAGTTATCACAGGCTGTAGAATGCAGGAAGAGCTGCCAAGCTGCTCACGTTACATGTTGCGCATGCTACCGGTATGTCTGTAATAGTCGCGTTTTGATGACGTCATCACAACAACACGTTATTTGACTTTCGGTCATATATTTTCGGTGCTAAAACCCTTTCGGCCGAAAGCCGAAAGCCGTTTTAACCATTTTCGGCCGATAATTTTCGGTAGCCGAATTTTCGGTGCATCCCTAGCTGCAACTAACCATAATTTTGTTATCGATTTATCCAAACTATTTATTTACCAGAAAAACAACAATTGATTCTATTTGCTATTTAATATTTTTAAATGTTTTACTAGTATCCTTATGCCGGCCCGCCTGAAATTTTCATCCGGCCCGCTGCCTCACCCAGGAGCAATTCAACTGGCCTGTGAAAGAAATCAAGCGCACCTCGTGCAAATGTCAGGCTTTAAGCAAACGCTGAGCATTATCTGCACCTGCATCGTGTTTTTGTTGAATAAAATTAGTCAGTCAGTCGTCTGTTTTCACTCGACCCAAGCCGTGGCTATTTGTTTTCATCCAATTTTACTTTATCAAGTGGATTATTGTTCATTTATCAGCCTACACTGTAAAATAATGTGTGTTAAGTGTAAATGCCATAGAAATAGAGTAAAATTACTTTTGATCAAAGCACCAATTTAACCTAGAATTGCTAATCGGGTGACCAAAACGTCCTCTTTTGCCCGGACACGTCCACTTTTCACGCCGTGTCCGGGGCGTCCGGTGGGGTTTTCTAAATTCATGAAAATGTCCGTCACACGCAAACAGAGGAAGCGGACAGATTTTATTCTGCTCACGAAGCCAAAGCACAAGTGTACATTTACAGATGAACTGCAGAGGGAATTCCCAATGTACCGCCCCGGTCGTGACAAGAAGCGGTGTGCAACGATTGACCATATGTTTCCGTGTGTAATAAAGGAGATCTCAAAGCTCACATGGACACAGAAAAACATGAAAACACATGATAAGACATTTTAAAAGCTGTGCGAGGAGAGAGTTTGACGGCAAAGTTGACATCATGTATGCAGAGAGAAATTTAATTGAAAATTATTCAAATGTTTTCATAACTGAATAAGCAAACTGGGACCCTGGAACTCTGACAAATAATGCACAATGTGGAGGTCGGCATAACCGGTTACGTCACTGTATGCCCTGGTATGTATGTGACAAATAAACCTCTTGAATCTTGAAACTTCAGCGTGTAGGCTTCTTCGGTCCCATCACAATACATAGACTTTAGCAACTTTTCCCCCGTCAATTAAACAACTTTATCGTCACTTTCTTTCTTTTTAAATTACTTTTTAAAATGATTTAATAAGCAAACGTTTGTTAAGTGTGTTTCTCAGCAGGGTCTTTTAAGGTTTTTGGGCTGTATTTCATGTACAAAGGTTTACTGTTAGTTAGCCACATTAGCATTTAGCTCCGCAATACAACCAACAGTTTACCAGATTAACAGAAAGCGTTCAAAAGTTTCAGGTATATCAAACGTGGTGGGTCTAACAGGTGCCACGTCGATACTAATTGAGTAGGGATGCACCGAATATTCGGCCCCCGAAACATATCGGCGGGAAATAGCTAGTTTCGGCAAAGAACGTCAAAGAACAGGGTTACGTTCATAACCTAACGTGTTGTTGTGATGACGTAATCAAAACGCGGCTACAAGCACGGCGATACCCCCCAATATTCAGAAGTAAATTAACATAGATGCTGTTATGCTTAACACCCAGTACTATTCACTTTACTTAATTTCTAAGATTAGATTAGATAATTTAGTCGGAGTCCAGACTGAGAATGCCTGTGTTAGACCTACACTATAATACTGCCAGCTGCTATAACAAAACCAAAAACTATCGGTATCGGCACTGTATCGGCCGATATGGCTCATAGACGATCAATGGCAAAAAACGTGATCGGGGCATCCCTAACGCCTACTATTTATATTGTCAGGATCATCTCTATGCGGATGACACTATCCTCTATTGTGTCGTTGACTCTGTACAACTACCCATTAAAAATGTACAACTCTCATTTAATACCGGATCCGAGTTCTGGTTCCGGGTCGAGGATGTAGAAGTTGCACTCTGCTACGCTGCTACTCCCTTTTTATTATATTTAACTTTAAAAGCCTCTTTTTATACTCACAACTCGGTTAAACCTTTATGTATACATCACCTTAGGTTTCCTACTAACTATTTTGACTGAAAGAACCACAATGGCAACGAAGAAAACAACGAGAAGTGAATCCAAGAAAGACAACGCTCCCTCTGATATGATCGCCATTGCTAGGCTAATTGAAGAGCTCAGGCAATCCTTAACGCAATCCTTAACCAACCAGGCAAACGACTTAACCAAAGAATTCAGAGCGTCAGCTGCCTCTATCGAAACCAAACTCGACAGCCTCTGGACTGCGGTTGGTGAACATGCCGTGCGTCTGACCTCTGTGGAAGCCGGCTTGAATACTTGGACTGACACGGTGGACGAGATAGGGGCTAGATGTATGGCTCTAGAAGAAAGCAATGATAAGCTAAAGGCTAAGCTAACCGACGTCGAATCCCGTATCAGTCGATCCAATATTCGCATAATAGGACTGGAGGAGTCCGTGAATAGCGACCAACCCAATGTCTTGTTTGCAAAGGTACTGGTTGATATTCTGGGGGATGTGATCCTCCCTACGACACCCGAATTGGACCGGTGTTACAGAGCCGGTGCCAAAGCAACAAATAGCTCCAGGCCTAGAGCAGTTATTGCTAGCTTACATCATTATGGAATAAAAGAAAAAATTATTCGGGAGGCACGGAAGAGGAGGGGAAAGCTGGAATACGAAGGGAAACCAGTCCAAATCTTTAAGACTACTGTCCTGAAGTCGTGGAGCAGCGTTCCCGCTACAGAGCTGTCATGGGCCCACTCTACAATCTAGGTCTCAAGCTGTCCCTCCAATACCCTGCGACGCTGTTCATTACCAAAGACGGCGTGAGAATACCGATTTCCTCGCCTGAGGATGCCGCAACCTTCTTGAAGAAACAGGAGGACATCGACCCCACCATACCGTAATAGGCGACAGTAGCCTGTTTTTGAGCAGTTAGCACTTCGTTATGGCTAAAACACAGAGCGGCGTCATATTATTCTCTATAAATCCGTTCTTATAAATAGGTTAACTGTGTGACGTTGTGTATCGCCTAGATACTTTATTTAAATGTTTCACGGCATCTGATATAAGGGGGGTTCGGTCGGTTTTTTGTATAAATATTGCATGATGTTTTTTATACGTCCACTATATGCTGGGGAGATAAGCGATAGCTTTGTTAAATGATCTATGACTTTTATGCATGTCACTTACGCCTCGTCATGACTTGGCTTAATACCTCCGTGGGTCCGCATAGCGTATTTTTAAAATTATTGTTCTGTGTGTGTACATATTTTTATTGGACCTCAGGGATCCATCAACGTTTTAGATACGTTCTGCTAGTCGCACACACGGCATATAATCGCATTCACGACCAGCGTCATCATCTACGGTTCATGTGTTGTTGTCCTACTAGTTCGATAAAAAAAATCAGACGAACTGTTGCACAGCTCCTCTTCTGACTCTGCGGTCTAATTGCACTATGACAATTCTGGAATATTCTGTGACCTCTACTCTATGTGAATCATAGGAAACAACGGACTTCACAGCAGAGCATCGCCCTCTTCCGGCCTGGTGGACGTACTGCACACGTATTATAACCCCCCCCCCTTCTTTTGCAATAATTCCAATTCTAGGTTTTTTTGTCTTCTTCTTGTTTAAACTTAGCCATGTTCTTATAAGGTTTAAGTGCATTTAGTCAACTTTTTGAGGCATTTTATCTATTTATTTTTTTAAGAGAGTGTGGCTAGCAGCCACTGAGAGAATAATCGACTTATGGTAGGTTTGAGAGTTTTAGGCCCTATGGTAATTTACATAGGGTTATTATGGTTAATATGCTCGATATGGGGATACTGGATATGTATTTTGAAGGGGGGGAGGGGGGTGGGAATGGGGGCTTGTGTGTTTTTGTTTTTTATGTTTGTTTTTATACCCATGCTCGGATCTCAACAGGACCTTAACAGATGGATATATATATTATGGAGTGCTACTCCAGACTAATTACACTCAGGCATACTGCAACCTGTTTAGACTATGGCTAATTTAAATATCTTGATTTGGAATACAGGGGGTCTTAATATTCATCATAAACACACAAGCGTATTAACATGGATGAAAAGACAACAGGTTGATGTGGCTCTTTTAAGTGAAACGCATCTTTTAATGGCTGACAATACAAAGCTCCCGGATAAAGTCTATCATAACATAAGCTCCTCCTCCTTTGGCACCAAGGCCCGTGGTGTAGCTATAGTAGCTAAACGGAAGTTGAATATTAAATTATTAGACATATGGTCTGATGCAGATGGTCAAGTTACTATTGCCAAAATAGATAACTTTAACAGGAAAATCGCTCTGGTAGCGGCTTACGCCCCTAATGTCTATGACGCTAACTTCTATGCTTTACTCACTACAGCGATGCTAGATCTCCCCGAGTACTCATTTATAATTGGTGCGTATTTTAATGCCACCTGGGATCCCTTGATTGATAAATCCAGTCACACCACAACCTATGACCAGAGACAGGCCTCTACGGCACTACAGGTCTGGTCCAAGGACACAGGGGTAATTGATTTGTGGCGATCTCTCAATCCAACGGCACGAGATTTTTCTTTTTTCTCAGCAAGACACAAAACCTTTTCTAGAATAGATTATGTTTTTGCGTCCCTAGACTATTTGATAGCTTTGACGTTGAATTGGGGCCCATTGCATTGTCAGACCACAAATATTTACTTCTAAAGGGTTCACTCAATAGAATGACATCCCGAGCCCCAAGATGGCGCTTTAACTCGACACTGCTGAAGAACAAGAAATTCAACCTGCAATTTAAAGAAAAACTCATTGAATACCTGCAGTTTAATGCTGGATCGGTACAAGACCCCAGAATTTTATGGAACTCTGTTAAGGGTTTTATCAGGAGTAACACTACTCTCTTTGCCTCTAACCTTCGCAAGGAACGTCTCTCCAAATTGGTAGAACTGTTAGGGCTTCACTCCACGTTGTTCTCCTCTTACAACGCAACTACTCTTGTCGACTGGAGTTTCAAATTAAAATGTTGAAAAAGACAATCTGAATTTCAAATACACAAAACAAGACAACATTATTACTTTCACGGCTCTAAACCTAGTCACCTACTAGCTATGAAGATACGGGCCAGTGAACAATTTGCGGATATTCCTGCCATCAAGGACCAACATGGGATGGTTACCACCGACCCCAAAAAAATCAACGAGACTTTTTGTTCATTTTATTCCAACCTGTACGAGTGAGAAGTGATCTTCGATCATAATAAGCTGGATGAATTCCTTGATCAAATTAACTTACCACAACTCTCAGAGGTTGACGCTAAACGGTTAGATGCACCTATTACACTAGAGGAACTTAGGGAGGCGATTTCTGACTTGCAAAGTGGTAAGGCCCATGGCTGGGACGGTATTCCGCCCGAACTGTACCTCTCATGCTGGGATGTAATTGGACCCCTATTACTCGATATGATTTTACACTCAATCAAAGAGGGACATTTTTCCAAGGATGTCAATATGGCACTCATATCTGTCCTACTTAAGAAAGATAAGGACCCCACCGAATGCAGCAGCTATAGACCCTTAAGCCTCCTCGGAACCGATCTCAAGCTATATGCTAAGGTACTAGCCATCCGACTTCAAAAGCATATGACATCTCTAGTTCACCCTGATCAGACAGGCTTCATAAGAGGCCGCCTGATCACGGATAATATAAGACGGTTACTGCATGTGATAGATGCCAGCAAGGATGCCGCGACTGCTACGGCTGACATATCCTTAGACTCGATGAAGGCCTTTGACAGGTTGGAATGGTCTTATTTATGGGCAGTACTTAGAAGGATGGGGTTAGGTGAAGGGTTCATCCATATGATCAAAGTACTATATACAGGTCCATCAGCCATGATTTTAACAGGTAAACTCTGCTCTCCACTCTTCCCTGTGTCGCGCTCGTCCAGACAGGGTTGTCGTCTTAGTCCCGGACTATTTGCTCTATCCCTTGAACCTTTAGCACAGTACATAAGACAATCCCAGAACATAGCACCGATCTCAATTAAGGGCACACAGCATCACATCAGCTTATATGCAGATGATGTACTCTTGTTCATGCAGAACCCCGCCACCTCCCTACCTCATCTTCTCAAAGTAATAGATGATTTTGGTAATCTATCGGGATTTAAGATCAACTGGCCAAAATCGGCCTTTCTTCCACTCAATGTGACTGCGAAGGCTACCATCCTCCCAGCAAATATACCCATGGTAGAACACTTTAAATGTCTTGGAGTTGAAATATTCCCCACTATATGCCAGACGGTGAAGTATAATTATTCCGGCTTGCGAGACAGGATCACAGATGACTTCAGCAGGTGGTCAAAATAAAAAAAATTCATTAGAGGCCCGAGCGTCAATAGTTAAGATGAATGTTTTGCCCAGAATTAACTTCACCAGCTCCATGTTTCCGTTACCCCCCCCTGCTGGTTACTGGCAAAAACTGCACTCTGCTGCATATAAATTCATTTGGAACAGAAAACGCCCAAGATTAAAAAGATCCACTGCACAGAGAAATAAAACAGACAGGGTTTAGCCTTTCCAGACTTCAAATATTACTTTAAAGCGTTCTCTTTAAGACCACTGATCACCTGGTTTGATTCTAAAGCAGCAGTATCCTGGAGACCATTAGAGGAGAACATAGTGGCACCACAGACTACAAGATATAGTGTACACCAACATATCAATTAAGCAATGCAACATAAGATTTGGCCGTCTTATTACACATGTGATCCGGATGTGGCGTGACACAGAAAACATGTACTAACCACCATAAATGGCACAGGCATTCTCCCCTATTTAATAACAATTTACTCCTTATTGAACAACAACCTATCAGATACCCTGATTGGGAAAAGAAAGGAATACACACATTGGGGGATATCTTCGATGACTATGGTCTCCGCAGTTTGAGATATATCCAACAAATTTGACCTCCCCAGTTCCACTTTTTTCTTCTATTTACAAATAAGAGCAGCTTTGAAGGCTCACGGCGTCCCATTAGATGTTCCACTTGAGCACCACAGGTGTCACAAATTATTTTATGACAAAGAGACGTCGAGAGGCTTCGTCTCTGACTTTTATCGTCACTTACTTACGTCCTCATATAAGGTCCTTCCCCTAGACTCGGTTTGGAGGAGGGATATCCCAGACCTGGAAGTAGATTTTGATTGGGATGCAGTATGGGAAAATGTTCGTCTATCATCACGCAACCCAGATCACCAACAGATTAATCTTAACTTTGTTCATATGACTTACCTGACCCCTAGACGATTGTACCTAATGGGTCTCAGACCTAACTCTCGATGCTCCTTGTGTTCAAACGATGCTATTGGTACATATATGCATATGTATTGGGAATGCCCTCCTGTTGAGACTTTTTGGGAAAATGTCACCACTCAATTATCAGAGATTTTATCTCTGACCATACCGACACTGCCTTCTGTACTGTTGTTGAATGATGTTTCTCAGTTATCAACCTCTGTACATGTAAAGAGACTCATTTTGGCGGGTCTTACAGCTGCCAAAAAGTTGATAGCGTCACGCTGGATTCAACCGGATAAAATGTGCCCGAAGGTATGGATTCTCACCTATCTCGATGTGATTTATCTAGAGATATCTACTGCACAAATTTTAGGTGTTAATGAAGCCAACATAGCAGTCTGGGTAGCTGTGGTGGATAAGATAAAGGAACAGATATCAATTTGGAATTTTCTAATGTTGAATGAAGTAGTGGATGTTGTGACGTACGTGGGTTGGTCATTATCATTATTACTGTATTTGGAAGACCATGTGAACATCAGATTAGTATAATTTGTATGTGTGTGTGTGTGAACATGAGAGCTAATGATATCTCTTCTTCTCTTCCCGTCAGGTGCTGCCCGTCCCTACACTAAAGGGTGCTGATTGCCTAATGAGTGACAGCTGATGGCAATCACATCGAGAGGGACGGGTGCACAAGTAGCTGACAGGACACACGTCGGGGCGCCTCATTGTGTCACTTTCCAGTGACCACAGTGTATGAGGTTGCCTTTGTTGATCACATGAGTGTGGATTGATCCCCATAGCTGTGGTGTCCTAGGAGGGGCACGTGGTTGTGTTAGTTGTTAAGTGTTGTTTGTATTATATGTATATCTTGTTTGTCCTCCCCTACCTTTTCCCCTGTGCACCATGGAGGAGGTTTAAATCCCTACCTCCATTAAATACATGATTTACTATTTGGAAAACGTCTTGTGTTGTGTCTTTTTTACCTACCTGGGACATTGTTTTGAAAGCATTTACTGAGAGAGGCTGCTTTTGCTCATGTGCAGCCAGCTCCAGTGTTATTCTGTGTGGTCCTTAGACCTTCGTACATGACAGATGTATAGCCCACGTGGGGGTCCTGTGGGGAGGGGGGAGCGAGCAAGAGCCCATGTATTGTATTTATTATTTTTATGTCTTTTACATTTTCATTTTACATTTAGTCATTTAGCTGACGCTTTTATCCAAAGCGACTTACATGTTCTGTACGACAAGCCATCAGGAAGGGCACAACTCTATCAGCTGAGCAACAATGTTCATCAAAGTGTTGAGTGCTACAGTGTAGGTTAGTTTATTAGGACAAGTGCATGACAGTACGGTTAGTTAGGGTTAGATATTTTTATTTTATTTAAATTTTTTTTAATTCAGATAATGGTTGAAGAAGTGCGTCTTTAGTCGACGGCGAAAGATTGGACGTGTTTCGGCTGTCCTAACTGGGGTGGGTAGTTCATTCCACCATTGTGGGGCAAGGACTGAGAATAGGAGACTTCTCTTTGATGACCCTCCCGAAGCTTGGATAGGAGTAGGTCTGAGGCGGCCAGAAGATGCAGAGCGTAGGGGTCTTGAGGGTGTGTAGTTAGAGACCATTGACCGGAGGTAGGCGGGAGCGGTTCCCTTTGCCGCACGGTATGCTAGGTCGAGGGCCTTGAAGCGGATTCGTGCAGCAATGGGGAGCCAGTGCAGGTCCCTAAGAAGTGGGGTGACATGGGCCGACTTCGGTAGGTTTGAGATCAGGCGGGCCGCTGCGTTCTGAATGAGTTGAAGAGGCTTAGTGGCAGTGGCCGGGAGGCCAGCGAGCAGTGCGTTGCAGTAGTCGAGGCGGGAGATGACTGTTGTTTGGACGAGGAGTTGGGTGGCTTCTTTTGTCAGGAAGGGGCGGATCCTTCTGACGTTGCTCAGGAGGAATCGGCAGGTTCTGGTTGTCGCTGCGATGTGAGCAGAGAAGTTCAACTGGTCGTCGAGGACAACACCAAGGTTCTTGGCGGTCGGGGATGCGGTCACAGCTGCATTCTCGACTGTGATGGAAAGGTCGGTCAGGGAGGAGGATTTGGCCGGCAGGTGTCTACTTTAGTCTACTTTCATTCTGATTTAATTACTGGACTGTCATTATTGTTATTTCTGTTATTGTCCTGTGATTTATCGTTGATTATTACTGTTACTGTATTGTTTGTCTTGTTTCATGTAAAAAAAAAAAAAAGGAAAATAAAAAACATTTGTTCAAAAAAGCTTGTTAATCTTAAACTGGTACTCAAACCAAATAAAGTTCATGCTCTTCTCTAAAGGTACGGTCTGTGAACATTTGCATATACTGTATCTACTGTGAATGAGTCTATTATTGAGAGTTAAAGAATATAAATACCTTGGCATCTGGCTTGATCAGAAATTTACATTTAAATGCCATGTAGATAACCTTGCAAGTAATCTGCGACAGAAGGTCGGCTTTTTGTACAGAAAAAAATTCTATTTTCCTATGCTTAGCAGAAGGATGGTTGTTGAAGCTATTTCTGTTTTGGATTATGGACACCGTTTATAGACATGCTGCTGCTTCTACTATAAAGCCACTTAAGGTCCCCAGAGTTTGCACTGAATTAGGAAAATCAGCTTTTAGCTTCTGTGTCTCCGACACATGGAATCTTTTGCAAAGCACTTTAAACTCAACACTTGAGTATCCATTGGTCAGTTGATCGGTCTATAATAGCCGACTATTTGTTTTAATTAATTTAAATTGTTTAAATGATTTACTTTTATGTTTCTATATTATTTTTGTATTATGTATTGTACCTCTCGACATCATTGTAAATGTTCTTTCGAGATTAAAGATTGAAATAGAAATTATGTGCACCATTGTGGATCAGCGGAAGTCTTTCATCTCTGTGTACAACAAAACACAGCCTATAGTTAGGCCTAGGGCTGGGCAATATGGAAAAAAATCATATCGCGATAACGATATGATGATGTTATCATATTTCTCGATATCGATAATTATCGAAATTGTTATAAGTATATATATATATATATTTTTTTTTAAACATCAGATGTATGTTTATTTTGCAGCAATTATTTTTCATTCATCTTTAGTGTTACATCCCCTCACACTCCAGTTCTCAGGCTGCAGCTGGTTTAAAAGCTAAAGTAAACCGGCTTCTCTGCTGGCTGTGGCTCCAGGGGAGTTGAACAGTTCTGGCTCTGCTAGTTTATTTTCGATCTTTTGGCGCTTTTTTGGTGGACAAACCACTGCACATGTGCACCGTGACTCGTGACTGGAGTCTAGTTCTGCTAGCACACATAGCCTACTGTGTACAGACGGTTTCGAACTGTATTTTAAATTAGAAAGCAAACAAAATAAATGGACAAGAGAAAAATAAATCTCAATTTGGTCAGTTTGTCATTTGGACAAGCAAAGCCATTACTTTAAGTTGCAGGCAAGAAAGACAAGTCTGTCCACTGTCCACTGTTCCCGAACCAGGAAACCATGGGTGGACAGTACTATCAGAGCAGCCCTGAACTCTCGCACCACTGCTTATAACCTGGGCAGAGTCAGGAAACATGGAAGAGTACAAGACAACAGTCTACACTCTGCGCAAGGCTGTTGAACTTGCTAAGAGGACGTATGCCGACAAGATGGAGGCACAAATGGCACAGAATGACACAAGAGGCTTATGGCAGGGACTGAGGGCTATAACTGACTACAAAGTCAGCGCCCCTTTGCGGACCAGCTCGACACCTTCTACAGTGGCACTGCTAGCTCAACGGCTAGTGACGTCACTGGTGCGCCGGCTGTTGTGGAGGGGGGGGGGGCATCCGCGGGGGGGCGGGGACGCTCTCTCATTGACGGTACACAGTGTGAGAAGAGCATTTATGCAGGTGAACACCAGGAAGGCGGCTGGCCCAGATGGAATAACAGGACGCATACTCAAGTCCTGTGCTAACCAGCTAGCCCCTGTGTTCACCACCATATTTAATCGATCCCTGAAGGAGTCAGTGGTCCCTGCCTGTTTCAAGATGTCTACCATTATCCCGGTACCAAAGAAACCCTCCCCAGCAGGTCTCAATGACTACAGACCGGTGGCACTCACCTCTGTGGCCATGAAATGTTTCGAGAGGCTGGTCAAGGATCACATTTGTGCCTCCCTCCCCAGCGATATGGACCCTATGCAATTTGCATACAGGCCAAACAGGTCCACTGACGATGCGGTCTCCCAAGTACTGCACAGCACCCTCTCTCACCTGGACCGTCAGAAGGGGGGCTATGTGAGACTGTTGTTCATTGACTACAGCTCAGCGTTCAACACCATAGTCCCCACCAGACTGGTGGACAAGCTGATCGAGCTGGGTCTGAGCTCCGCTCTGAGCGCCTGGGTACTGGACTTTCTGAGTGAAAGACCCCAGGCGGTCAGGGTGGGGGGTCAGACCTCCCAACACCATCACTGTTACGAAGGATCAGATTAAACCGAATATATATATTTACTACTTGATATATATTGCATAATATTTGTATATCGTCTGATATCCCTTGTACATATACACGGAATATCCCTTTAGCCTAGTACAGACTATAATATTTCATTCTCCTATTGGACAGCGGTCCACCAGGCGCCATTGCCATACCTCCAAGGTCTGGTTCAAAGTCACCGCCGGGGACTTGCCTGGACATGAACGGTTCTGCGCAAGGATATGAGACAGGAATAAAGCTGGTACTAGTTTGTTCGCCTAACGTATAAATATGGCGCAGGTGAATACACAAGTAGTTCGAGTTACCCAATAAGTTGAAGCCTCACCCACGATACAACGTGCGGTGAAGTATGGCCTGTCTGGCCCCAAATAGAGCATTGAGACCGCGTGCGAATTAATAACTGAAGTGTCATAGTTTAACGCTGTACCGTCGAGTTCGACCGATTCTATTAAGTCAGTAATAGTCTATTTGTGTATAGTGTATCGTGCGGCTACAGTTCTACAGTGACCAGCATCACCAACGTTTCCTCGTACCAGCTAGAGTGCTTATCCAGGCTGGGCTGCTTACCATGGCGCTTTCACCCGAGGGGCCCTAGACGAGGACCGTGTGGATCATGTACACTGGATAACCTACAGACGACTGCATAGCCCTTTTCGGCTGGATTATATTTGCTTTTGGTCCTGTAATTGATGGAGCGGAGAATCGCCGACACCCACAATTGTGTGGGATTTACCCTGTGAGGAGCCACGTCGAGCCCGCCTCTCAGAAGTCTGAGGCCGGCTAGCTTTCTTCCATGCGGAGCTGCATGCTACGGAGAACAGCTGTATTCGTCTGCGGATCAAGAGATTATTGCACCGTCTCCTGTACTTGGAGTCTCTTTATCGTCGTTGACCCAGACTCTACAACCGACAAATCCTCTCCCCTTGCTGGCTTACGACCGGAGGGACCCTACCAGTATCTCCCGCTATATTACCAGAGTACCATAGATATAATTCCTAAGATTCAGGTTGTATTATTATCTCCTGCGTAATATGAGAATGGACATACGTTATTGATTTGCTTACGCACATTCCTTTGCCTTATAAGCGCAACCTAAGTAAAGTATATTATGTACTATCATTGCTGCTAATAAATATTCTTAAAGCCAGTTTTGTGTGGAACCGTGTTATTGTGGTGTGTACTGTATGGCCAGTAGTAATGTACATAAGACAGTAGTGGTTTAATGATACCATACTTATTAATACAGTCAGGGAATTGTACCCCTCAGTTACAATTGGTCCTTCGAGCCCCGGATAAGAATTAGTGTAATATTAATATTAACATGGCCGATGATGAACACTCCACAAACGGTTCTCCTAAGCTAGATCGCCCGGAGCGCAGACGGCAGCCACCTCTTCACCTAGAGGACTACGTTGTCAGTCCAATACCTAGCTTTAAAAGGAAGTTAAATGCAGATAAAATAACTAAAGCGGATAGTAAAAGTATGCCAAACCCTACCGAACAGGCGACGCCGCCAGTAAAGACCCTAGTGGGTTCTAACGTAACTGACCAAGCTCACGGGGGGGACCAGGAGGGACATGACTTTACCCCCCGCCGACGCCAACGAGGTAGTCCCCGGAGAGCTCCAGGATAGAGAAAGCGCTCCAGGGACGGAACCCGACCCACTACCAGAAGAGACGCACACCCAGGAGATGGATCTCCTCGGAGCGCGACAGGAGAACGGATCTCCAACGAGCACTGCCAGAAGCCGTTCACCTCCGCCTGTGTCTTCCCCCAGCGAAGCGGACAAGATGCTGGCGCAGGCACTCATCGCCACCCTGGCAGCCTCCACCGAACGCGATCGACTTCAAGCGCAACAGACGAGCGAGCGCGAACAAGCTGCAGACCAACGAGAGCGCCTTCACGCGCAACTCCAAGCGCAAGCCCTCCGTGAACGCGAACATTCTGCAACCGAGCGAGAGCGTTTCCAGGCGCAACAAAGGAGCGAAGACGACCGTATAAGACTGGAGACCAGACGCCTTCAGACGGAAGAGAACATTGAAAGAAGCCGCGCTGATGCACAGTGCGCCGCCGCCAATGCACAGCGCGACGCCGCCCATGCCAGCGCCAATGCGCAGCGCGACGCCGCAAATGCCCAGCGCGAAGCAGTGCGCGAAGCCGCCCATGCCCAACGCGAGGCAGAGCGCGACCGGCTGCAGGCGCAGCTGATGGACAAATTGACCCCCCCGCCAACAGGAGGTTCATGTCCACGTCTCCGAACCCCCTCCCCGGCCGGTCCATACGAGACCCAGCAACCGAGAAGAACCGGACCACACCGAGAGACTGAACCGAAGACTCCAGGACCTAGCAGAGGAAGAGGAGGAGGAAGAGGAGGAATGTCAAGCCGACCAGCAGCAACGTACTCTGGACCAGGAGGCCCAGTACAGCCCCGACCAGCAGCAACGTACTCTGGACCAGGAGGTCCAGTACAGCCCAGACGTCAGCCCCGAGGCACTGCGCTACAAACCCCCGACTCAACTCACGGGTGAGTTTGACGCACCGTCAGCACCGAGGAACAGCACCTGGGTACCCGACCTTCGGTACCCACCAAGTACCAGCCCAAGACGACACCCACGGGGAGACTCGCCCAGGAGGCCTCTCCCCCAACGCTCACCGATGTGCCAGCCATCCATGGCATCGTACCTTGGCACACCGACGTTCCCGGACTTCACACACGAGAACAGAGCACAGTACACAGAGCTACGAATGTTCTTAGAGACAATGATGTCCGATGTACCGGATGAAACGTACAAGTATGCTATCCTACTCAAGCACCTGAAGGTGCCCAGAGCGCACAATATAGCGCTGGCATATTCCAACTCTACTACCCAATACACCGCGGCTCTAGTAGCCCTCGACCAACGTTATGGACGCATATGGGACTACGTGATACAGGAGATAAGAGACATTGACCGTCTCCCCCCAGCCAGAGACAACAGAGCATTAGATGACCTCTCTATCAAGGTACAGTCCCTGGTAGGGATGCTGGGGTCCCAAAAGGAAAAAGGGATACACGAACTGTACGCTAACTCTAATGTAGAGAGGATATTAGAGAAGCTCCCTCCCGCCCGACAAGAGCGTTTTCGGCGGCAGAGAGACCACCGCGACCCCAACGGTCCAGAGGCATCCCTCCTAGACTTGTCTGATTTCCTCGCCAGGGAGGTCAGCAGCCTACGACTAGACACGTTCGTATGGAGTGGACCAAGCCCAAGACCAGGACCTCGGGGATTAAATGATAACCGCCGGTCGGTGACGTTATGCACCAAGCCGAATCAGTACCGCAGCACAAGAACCACAACACCCCCTCGACGAAAGAGGAGTGGAAGATTGAATGCCAGTACTGTGAAGGGGAACATCGGCTGTATCAATGCGACACTTTCGGGAAGCTGACCACGGACGAGGTGAGTCAGTGGATCAAGGACCACCGCCGCTGCTTCTGCTGCGCGCGCAGCCATATGGCAGCTGAGTGCCGCTTGAAGAAGAAGTGTGGCAGGTGCGGCGGCACCCACTTGGAGGTCCTGCATGACATCAACAAGCGTCCGCCAGGACAACAAAGTGGGCCCGTCGCGGTAATGTACCAGGCCGAGGCGGTGGTACCAGTACCAAAGATCCACCAGACCGCTCCCTACTGTTCCGACTGCTACAGCAGACACTGGGAGTCACGGTGCTACTCGGACGACCGCGAGTCGGCACCACCCCAGACGATCCAAAGCAACCGACCAACAGGAGTGCTCCACATTGACCAGCATAGCTGGTTCAAAGTCACCGCCGGGGACTTGCCTGGACATGAACGGTTCTGCGCAAGGATATGAGACAGGAATAAAACTGGTACTAGTTTGTTCGCCTAACGTATAAATATGGCGCAGGTGAATACACAAGTAGTTCGAGTTACCCAATAAGTTGAAGCCTCACCCACGATACAACGTGCGGTGAAGTATGGCCTGTTTGGCCCCAAATAGAGCATTGAGACCGCGTGCGAATTAATAACTGAAGTGTCATAGTTTAACGCTGTACCGTCGAGTTCGACCGATTCTATTAAGTCAGTAATAGTCTATTTGTGTATAGTGTATCGTGCGGCTACAGTTCTAGAGTGACCAGCATCACCAATGTTTCCTCGTACCAGCTAGAGTGCTTATCCAGGCTGGGCTGCTTACCATGGCGCTTTCACCCGAGGGGCCCTAGACGAGGACCGTGTGGATCATGTACACTGGATAACCTACCGACGACTGCATAGCCCTTTTCGGCTGGATTATATTTGCTTTTGGTCCTGTAATTGATGGAGCGGAGAATCGCCGACACCCACAATTGTGTGGGATTTACCCTGTGAGGAGCCACGTCGAGCCCGCCTCTCAGAAGTCTGAGGCCGGCTAGCTTTCTTCCATGCGGAGCTGCATGCTACGGAGAACAGCTGTATTCGTCTGCGGATCAAGAGATTATTGCACCGTCTCCTGTACTTGGAGTCTCTTTATCGTCGTTGACCCAGACTCTACAACCGACAAATCCTCTCCCCTTGCTGGCTTACGACCGGAGGGACCCTACCAGTATCTCCCGCTATATTACCAGAGTACCATAGATATAATTCCTAAGATTCAGGTTGTATTATTATCTCCTGCGTAATATGAGAATGGACATACGTTATTGATTTGCTTACGCACATTCAAATTATATTATCTCAGCATTAGATACGAAGAAACACTGTGCTTGCCCTCTTTGTAGATTTGTCAAAAGCCTTTGATACAGTTAATCACTACCTGCTTCTAAAATCTACCATTGGCTTGGATGGTAATGCCTCTGTCTGGTTTCAGGATTATCTATCTTTTAGGCGTCAATGTGTGAAGTTGGGTCAAGCCCAATCTGAATTTCTGTCCATAACTAAAGGTATGCCGCAAGGTTCCGTTTTGGGTATTGTCCTTTTTACGATCGTATCATATTCAATCATATTGTTTCTTCTTTGTACGGATGTAATTTCCATTTGTATTCTGATGATACAATTGTGTACTATATTGCTGATTCTGTTCAGTTGGCCATTGAGAAATTGCAGCTTTATTTTGATGCTCTTCAGGAGGCCCTTGTTAATCTTGAATTAGTTCTTAACACATTCGGGGCCAGACCCGAGATATCCCGGGTTAACTTTCCATGCGCTGGGCGCCAAACCCTAGAAAAGTCGGGTTTTCATCGTTATTTCTTTTATTCGCTATATCCATTCATAATTCATCCATCCAGCCTGATCTTATCATTGGGAATGGGTCTGAGATCGCAAACGGCCAATACCACCGCCTAACGCCTTTCGGCCGCTATTGCACTCCATTTGAAACGATGTGGTTTGTTTTCTGGGCCGAGCTGCGGCGTGCGGGCGGGGTATAAATACTCCGGCAAGACAATCGCTTATAGGGATGGCATCGACGAGGGTCCCCGCCCCCGTTCATGTTCAATGCTGGATTACGTTGGACACACGATCGTGATCAGTATTTGGAATGGCGATCAGATAATTGGTAGGGCTGTACCGAATGCTTCGAAGCTTCAATCATAATGTTGACATTCGAATTCTAAATCAACAATCGAATTTAAAAAAATTATATATATATATATTTCTTATGTTTATATTTTTTTGTCTATTCAATCCGTTTAAACCAATGGGGGTTTTCTTCACAGTTGCAGTTAAAGATTAGGCTACACTATTATTATAATATAAGACGTCACCACTTATTGGATTATTTATGTTGACGAAACTGATTAGTTATATTCATTAAAGAAAGTTGATTTAATAAAATAAAAATACTAATTTAATCAGATTAATCACTTTATTCAAATTGAGGATTTAGTTTAAAAAAAAATCCAAAGAAAAATGTATAAAGACATTCGAAGCTTCGTTCGAATACTTCAATCGAAGCTTCGAATATTAAAAAATGACATTCGGTACCACTCTAATAATTGGATTATTCTTTTTGCAGTACATCATAGACGAGGTAAGGACTATATGTTATCATTCTTGCGTTGATCTGATCATTTTTCCCTGCAATCGGATGAGTTAATGCTAGTAACACAATATTTATGTTGTTTTCAAGAGCCAGAAATATTGACTTTGATAATGTGCAGCTATCTACTGTGAGTGGCTCTTGTATAGAGAGAGTCACTGAGTATAAATATCTTGGCCTGTGGCTCGACGGGAAATTTACATTTAAGTTCCATGTGGATAATCTTGCCTTGTACAGAAACAGATCCAATTTTCCTCTAATTAGTAGATTTTTTTTTGTTCTCATCAGTTTTGGAATTTGGGCTAGAGGATGAACAAAAATATTGTGAAAACATGAATCAATTAAAATCTAGGCTAAAACAAATCTATTTTCGATAGGTACAGAAGGGAAGAAGAGCTTTAATTGCATTTAATTAAAAAAATACATGTATTACAATACAATGTATTTTGTATGTAATGTAATGTATATGTAATGTGTACTGTAATGTGTACTATATGTAAGTACTGTAAAGTGTACTATACAGTATGTATGTACTATGTATATACTATGTATGTAAATGTTAAAAATAAATATTAAACATAAGTCTTCAGGGGTAGGGCCCGACAAGCCTAGTGCTTCTCCCCATCCCTTAATAAAGGTTGAAATGAAATATCTGCAACCCTGTTAACCCATCTTTCGCCAATGACGGATTCAGACGTCATTCCTCGCCATGCTTAATCTGCCAATGACGGATTACGACGTCATCGAGATCAATATTTCAAATTTCTGTCATGGTATTCATATTTCACCCACGGATCCTTGACTGGTGCTGTAGGACTCCGCTCAACTCTCCAGCGTTCAATACCGCCACCTGGTGGCTGATCGGCGAGTTGCCAAACCGGAAGTGCTTGGTGTCACCCCTATTCCGTCCGCCACTCACGGGACTCCATCTCGACACACTGGATAATCGATTGCCATAACTCAATAAACAACGTTATTTGGACGTATATATTATTATACAACCCGGAAATGGTTCATCTAGATCAACATCCCATAATAGCGAACTTTTTGCTCCAGTATCATCCCCCATCGCTACGAGGAAGCTGCGGTGAGTTTCAGCATGTTTGATTATTATTATCCATACAAACTGCTATGATCAATATATCACCCATACTACATGATTCATTTAACGTCGGTCATTGCATTATAAACGATCCCCCACCCCCCCCCCCCCCTCCGGTCACCAGCATATGATGAGTCATGACGTTTAGGACCTTGTACAATTGAAATGTTTAATCTGACGTCAATCGCTAGCAAACTGCATTTGATGATGTAATATATTATGCATAAATGGCTATATCTCACGTTCTAGGAATTACTGCAGAAAACGATAAAAACATATTTATACTCTAGAAAGTATTTTTATATGAATGTGTGAATGAAAAAGTAAAACGTTCCTACACCCTGAACAATAGCTAATCGATGTTGAATGGGCCATAGTAATGTCAATTTAGCAATACAATTTAAAAAGTTATAGCCCTGCAAAGTAGGTGAACATCTCCATAGACAAATAGAGCTGGCAGAGGATGGTATAAGAAGGGTACAATGCCTGGCGAAGAATGGGTTAATTGTGCTGTTGCCTGTGTTGGCTAGGGCGGTCTTGTTAAAAAAAATATCTCAATGTGAATTATCTTTAAAAAAAAGATTTTAAAAAGAGAGAATTTAGAGCCTTACCTCCTCCTTCATTCACAGTTCCTTTAAGTCCTGGTGTTTTAATGCAGTCCACCAAGTAGACTGATAGTTCCTTTAGTCCCAACAGAGAATGACTGCAAGATGCCATCTCCTCCACTGTACTGGATATCAGTGGGGCTGTGGCCTAAAAATACCAGATAAAAAACAGTAACAATAAGAGTCTTGCAAAGTACAACGTTCACTCTCCCCAGAGTAATTGTAGATTGACAGGTTTGGCAGTGTTTTTTTTTTATGTTAGACATATTTGATGAGAGTGTCACCTTAAAGGGATAGTTCAGAGTTTTGGATATCAAGTGTTATGAAATACTATAGTAGTATAGTTGATGCAGTGCCCTCAGTTTACACACCGAGTCTCGTGGTCGGAGTTAAGATAAGATAAGATATTCCTTTATTGATCCCCTTGGGGAAATTCAGGCATCATAGCAGCATGGGGGGAGGGGGGGAGGGGTACAGGTAGTAAAACAACACAGTATACAGGTAGTAAAAGACAACACAGGCAGTGTAAACAATTGATCAATATGGTCAATATAATTTACTATCTGACTAGCTGAGGAATTCACATTATTCACAGTGTCACATAAGGTGCAGTATGCATGAGGTAGTGTTATAATTTACGATCTACTGAGTATACATTAATCAAAGTACCAGGGTAGTCTACTTTGTCCCCCTTGGGTTCCTATAAGTCCCAGGTCAATGTCTGGTAGCAGTCGCTGTCGCTGCCCCCTGTTGTGGGGCCTGGAGGCTGCTAGTCGCTGCCCACTGTTGTGGAGCCTGATGGCCGCTGGTATGAAGGACTGTCCGAGGCGGTTAGTTGAGTGTCGGGGGGGGATGAGTCTGTGGCTGACCGAGCTTCTCATCTAGACTAGCTCGTCGTAGAGGGGGTGGTAGGGGTTCTCCATGATGGCATCCAGCTTCCTTATCATCCCCCTCTCTACCATCACCTCAAGTCTAGGTAGCTCGACTCCCACCACGGAGCTAGCCTTCCTCACCAGCTTGTTGAGCTTGTTGGTGTCCCTTGAGTTGATGTAGCCTCCCCAGCATGCCACAGCATAGAAGAGGATGCTGGCCACAACATATGGTAAAAAGACTGCAGCAGTTTGTTGCACACATTGAAGGACCTGAGTCTCCTCAGGAAGAACAGCCTGCTCTGTCCCTTCCTGTAGAGGGCCTCTGTGTTGTCCGACCAGTCCAGTTTATTGTTCAGGTGTACCCCAAGGAACTTGTATGAGTCCACCATCTCCACATCCACCCCTCGGATGGAGATGGGAATCGGGGGGGGCCTCTTCTTGCCCCTCCGGAAGTCCACCACCAGCTCCTTGGTCTTACTGGTGTTGAGTTGGAGGTGGTTGCTGTCGCTCCACCCCACGAAGCTCTCCACCAGGGCTCTGTACTCCTCCTCATCATCGTCGGTGATGTAGCTTACGATGGAGGAGTCGTCTGAGAACTTCTGCAGGTGCAGGTGCAGGAGTTGCGGCAGAAGTCTGAGGTGTAGAGGGTGAAGAGGAAGGGTGACAGCACAGTTCCCTGGGGGGCGCCGGTGTTGCTCACCAGTACGTCAGACTGACTGTCCTTTAGTCTGACGTACTGTGGCCTCTCAGTGAGGTAGTCCTTTATCCAGGCCACCAAGCCGTGCTCCAGCTGCATCGCAGAGAGCTTCTCCGCTAGCAGTGACGGCTGGATGGTGTTGAAGGCGCTGGAGAAATCAAAGAACATAATCCTCACTGAGCTGCGCGGCTTCTCCAGGTGCGTGTACGCTCTGTGGAGCATGTAGATGATGGCATCCTCCACCCCGATGTTTGCCTGGTATGCAAACTGCAGGGGGTCGAGGGAGTCACGCACCAGGGGCTTGAGGTGTTGCAGGACCAGTCTCTCAAACGTCTTCATGACGTGTGACGTCAGAGCGACTGGCCTGTAGTCGTTGGGGGTGCTGGGACGTCCCTTCTTGGGCACCGGGACAATGCAGGAGGTCTTCCAGAGCTGGGGCACCCTCTCCAGCCTCAGGGAGAGGTTGAAAAGATGCTGGAGCGGTGCTGCCAGCTGCTCATACCTTGAGCACCCTGGGATTGGTGTTGTCCGGTCCTCTGGCCTTGTTTACGTTAATTCTGGAGAGCTGCCTACTGACCTGACTGGTTGTGATCGTCAGGGTTGGGGGTGGTGGGCAGTCTGCTGGTGTTGGGGGTGGGGTGCCGTTGCTGATGGGTGTGGGTGGGTGGGGGGTGGGGGGGCTGCTTTGTAGGTGTGATCTGGTGCTGGTGTCGATGGGTGGGGGGAGGGGTGTGGGGAGGCCACTCTGGTCAAAGCGGTTGAAAAACGAGTTGAACTCGTTTGCACGCTCTGGAGGGCCCTCCACAGCTGTGCCCTGCTGTTTGAAACCAGTGATCTTCCTGACCCCCGCCCACACCTCCCTGGTGTTGTTGGCCTGTAGTCTGCCCTCCAGCCTGTCCTTGTAGCTGACCTTGGCTGCCCTTAGCTATTTTTTGAGCTCCCTTTGGACAGCCCTGGCCAGCTCAGTGTCCCCTGCCATGAAGGCCCTCTTTTTCCTGTTTAGCAGGTGTTTAATGTCCTTGCTAATCCAGGGTTTATTGTTTGAGAAGCAGCGTACCCTCTTTGTGGGTACGATGCTCTCCTCACAGAACCTGATGTAGTCTGTGATGCAGTGGGATAGTCCATCAATGTCATCACCGTGGGCCCTCTCAAACATATCCCAGTCTGTCGACCTGAAACACTCCTGTAGCTCCTCCTCGACGTCGTCAGACCACTGTGGGACAGACATGGTGGTCGGAGGCTGTCTCTTAATGAGAGGCATGTATGTGGATACAAGCCTCACAAGGTTGTGATCTGACTGGCCGAGGGGGGGCAGGGAAGTCGCACTGAAAGCCTCCTTCACGTTAGCATACAGGAGGTCCAGAGTTTTGTCTCCCCTGGTTTTGCAGGTGACATACTGGGTGAAGTTTGTCAGGGTCTTGTTCAGTCTGACATGGTTAAAGTCCCCATTGATAAAAATAAATGCATCCGGGTGTTTTGTCTGAAGCGCCGCGACGGTGGAGTGTATGACGTCACTCGCCTGCGCCGCCGCCGCGCTGGGTGGGATGTAAACAGTGAGAGCCAGGACGTGTGTTATTTCTCGCGGTAAATAGTATGGCCGCAGACTCAGTGCCAATAGTTCAATGTCGGGGGAACAGATACGTTCCTTAATGGTGATGTGCCCCGGGTGGCACCATTTGGAGTTAACAAAGACAACAAGCCCTCCGCCTCTCCGCTTGCCGCTCTGTTTACTCCGGTCGGCGCGCACCACCGTGAAGCCCTCCTGTTCTATTGCACTGTCCGGGATGTTCTCGTTCAGCCAGGATTCGGTGAAGCACAGTAGGCTTGCCTCCTTGTACTCACGCTGGTTGATCATCAGGGCTGAGAGCTCGTCGGTCTTGTTGGCCAGCGATCGCACGTTCCCCATGACGACAGCGGGCAGGTAAGGCTTGAATCTCCTGCTGTCCTTTATCCTGTCCTTCACGCTCGTGCCAGCTCGATTTCCCCGTCTGCGAATCCTTATTTCGGCTGGTAGATTCCTCGGTGGTTCTGCAACTCTGTTTCGAAAGCAGAGGAGAGCCTCCCTCGGGTAAACCAGCCCGCCGTTGTTGCTGTTGTTGTTGTTGTTGTTGTTGTCCTGCCGCGGGTAAACCAGCCCGCCGCCGGTGTCCATTGTTCAGAGCTGTGCTCGACCGAACTTGCCTAACTCAGCTAACTTCACAGAAGTTGTTACAAATGCCTTAACTTGGTCTAAAGCAACGCACAGTCACTTATACACCTATTAAGTAAGTATAATCACAAAAAGAATAAGTAAGAATGTAGTAAACGGGATAAGAAGTAAAGGGGGTGGGAGCTGCTATGAAAAGGCTGCCACTCTCCTCGGCGCCACTACACACGTAGTTCTGACCTGGCAGAATCACCCACAGCAGAAAACAGTGTGCCTCATTTTCTATGCTTCAAGACCCAGCATTTAGGCCCATCACGATAACACATTTTGCTGGGCGATTGTCCCAGAAAATATTGCGATAAGCGATATTATTGCGGTTTTGAGAGATTCTTTTTGTTGAGAAATGTATTTCCCAAACGTTTTTACTAATATAATAATAGCATAATAATGCAAGGAAACCGTTTCAAAGTGCAATAAACCTTTATTTAACATTGGAAGACATTTTAAATATCCTAAATAAAAGAAATGCTCAGTTTGATTGTTTATTATAAAACAAACTGAAACTGGAAACAAGCCCTCCGTCTGGCTTTTTGTGTCATCCTTTTAACATGTACATGTATTATTAATGTACCTTGCGGTACCATGTACAAAATGTTAATAAAGTATGAGGAAAAAACTGTGGAAACGTAATAAATAAAAAGGCAGTGAAACAATAATCAAATAAACACCTAAATATATACTATCTCTATTGGAATGGAGACTTCAGCACAGGATAAACTAGGGATGGGCAAAAATAATCCAGATCGTTTGATCACATGATGTACTCGAGTACTCGTGGAGGAAAACGCTGTTTTCCGGTGTTTTAGACTTTTATTTTGAAACCCACCCACCGGTCCGGACCGGAAGTATTGTTGTTATTATCCTAGCAGAACGTATTGAGCGGACAACTTGTCTCGTCCGGTTCTGTGTTTTTGAGCTAATGATAAAACAAATGTTGAGATTGTTGGTGAACAACTAACTTTAGGTTAGTTTTAACGTTAGCTACTAACGTTAGATGCAGCTACTACAGGCAATCAACGATGAGGAGGAAGCGTCAAAGCCGTATATAATAGAATAGTAGCCCTGTGATGCGTAGGCACAACTCGAAACTACCCGTTATAATAAATTTATTCATGTTTAACTTGTCCCCGTGTCCAGTTCTTTGACTAGCCCCACCCGTTCATTGTAAACAATGATGAATGTAATTGTATTAACGTTATTCTGTGTTGTAGCTATGCTATACGTTGTATTTTGTTTGTTAGCTATTTAGCTAATGTTGATAGCATCAATGCTAGATCTTTAATCTTTATTTAGCAGTCCAGTTTCTCTGCTAACTACTTGGGTCTAAAAATAGCTACACTACAAAGAATGCTACTTGGTTAAAAGGAGCAACACTATTGAGAAATGTAGTTAAGCTATGTGGCGTTGCCAGTGCCCCACGGAGCTCCCGTGCTGTACTCTGTAGTAAGGCCAGCAGCCCCCCACACGGAGAGTGACTGACAAGGGTTACTGGTTCCGCCTCATTAAAACAAACGCGCAAATGGCAATTAATCGCGCCCGTCAAAATCATTGCATTCATTTAATTATATTTGCTGCCTGTCTGAAGCTTCCCGGTTCACTCAGAACCAGGCCAGAACTCAGACCACGGTACTCTGTGAGTTAAGCTAATGGCATCGCATCAACTATACTACTAGCAAGTAGGGATGCACGATATTGATTTTTTGACACCGATATCGATAACTTTATGCTCCTCAAGCCGATATTTATTGTATTATAATATTTTTTTTTAATGTATATATATATATATATATATATATACCGGTATATATATATATATATATTCTATCGTTTTTTTTCTTTTTTTTTTGTATTTATAAGCTCCGACGTCATCGGTACTGCTATCGGTACTTTTTTTTAGGAATTTTAACGTAGCAAACTAATCTTGTTGGCCGTTGTCTATATCTCTCCTGCCTCTGTGTCTCTGCCTGCGCAGGGAGCGGGCTGTGCTGTGCTCTCTTCCCCTCCCACACACACACACACACACACTCACTCACACACACACACACGGGTGCTGCGCTGCCGAGTACAGACAGCTCTGCTCTCATAATGGCGGACAGAACGAAACGTTCAGAAGTCTGGGTATATTTTACTAAAGTCGATGCCGACAACGCTCGTTGCCACAAGTGCAACAAGACATTTGCCAGTAATGTATAAGCGCTGGTACTTGTCAATGTGGCTGGCGGGGACAGGGTTAGAAATTAAAAAAAAATTCAAGGGCTTTTTTTGCCCCCCTTAATTGATTTTCGGGGGCTTTTTTTTGTATTTCGGGGGCACTGAATTTTTATGATAAATTAAGATAAGGATTATAAAACATTGTTGACACTTTTTCTTACAGTCTTCGTCCCTATGTTTGATAATGTAATGTTAATGTCTCCATATATAGGGCTCTACGCTAACCTTTTTCCCAAGGAACACATGTGCTCCTAAATAAAATCTAAATAAAAATTTAGGAACACAAAGAAATTTAGGAGCACAGTGAAAATTGTTCAAATAACACAGTTTATTAACTATGTATCACATGCATATTATACTGTGCGTGTGCACACTATGAATTGAAAATGGGGGACCCTGATGTAAACAAGACGAAAGTCTTTCTCTGGTCTGCATCACCTTAACAATTGTGTGTATTGAGCCGTACTGTACTGTACCCATTCTGCAATCTGTTAATAAAGTTTTCAATCAATCAAACGCAAAGGATATCGGTTGTCAAGCTGCTTTTGTATGTTATAGTGTTGTTATGATACCAACATTTTGACTTTGATACAGATAGGAAAGGTAATGGAATATATTATTAGATGACAGAACATTGAAAATTCTTTATACAATTATTTAATTCATTATGAAATAGAAATTCCGTTTTTGGGTGGAAAGTTTGTTGCAAGGAGGGAGGGAGGCGTGAACCACTGCGTGTTACACACAACACGGAGAAATGTCCAAGCGCCTAGCTGCTTCGGTGCGTGGTTAACATTAACGTCGGAAGAAATTCCCCACTAAGCCCTAAATTCAGAGCAGAGCAGTATCCTAATGACTTTTATGCTTCAGTCGATAAGGTGTTTTGCGAATTCTGTCAACATACCGTGGGGACTGGACCCGCAAAATCACGTGCGAATATCACTTCAAAAGCCATGTCAGCCGGATTCCTCTTTCTCCTCGTCTCTCTTTTGCTCAAAATAAAAATGAATGGGCTTCATGGCTGGCTGATATTTTTGCGTTGTCTGATTCTGAATGTATAACTTGCCTAAGCCGGTACCGTGACTTTGTTTTCCAGCGCTACTGTGATTGGACGTTTATGCGCATTGTGTAATGTGGGACTATTAAAGTGGAAATGAAGCAGTGCGATAAATACATATTCATAGCATCACATTAGTATTTAGATAAGCCACAGAAGAAGTCACGTTATAAAAATAAGCAGTTTCTAAGAAAAAACGATTTGTTGTGTACATTTCTGAAGCATTTAGCATTATGGGCGCGGCCATTTTGTTGCTAACGTCATACCGCTGGTTGGGTGTATACACTCTGGTTAGCTGCCTATAGTGAATGGGTCAGTCAGTAAATAAAATGTTGCCTACAAAACAACGGGACCGCGGTGGTTCTGTTTGTATTGTACTCAGGCGGCGCGACCAGCCTGTTGGACAGGGAAGGAGGATCTGCAGAGAACACTTCATTGCCTCGGATTATGTTGTTGGGGTGGGATGTTTGTCCAGAAGACCACTCATCAGCTGAAGCCGGACGCGGTTCCCTCGGTCTTCGACAGACAGACCGGCGTTAGCTCTCGGGAGCGATCGCTAGCTAGTTGGCACCAGCCGGGGACCGGCGTTAGCTCTCGGGAGCGATGGCTAGTTAGTTGGCACCAGCCGGGGACCGGCGTTAGCAACCGGAGCGACGCAGAGCATTCAGCCTGCTGGCTACCTAGACCCACTTCAACCAGCGTCGCGGAGCATTCAGCCTGCTGGCTACACAGCTTGTCGGTGTGCTGGAGCCTCTGCAAGCTAACGGTAGCTAGCTACACAGCTTGTCGGTGTGCTGGAGCCTCTGCAAGCTAACGGTAGCTAGCTACACAGCTTGTCGGTGTGCTGGAGCCTCTGCAAGCTAACGGTAGCTAGCTACACAGCTTGTCGGTGTGCTGGAGCCTCTGCAAGCTAACGGTAGCTAGCTACACAGCTTGTCGGTGTGCTGGAGCCTCTGCAAGCTAACGGTAGCTAGCTACACAGCTTGTCGGTGTGCTGGAGCCTCTGCAAGCTAACGGTAGCTGGCTCCAGGCTCCAGCACACCGACAAGCTGTGTAGCCAGCAGGCTGAATGCTCCGCGACGCTGGTTGAAGTGGGTCTAGGTAGCCAGCAGGCTGAATGCTCCGCAACGCTCCCGAGAGCTAACTCCGGTCCCCGGCTGGTGCCAACTAGCTAGCGATCGCTCCCGAGAGCTAACGCCGGTCATTGTCTGTCGAATACCGAGGGAACCGCGTCCGGCTTCAGCTGATTAGTGGTCTTCTGGACAAACATCCCACCCCAACAACATAATCCGAGGCAATGAAGTGTTCTCTGCAGATCCTCCTTCCCTGTCCAACAGGCTGGTCGCGCCGCAGTGCAGCCAGCCCGAGCCAACATGTCAACAACACTGTTTTTTTCACTGGTAGTTTGTGGAAATTAACCAACTTTCCTCTCTCTCACATGGTAAAATTAGTTTGAACAGCCAGGAGCAATACAAACAGAACCACCGCGGTCCCGTTGTTTTGTAGGCAACATTTTATTTGCTGACTGACCCATTCACTATAGGCAGCTAACCAGAGTGTATACACCCAACCAGCGGTATGACGTCAGCCATGACGTCAGCAACAAAATGGCGGCGCCCATGTTGAAAACAGGGATATTATATTATATTTTTCAGACAAATAAGATAGATTTCACATTTGATTATAGAACCCTGTCTTACACAAGGTACACAACAAACAAACTAGGATCACATTGCTCACTGCTTCATTTCCACTTTAACACTTTCAGCGCCACGCCTGGTTTTCCGTTTTACCGCTTGAATGCCACCATCGGTGCCAATGTTAACGTTAATATCGCCTAATCTATGTTTTAAATTATGGCTATGTGTCTAATCTGCCCATCGCATTATCAAAGACTATTTTCCAGTCAGTGCTGTGAAGGCAGATTGTTTTTTTATCGCGTCGTTGCCGTTTCAGAGCAGTTAGAAAAGCCCCCGTTTTGATATAAAAAACAGCTCATTCTGGAGCATTATATGAAAATCGTCTTTTAGTGGAATATTCCACAACGTTGATATTCGTCGGCCTTTTTATGAATCGTTTTCAAATAAACGCTAGATGATCAATATTATACGTGCACGCACGCACATTACGGCCGCGCACTGATAATCGCTCCGTTGATTTCCTCACGGACTTTTACAGTGAAACCGAAAGAAGACATTTCACAAAACAGCTTATAACTTCATCAAACTTACTCTGATTATCCTACCACTGATAACATAGAGTCCTTACCTGACATCAGATGGTATCCAACTGGTATATTCCAATTCCTGATCACCATTCGAAAAAATCGATACGTGTATGGATCCAACGCGATACAGTAGAACTCCATGATCCGCGGGGATCTGAGGCTCCAGAATGAACTCTAGTAACCCCGGCTGGATCAGTGAACTGGAAAATGTGGAGTACCGGATTTTTTCCCCCATTCATTTTAATTGAGTCCATTCCAAAATCACTTATGTCATCTGGGAGACGACAGGGGGCGCTTTTTTCCAGTGATCGCCGGCGCCCCTCGGCTATACTCGGGTAGGCTCGGGTGATGCAATCATTTTTCAGAACGCAAAAAAACAAAAAAAAAATCCGAGAAATCTCGTGAGTGGCATGCAACCACCTATAAAAAAAACCGAGAAATCTCGTGAGTGGCACTCAAAGTGTTAACAGCGGAGCTGTTTTGTAATCTTCACTCGTCTCGAGTAAATGATTTTTCCGGGTCGCGCACACACACATATTATTAGGGGCAAATACAAGGGAAATGCTCGCACTGTAGATCATATATATAATTATAATTAGTAAACTGTCTGGGGCATTTTGTGCCCCCCTTAACTCATTTTCGAGGGCATTTTGTCCATTTTCAAGGGCATTTTGCCCCGAGCCCCCGTTAATTTCGAACCCTGGGCGGGGAGATAACGTTAGCTCCGAGATCGACTGTCTGTCTCCGAATGTAACGTGACTACGTCACAGCCAAGAAAGGGAGCGCTGGATTTGTGAAAAACTCCCTGTTCCTAAACCACACGCTATCAGTTTTACCACAGTACTGGCAAAACGGGAGGAGGCTATAATAAAAACAAGCGCCCTTCATCCAAATCCACCCACACCGGATTTCTTTTAACCAAAACATTTATTATATGTTATCGGAGCTATCAATAACGTTATCGGGTTTATCGGGATGACATCATAATTGCTGATATCGGCCCGATAATTATCGGCCCGATAATTATCGTGCATCCCTACTAGCAAGTATTTCATACCACTTAACAGTCCAAAAATCCAAACTATCCCTTTAACTCACAAGTCAGACAAGTGTTTGGCCATGCCAAGTTTCCCCACATGCTGGGGAACAAGATGGGCCAAAGAGGGTATTATGCTGCTTGGAGTTTAATCAAATCACATGCTTTCTTGGTGTCAGATTTTAGCATTGGGGAAATCCCCCCCAATCCCGCTACCCTGTTTTAGCCTGGCATGGCCCGATACACGTATCAATACATCCCTGGAAGACAATCGTTCACTAGTTTTCAAACTTTTAATTTGTTCATAACATATTTACTTATGCTCAACAAATGCTCAACCAATGTATTGAAAAGTATACTCTTTGTTTGGATTGTAATATGGGGGGGGGGGGGGGGGTGGACAGATAACTGGTTTGCCAGCTAACCACTTATTTGAAATCAACCAGATATTCATAACGGTTAATTTGGAAATTATTTTGATACCGATATCAAATAGATGTCATATCACTTGTAAACTGGTATTGGAAAACTTAATACCATAATAATGTCAAAACTAGCAAAGAGCCTACCCAAAAAGAGTAGATTCCTGAACTCCTACAGTCTAAGGTCGCTTTCACACCTGATCTCTTTGGTCCGCCTTAATCGAACCCTGGTGTGGACCAAACAAGTGAACTCAGATGTAGCTCTGTAGCCAAAATGGCAAATATGTGCCCACTTCTATCATTGGAGTGGATGTGTCAACTCTGCTCAACTCCAATGGTAGGTGTCTCTAGAAACCCTGAAGTCCTGTATCCACTAGTCAAACCTAAGAAATATGTGCTGTATTTTGTTCATCCACTAGTCAAACCTAAGAAATATGTGCTGTATTTTGTTCATCCACTAGTCAAACCTAAGCTATATATATGATGTATTTTGTTCATCCACTAGTCAAACCTAAGCTATATATAGGGCTGGGCGATATGGCCTAAATATGATATCACGGTATTTTCTGACCTTTCGGCGATACACGATACGCATCACGATGTTTTTCTTTTTTTCCCCAAACAATTCATTATGAGGCTTACCAAGACAGTATTTGAGTTTGCAAGCCAACATTAAAGACAAAATAAAATACCCATGCATTTAGCATTTTTAGATTATATATTAGATTTAGATTATTAGATTATATATTGCATATATTTAGCAATGAGATATTATATGATTTAGAGAAATATGATGAATTGAAAATGGGGGACCCTGATGTAAACAAGACGAAAGTCTCTCTGGTCTGCATCCTCCCAGTCCACTGTTGACTGTTGTTGTATTGAGCTGTACTGTATTGTACCCATGCTGCAATCTGTTAATAACGTTTTTCATTCTGACGGCAAACAGAATAATTTTGATTGACAGTCGCGTCTGCCAATTACGTCACACCGCTTGCACCCGCCCTGCTGTTCTTAGCACCAATCGGCAAGCGCGTATTCATTTTTTACTTCCGCCATTGGAGAGCTCAATGACAACAACAATGGCAGCGGTAGCTCGCCGCGGCTGACGTTTAGCTCCGCAGAATGACTAAACGACTGGAGGCATAATGATTTTACTGCAACGGATGTTATAATAAAAGCCTTTCCATACATCTGTCTGATTGAAAACTTTATTAACAGACCGCAGAATGGGCACAACTGAGTCAGCACGGGCTGAGATATGAACGACTAATGCTTGCTATATCTAGGTCGACCTCGGACGTTGCTATGTAAATACGCTGATGTTATTGAAAGTGTAACTATATAACGTTAATGCCACAAAACGAATGCCTTTGTTATCATAAGTAGTAACTTTGATGCAGTAGTGTGTGTGGGGCGGCGCTGTTCAAAAGTGTCAACATGTGGACCAGATTGACGCGACACAATCCTCTTGGGCAAAACATCACGATATCCACGATACGTTTAAAAAGTGTATCGTTAATGAACTGTACCCGATATTTATATAATATCGTCATATCGCCCAGCCCTATATATGATGTATTTTGTTCATCCACTAGTCAAACCTAAGCTATATTATGTGATGTATTTTGTTCATCCACTAGTCAAACCTAAGGGAGATCTGATGATATGAGATTTTGTTCATATAGCCTAACCCTAAGCATAACAACTGAAGCATAATACCACCTCGGAGAGCATATGGTGTTGGCTAGGACCGGCTATGTGGTCATCTTTCTTGTCTGCATCCGGTGAAACAGCTCCGACACGTTTGTTGGGGCCGTCACTGAGGTCATTCTTTCCCTGGGACATCTTCACTGGACACTGCTCTGTAAAGTCCATACACAGACAAAATAATAATTTAAAGCAGATTAAACATTTCAATTAGGCTGTATGGTTATAGCAATTGTACACTAGAAATGTGGTAGTCATATTACCAATGTGATGTCATCACTGCAGTGTTTTGAGTAAGCACAATCTTTTCACGTTTGACAATTTTGTAATTTTCTGTAATATTAGACTTGTTTTTAAATGTTTGCACAATCACGTATCATTATTTTTAATTCTGTATTATACTGTTAATTTTATTATATCTTATAGAAAAGCCTCAATGGACTAGTGTTGAAAACTAGCACTTGTGCTATAAACACGCAAAACAACACATCTGGTCTGTTCACTGTGACTGGTCCAATGTAGCTGTGGTGTCCATTTAAAAAAAAGTTCTTTCATTCATTACTTTTGCAAAAATATGTAATTTCATAAAGTCTGTAAACAAAGTTGAAGGTTTCTCTGCTCCCAATTTGTCTCTTGCTCGTCTTTTCTACATGCTTGTTTTGATTCTGTAGGTGTGGGGGGGGGCAAATACATTTGTATGCTCCTCTCTTACACATCTTTGTAAACAAACTACTGCTTTCTAGGGGTGGGACGATACATCAATCCAGATCGATATATCGATCTATTATCAATTATCAAATAGGATCGATGCAACGTAAAAAGATCGATTCATATTGCGATACTCTTATTTTGAAAATCCCCTCGTAAGCATATCCGCCCGGCTGCAACAACAGTAGCTCAGCGCAGCTCAGCGTGTGTAGACGTTAGACAGCATTGCTTCAGAGTCCGCCTATTTTGCCCGAAGTAAGTGCCTGTTGTTTTTCCCCCACAAGGGGTCAAATGCATCTAACATGCTTTCCATCCTCGCCATTCCTTTATGCCCACGTCGCGTTAAATACCGAAATTAACGTTGCGTTAGCGTGAGCTAACTAAGCTAAGCTGATAGAGCGATAGAGAGGACAGCAGAGGTCCACTAGGGACTGGGAAGGAGGGGGGGTTACTGCATTCTCGAGATAGCCCCACTAACAGGATATGGCCGGTATTGCACCTTTTGACTCCCAATATGCCTTTTCCAGCCAAAATACAGCGCCGTGATAGGATATTAATATCAGAAAAAAAAGAAAAAAAACAGGAGGTCTATTTGTATTAAAAACAATATTGTTTTTCATTTAAATGTCTGGAAGAGATCAAAAATTAAAATGTCAAATGATATTTCCATTGCCTTTTTTTTTGTTGATTTAAATGTTACTGATTGTGTTAAATGGGCATGTAATATCGTCTCATATCGATCGCAGGCACCTGAATCGAATTGTATCGTATCGTGGCAGACTGTGATATCGGAAAATATCGTATCGTTGTCCAAAGAATCGATATCGTATCGTATCGTGATGAAACTGGTGATTCTCACCCCTAGTATCGTGATGAAACTAGTGATTCCCACCCCTACTGCTTTCTAGCGCTGCTTTCTAGCGCTGCCTCCTTAGAGCTGCTTGTCTGTCTGCATGTTTTGTTTTCAGTATTTTATTGACAAATAAGCATCTTCATCTTTGCTTTGCTGGCAGTGTATTTGTCTAATTTGATGTCATTTTAGTATCCTCCTGATCCAACATGACCCTGAAGTGTAAACAGAGTCAGACAGTCAACGTCTGCTTGGCGTTAGCTTGCTGCTCCCCTGGCTACAAAAGACATCCCCTAGCCATCTAATATTACAACTAATGTTAGCTAAATAGTAAATACCTAATTCTACCAAACATTATCCCAACATGCGCTGCATTACACTGAAGGGTAGTGTAAGATGTCTGGTAGTGTAAGATGTCTGGTAGTGTAAGACAGTAGGGAGTAAATGTATTATTATAGTCATGTGGGTGCTGTGGTATGTAGATTGCTCCACTTCTACAAGGTCCATTTGCATGTTCTTGGTATCTAGGGACATCTATGGATCTCAGGGAATGTATTCCCAGTGTCAGAAATATTGTGTCTGTTACTAGGCTTGAGTAAATTGTGATGAAACAAGGAGAATATAAATTATGATTTTTCACAATAACACCATGCTAATAATGACCCGACATGAAAGACTGTCACCGAGCTCGTTCAGCACCTTCTTGAGATCACGTGTACAACAAATATAAGCAAATTAATAAAGGGAAGATGATTAAACAGAAGGTTTTGTAGATAGTACCGAATTCTGCCATCCGGACACATGCAATTTGCAGGGTTCTTACACCTTTTCCAAAGCAAAATTGAAGCACTTTTCAAGCATTTTCAAGGTGCCTTTTCAAGCTTTTCCAGCATCTTATGCGGCTGTGGTAAATTAAATATTTACTCAAAATGATCATTTCACTTCTTCCATCACATTAAATCAGATGTTATTGTGCTATAAACAACCAAAATGATGTAGACTTGGCATCCTATATAACAGTGCTGTACAGTGCGACGAGGTTATCGCAAATTGTCCCTATATTTGGCCTGTGCGAGTGGAAAATAATATTTGGGGGCAACCTTTCTAGTAGTGATTTAAATCCTTCATTCGCATTTCACTCCTAAATTAATCCATACAAATTGGATAAAAAAATAGTAAAACATTAGCCTACAACCAGGGCTGTACAGTGCGACATAATGTTGCGGTGCTATGAAAAAATCTGTCTGCGATGAATGAATTTACTGCGTAGCCCCCTTGCGATAGCCTGTGTGTGAAAAGAATATTTGCGTGTGAAGTGAATCTGGGCGACGCTATTCTACTTGGTAGTTGTAGTCTATCGTGCGATTAAATACCATGTCCCCGTCTGCGTAGAGTCCATACAACCAACACCAAATCCCATAATTCCTAGCGAACAATCGAAATGAAACTCCATGAAGATGAAACTGAATGTGGCCTATTGCATCGCCAAAGAAGAACTTCCTTTCAATAAGTTTAAACCGCTAATTTTGCTCTGCAAGAAGAACGGAGCGGATATCAGTCCATCTTATGACAACAATGTGGAGAGATGATAAGAGACCATAGCCGATTAAATTAAGTCGGATCTGGCAGTGATGATTGACGGGGACACGGACAAACAAATGTCAGCCATGCATTAGCTGAGTAGCCCACTATTAGGACGTTTTTCAATACTTAAATACTGTCTACTTAAATTTCCCTCCGGGGATCAATAAAGTATCAACCTATCTATCTAATAATGAGACAATATGCAAATAAGATAATACTAATAATTGTCACGGTTCCCCGTATTAAAGTGGCTTGCAACTTACTGCTGGTAAAATCACTGTTTATTTCTCGTTTTGCATAGTATTACATTCCTCTTCTATAAACAATCAAAGTCCTACCGTAAGAGCCTCATACGGGTCAATTAAACCTTTTTGATTAGTCTTTCCTTCGAGCTAAGTTGAACTGAACATTTCACTGTCAAAAGCGCAAACTTAAACAAGGTTGCGTCGCAACACGGTTTTCAAAATAAAGGTCACATATACAAATACCGTAGTAGGCCTCTCAATTCTTATAAAAAAAAGTTGCGGATATACATAAACATTAATTGGCATATATCTCTCTATAAACGGTCCAACACATTGATCACTTTAGGCACACCCTGAAACCAGTAACATCACAAATATGAAGCAGGTAATTACCCATACAAATAATAAACCTTTCATGGGTGTAACTGAGGGGTACAATTCCCTGACTGTATTACTAGATATGATACTTACTACCACTACCTTTGTACTTAATATTCGGCCACCCAGTACACGGCATAAATATATTATCATAAACACTCTCACGTAGATGAAACGGATCCAACACAAATGTACGAAGTCGAAACAGGTCTTTATTTCTACACAGCGATGGTGTGTAGAACAAGCACTTAATCACTTAATTACATTTATGAATTGAAATGGTATGCACTTTTATGGCAAAGAGTATTCGTCGGTATATCAATAGAGAATGTCCAATCTCTGAAGGCGCAGGTGGTAAATATACGACCTGGAATAGTTAAGGAATAACAGCAATGATACTTTAATGATTATATACTAGATACACTAGAGGGGGTTAATCCGGTCGCTTGTAAGCCGACAGGAGTAGGAGGGGGGGGGGGGTAGAATCCGGCTGCCTCGTCCGGCCAAGGGTATCCCAGGTGAACCCACTGTAGTGCCGTTCAATGCGCCGGCGATCCTTGGACCACAGATGAAAGCAGGTGGACTCTTTGTGGGCCGGCTCTCTCCGGTCCACGGGGGAGAGACGTGAAGCGACCTCGTCTTGCAGAGCGTCTCCTCACCTTGCGTCCTCTCCAGGGGGGGGGGTTCCAACACACGGCAGTGTCGGGGGTCTTTATCCATGGAATAATCAAAGTATACAAAGCATAATCCGTGCCTGGGAAGGCGGGCTGTCGTCGGTAGAATAATCCGGTATACAGGTCCACTCGCTCGTCGGCTCTGGGGCTCCTCGGGTGCAGCTTCACATGGGGTCAACCACCCTGTGTAAGCAGCCAGTTCTCTGCCCGAAACGATGGGGTACTGACTACGGTAGTATTCTCACCGCACGAAGCACTATATATTAACAGACTATTATTAGCTTAATAGACTACGTCCAACTCGACGATATAGTGCCAAATATGACTATTCAAATATTAATATACACGATGTCTCAATACCGATGGTAGGCGAACTTGGCCTTACTCCCACACGTGGCGTCGCGGGGAGGCTTTACGTCTGTGACTCTATTGGAGGGTAAGAAACTGGACTGAAAAGAAAGTCCTACTTTAGTAGCGCAGTATATATACGCACTATGAACAAATAGTCCCATTAGTGGTGCGGTAGCCAGATTCCTACGCGGAACTAGGACTTGTTCGTACATGTGGAGCGGTACGTTTGAACTGGGTCTGAGGGGTATGGCAGCCTGGCACCAAGGTCTCGACCAATAGTAGAATGGAGACTATTATGGGATGTTCAGTAGGCTAGAATGGATATTCAATGCATATTGTACAAGGAATATACAAGGGATATCAGGGAATATTAGAGAATATACAAATACAATTAAATATATATATATAAATAAATATATATATTCGGTTTAATCTGGCCCTTCACAACAATGGGGTTATTTACAATAATAATAATTCATTTTATTTATAAAGCACTTTTCATTGTGAAACAGAGGTATGCAGAGTTTCTTGTCCTCCTGATTAATGCAATGGTGTGTGTGTGTTGTGATGATCTCATTCAAGGAGCACTACAAGCTAGGGTGCCCACCTGTCCCGCCGATATTGGGACGTTTGTCCCGCGTCCCGCTACAACAAAACAATGTCCCGCAATTCAAAGATTAAAAAAAATAAATGTATTATTTTTTAATTATTCAAAGATTATTATTTAAATTTTTTTTTAAATGTTAATTTAATACCTCGTTCCAATACCCGCTTATATTTAAAATAAAATAAAAATCGTGCGACGTCAAACCAATGTGCAGCCGAGCGGAGCAGCTCGACGCGAGTTGCGCTGCCTGTCACTTGTCAGACAATCTGAGGCAGCGCAGCTGCAGTGTGTGTGACGTCAGTCATACCTGATGTTTCTGCAGAATAGCCTAAAGCTTTTTTACGACGCAGTGCTTGAAGTTGAGGGGGATGACACAACTGTCTGAGCTTTTCCAGCGATCAAAGGACTGTTATTTTGGATTCGAGACCAGTGCTCTCATGCAGAGGTTTCCTACCGGCCGCACAGGCTGCTGCGATCGAACAGGACATTTTAATTTTCTATCAGAGAGCGCTCGCTTACCTAGACAAATGGTTTGATTTCTCTGATCAGAATTACCTGAAACAGGTGTCATGCTTGGCTCTCAAGAAGAGCATTCAGCTTCCAAGAGCTTCGCGAAGCAGCTGAAGCTCTTAATATCAGCAGCAAACTGGACTCTGCATTGTTTAAACAATTTTGTGGGTTCACCAGACACATATTGCAGAGATGGTGCCGTCATATATAGGGTTTGTGGAGACTTTGAGTCTCACCCTTTTTGTTATATGAGCAACTGAGTGATCCGCTATTCACAATAAAAACATTATTATATTGTGAAGATCAACCATCGCATTCCGTCCTCTCTTCTACACTTCACTGCTAATAATGCTCAGGAAAAGATGGCTGAAAAGACTTAGCTCCTGCTCTTTCTATTAATGGAGTGATTTTATCAGCTTGGATACCAAGATTGATGGTTACCTGCTTAATGATGAAAGTGTGATTAAATAAAGATGTTGGTGACATGTTGGCTGAGAAGGTGATTGGTGAAGCATCTATACAGTTTAATAAGATTAATAACAAAATGTGCTATATATAGCCTACCGTCTGCGTCGAATATGAAATAAAGGCATTTAAATAATAAATACATTTCTTTAATTTTAATTAGCAATAAAAAGAAAAAAAATGTAAATACTTATTTTTTTAATTTTTTTATCACCTACGTGTCCCGCATTGTCCCGCAAAAGCAGTGCTGCTGTCCTGCGACTGAACCATTTTGACCTGGTCACCCTACTACAAGCGCGCACACACACACAGTTTGTCATTTTTGTTCTATTAGTGATTTACACACTTTCTCAGTTGGTTCATTATAAAAGATAAACATGAAAACAAAAGGACCACAGTAATGAGGCAGGAACAACATATTTTTTGGCACTATAATGGTAAAATTATTTTAAAGATGGCCCCTAAAAGTCCGCACTCCAGAATGCGCTCCACTCGACACCTGGCTACTTTGCATAACAATAGCTCAGGTCGCCAGGTGTGTTCAAATACGCCGTCAGGTGTGATCAAATACGTCCTCACACACTGTATAAAAAGAACATTAAACTCACCAGTCACCACTGTACCACTGCCTGCAGCTAACGATCGAAATGCCATCTCACGCCAAGAAATGTATTTACAGAAGTTAAAGGTAACGCGTGTGTTTAGTTCGTGGTACACAGGTCGCCGTATTCAAAGATTACAATTTGAAATAGGGCTGGGCGATATGGCCTCTAAATGATATCGCGATATTTTTTGGCCATATCACGATACACGATATATATCGCGATATTTTGACATTTCCTCTAAAGCACTTAAAAATGCTTGATTTAACCCTTTGATGCATACAGTCACGCCAATATGATGATTAGAATAAGTCCCTGCAACATATGTTTGCATTACACAGGTCGCCGTATTCAAAGATTACAATTTGAAATCGCCACTACATGACCAAACATGAAGTGAAATACAAGAACTTGTCGGATGAAGAGCGAGTGAGTGAGTCTGATGCTTTACTTGCTAAACTGCAAAACCAACAAGGACATTTTACAAAACTTTGCGCACCCAGAGAAGCAGCTGTCAAGACAAGTTATGTCATATCCCACAAAATCACCAGAAGAAGTAAGTGTTTTTCTGACAGAGTTTATTAAAGAGTGTTTGTTGGACTCTGCAGCACTAATATGCCCGGAGAAAAAAGGCGCATTTGAGAACGTGCCACTCTCCCGACACACTGTAATCTGGAGCTTCAGCTGAAGAACAGAGCGGTCAACTTTGACTATTTTTCACTGGCTCTGGATGAGAGCTGCGATGTACGTGACACTGCCCAGCTGCTCATCATCTTACGTGGGATAACTGCAGACTTTAAAATCACGGAGGAGCTGGCAGCCATGCAGTCAATGAAAGGGACAACAACCGGGAGTGATTTGTTCACGGAGGTAAATGCATGTTTGGACAAGTTGGGACAAGCTGGCTGGTGTGACAACGGATGGTTGTCCAAACCTACTGGGAAAAATGTTGGACTTTTGAAGAGAATGCAGGATAAAGTGACAGAAATGAACCCTGGGCAGAAATGGACATGTTTGCATTGTATTATACATCAGGAGGTGTTGTGTAAGTCACTGTTTCAGATGCAGACTGGCTGGCAGACCTTTGTTTTGCTGTAGATGTGACTGCACTACTCAATGAACTAAATGTCAAACTGCAATGCAAGGGCCTTTTTGTGCATGAAATGTACAGCACAGTGAAAGCTTTCATGAGAAAGTTGCAGCTTCTTTCAAGCCAAATGAAGGACAACAATCTTACCCACTTGCAAACACTGAAGGAAGCCACACTATCAGCTGATCACCTCCACAGATACTCCTCCAAGTTAGAAGCACTGCATGGTGAGTTTTCAAGGCTATTTCAAGACTTTAAAACAGTGGAGAGTGGAATGCACATTCCTCTCCCTTCACCTGCAATGTGGATAATGCACCCAGTGATGTTCAGATGGAACTCATTGACCTGCAGTCTGACACACTTCTGGCAGAGCACTTCAGGTCAGTCTCACTGCTGGATTTGTACTCTTCTCTCAAAGAGGAGAACTTTCCACACATGAGGAGGCATGCTCAGAAGATTCTAGTCCTCTTTGGATTAGGGCTGGGCGATATGGCCTAAATATGATATCACGATATTTTCTGACCTTTCGGCGATACACGATACGCATCACAATGTTTTTCTTTTTTTCCCCAAACAATTCATTATGAGGCTTACCAAGACAGTATTTGAGTTTGCAAGCCAACATTAAAGACAAAATAAAATACCCATGCATTTAGCATTTTTATATTATATATTAGATTTAGATTATTGGATTATTAGATTATATATTGCATATATTTAGCAATGAGATATTATATGATTTAGATATGAAATATGATGAATTGAAAATGGGGGACCCTGATGTAAACCAGACGAAAGTCTCTCTGGTCTGCATCCTCCAGTCCACTGTTGTTGTATTGAGCTGTACTGTATTGTACCCATGCTGCAATCTGTTAATAACGTTTTCGTTCATTCAGACGGCAAACAGAATCATTTTGCCAATTACGTCACACCGCTTGCACCCGCCCTGCTGTTCTTAGCACCAATCGGCAAGCGCGTATTAATTTTTTACTTCCGCCATTGAAGAGCTCAATGACAACAACAATGCGGCCGACGTTTAGCTTTTAGCTCCGCAGGATGACTAAACGACTGGAGGCATAATGATTTTACTGCAACGGATGTTATAATAAAAGCCTTTCCATACATCTGTCTGATTGAAAACTTTATTAACAGACACGCAGAATGGGCACAACTGAGTCAGCACGGGCTGAGATATGAACGACTAATGCTTGCTATATCTAGGTCAACCTCGGACGTTGCTATGTAAATACGCTGATGTTATTGAAGGTGTAACTATATAACGTTAATGCCACAAAACGAATGCCTTTGTTATCATAAGTAGTAACTTTGATGCAGTAGTGTGTGTGTGGGGCGGCGCTGTTCAAAAGTTTCAACGTGTGGACCAGATTGACGCGACACAATCCTCTTGGGCAAAACATCACGATATCCACGATACGTTTAAAAAGTGTATCGTTAATTAACTGTACCCGATATTTATATAATATCGTCATATCGCCCAGCCCTACTTTGGATCTACCTACATATGTGAACAGACACTCAGTGATGAAGTTCAACAAATCCAGATCCTCTATCACTGATGATCACCTCTCAGATGTCCTTCGCATATCCACCTCAGATATGCAGCCAGATTTCAATGCACTTGTTCAAGCCCAAGCCAGACTGGATTTCTCTCACTGAACAAGTAAAAAGTTACACATAGGCCTACTGTACACAGGCTTTTAACATGCTGCAAAACATCTCTTCAGTGTTTGTGAAGATGAAAATAAAATGGAACACTGATGTAATGATTGTTTTAGTTTTTACTGTTTATTACTTCTATATGTTTTTCATTTCAGTTTTCGTTTTTGAGGACTGCATACCAAAATACTATACTTTATACTTATAGCACATGCATATTTGCATGCATAAGCACATTCATACTTATCTTGTCTTGCACAGTCTCTGGAGCGTAACAGTAAGAAGCATTTTGTATAAAAGTATTCTGTACTTCTGTATGACAACTATTAAAGAAACTTGAAACTTGCATAAGCCTGGTCTCTTTTGAAAGATAACATTCTGAAGTTTCAGATACAATAAAGAAAGATCACTTTTAGTACTAATGAAATAGAGTAATATAGGTCTGGAGAGCGATGGATGTAGGAAGGAAGGAGAGCTAGCGGTTGCTCTTATATCTACTTGCTCTGAACCGTTTCCCTGAGGGAAGAACTTCATATTCGGGATAAAGATTAGGAGAAGGGTCCTGTAAAATTCTCTGTGCCTGGCTGACCACTACTTTCTCGAAGATGGATTGGAGTGACGGATACTTGGTGTTTCCGGTCACCTTCATCGCTGCTTTAACTAGCCTTTCGATCTTCGACTTACTGTACTGTGAGCGTACCAAACCACACTGCCATCCCATATCTCATCGGGCTTTCTAGGACAGCTTTATAAAATGTGGTCATGATCGCTGTGCTCACACAAAACAGTCTGAGTGTACGGAGGAAGTGCAGTCGTTGGGCTAGTTTGGAACACAGAACATCAACATGAACATCCTATTTCAGTAGATTATCCATGTGGATTCCTAGGTATTTATATGATGCAACCTGCTCTATATCACAGTCGCCAATTACCACAGGGTCATGTACTCTCACTTCTCTGGGGTCATAGATCATCTCTTTGGTTTTGGTGGTATTGAGAATGAGATGACGTCTCTCACCAGGCGCGGACATCCCACGGGGGACAATCAGCACAAGTTCTTTCATTGCGTATTATTAATTCTATTGAAATTACATAGTTATGTTTACAGTGATATATTGGGGGGGACATAGCCTATTTTTCTCAGGCTGTAATATATCACCATAAACATAACTATGTAATTTCAATAGAATTAATAATACGCAATGAAAGAACTTGTGCTCAGTCATTATAGACACTAAATAGCGAGTTCCAAAGATTGCGACCCCCCCCCCCGCATTTCCCTCACAATGGTTTGATCAACTACCTCCCAGCCCCAGCAGTCAGTGGCGCATGCAGGTAGGCTGCGTGATTTTTTTTCATATCCGCAGTTTGCGGAGACGCTCTCTGATTGGCCACTGATGTTTCTGGTCATGTGACATGTGCGGCCAATCGTGTGACGCCCGTTTCTTTCACCGGTTAAGCTTAGGCACTCTTTCGAAGTTGGTTAAGGTTAGAGTTTGTCTTAGAGCAGGGCGATAGAACACCAGCCCTGATTCCAAACTCTAACCTTAACCAACTTCGAAAGAGTCACCTAAGCTTAACCAGTGATAAACTAGGCGTTAGGTAGTTTGCATGCTGTTCGAGGCGGAAATGGACAAAGACACAGGCGTCACGCGATTGGGCGCACATGTCACATGACCAGAAACGTCAGTGGCCAATCAGAGTGTCTCCGCAAACTGCGGCTACGAAAAAAAATCACGCAGGTAGGCTACAGTCAGTGTGTGGGAATATCACCGTGACCGAGTCTGTCATTGGTGGCAGACCTTTCCAGTAAGTTGTTCAAACAAAGGATATGTTAGACATGTCTTTACTTCTACCACTAAATACAATAAAACACATTTATAATCATCAGCTTCTCTTCATTTTCGCTGCATTGAATTACAGGTCACTCTTTATGTTAGCTAGTGGTTAGCTGACGTTGCTAGCTGCTAGTAATTTCAACCAGTGTTTTGTGTTTGACTAGCTACTGTAGCTACCTGGTATATCGAAGTCCATTATAGAATGATAGAAGATAAGATAGAAGCCCATCTCCTACTGTAAATAACCTGCACACTGTGTGTAGCCAGCCAGCCAGGTAGAACATGGCAGAAAAAAAGAAAAAAAACAGACATCGGAGCCTTTTTCAGTACACCAAAACACAAAGTAAGAACCCTAGTAGCCTAATATCTCAAAGACTAGTTGAAAAATGTTTTTTACGAAAGAGGTTAAATGCTAATGGGAATGTTTCATAATGATGTCATTAGGCAGAGCAGGCAAGAAATGGTACACAGACAGCAGAGCTGGGGACAGATAGGCAGGAACAGACTGGCAGAGACAGGGAGTCTCAGGTAAGTTTGTTGAGTTTTTGTTTGGCAACATTATTATTATATGGTATGAAGCTGTAAGGTGCACTTGAGCTGACCATTATGTTAAAATAAATATGAAGTTTGGAAGGGGGCAGGAAACACAAGTTTTCTTCATCCTGCTCCTTTTCGGCCATGGGTGTATCATGTTAAAAAAATATTGTGCAAAGATGAACTGTACCCCCATGTACGAAACAAAATAAAATGAATGAACATTATGAAATGTTCTCCATTTTTTAGACTTGTAAAATATGAACATATTTAACCTTTATTTACCCAGGCAAGCAATTAAGAACAAATTATTAACATTTATTTGAACATAATTGGACAATGCCATGGATTGTTGCACTCTCAAACTTAAACTGGTGACTGAACCACGATTTGTTTAAACAGACTACATAACATATCAAAGTGCTTGACTTAAACATAACATATATCAAAGTGCTTGACTTAAACTTAAAAGTCTCTTCTAACATACAAAATAACTCTACTTTTGGTGTGTCCCCCAGGAATTGCTCTTGAGAAAATGTAATGTAATTATCCCCCCCCAAAGTTGATATCAGATTTCCGCCCCCATCTCTCACACCAGACCTGAAAGGAGTGGATCTCTTTAAAGTAAGTAGAAGGGCAGTCGCCAGCCTTCAATAGGCTTAGAATAAGTGTGTCGTCTGAACATTTCAAGACATGATTGTTAGGCTGACTGCTGCTACACTCATTTGGTGTTAGGGATGGGTACCGTTCACATTTGAACCGATACGTGTATATTTTCCCTAACGGAGTTTCACTTCCGCGTTCGGTTTGCGCGATCCGATTGGCCACTGACGTTTCTCTCAGCGCCAATCGCGTTACTCCTAACAAACTGGTTAAGCTTGGCGACTCTTTCGAAGTTGCTCTCTTTCGAAGTTGGTTAAGGTTAGGGTTAAGGTTAGGGTTAGTTGGTTAAGGTTAGGGTAACAGCCTGCTGGCGCGATTGTTAGGAGTAACGCGATTGGCGCTGAAAAAAACGTCAGTGGCCAATCAGATTGCGCAAACCGAACGCGGAAGTGAAACTCTGTACGCTACCGGTACCTGTGAATCAATACCGGTATGCAACGGTACCTTTTTTCTGTACTTTAGTCTCTAAAAATGTAATCTACCTACCTCAGTTGTGAAGAAAAAAAATCCAAACTTGAAATAACCACACTTTCGACCGTTTTCGGCTTGCCATTGCCCCAACTGCTTTGTTGTTGAATCAAGTCAAATCCTAGGTAAGCGTATATTGTGCGTGTGAACGTTGACGTGAAGAAAAAAAAGTTTAAAGTGAATCGGTACTCTGTAGTACCGCCGTGATTCGGTAGGTACCTTTAAAAGTACCTAATTCGGTACCCATCCCTATTTGGTGTAGAGTGTAAATAGGAGAGGGGAGCTCACCGCACCTTGAGGCATCCCGGTGCTGCAGAATTTGACCTCAGAGAGTGTGTCCTTCACCTTGACTTGTTGTGTCCTGTTGGTAAGAAGAGAATAGAACCATTTGATTATTGAGGGGTTTATCCGCATAAGCTTCTGGACAAGCAGGTGAGGGCGAAAAGTATCAAACGCAGAACTAAAATCTGAAAACAGCACCCGTTTGCCGTTATATTATTTCAAGATAATAAAGTAGCTATAATCAGTCAATAGATAAAAAGCAGTAATGGCATGTAGGTTACTCACCCTACTCATGTACAGTAGGCATCCACACTACACAGCATTTATAGACATAAATAAACTCATCTCCTACTCTGGCTATTCAGTTGGTGGTGTCAAAGAAGCCAATACCCATGTGACATGAGGATACTAGTCAAACATTTTGAAATACTCAATTGCAAATAGGGCTGCACGATAAAATCGCGATCTCGAGTCATACATCTATGCGATCTCATTTCTAAATGACGACGATTCTGATGTATTTGTCAAAATGGAGATCAGTTGCATTAAAACACTCGCTCCTATTCCCCTTCACGTCACCCCTGCATTCACGTCACGCTGCATTCGCGTGTTGACTTGTTTGCTTCGGAACAATCCCAGTTGCGATATCAATCACACTTACACGATGTAAAGCAAAACACGCTATTAATTCAACATTCACATTACTCCCGTTGCCATCATTGCGTCTGATGAAAAGTGGCGGCTGGTGAAAAAATATTTGAGGTGGGGCGGTGCCATATTCAATCAGTTTCAGTAACTACAGTATATAACCAGACCTGGTGCCATATTCAATCAGTTACAGTAACTACAGTATATAACCAGACCTGGTGCCATATTCAATCAGTTACAGTAACTACAGTATATAAACAGACCTGGTGCCATATTCAATCAGTTTCAGTAACTACAGTATATAACCAGACCTGGTGCCATATTCAATCAGTTTCAGTAACTACAGTATATAACCAGACCTGGTGCCAATCAGTTTCAGTAACTACAGTATATAACCAGACCTGCAAACTGATAAGAGGTGAACAAAATTACATGTTTGTAAACCCCATTCCCACACAAGAAAATCGTTGTGATTTTAACATGTAAACGAAGCACTCAAGACAAGAAAATATAGTGGAAAGACAACCTTTATCCGGGTCCGACAGCACTACAATTTTCATATCATATAATGCAGAGGCTGAGACTCACTTTTTTTGCTGCCGGTAGAACATTGCGTACGAATTGGAAGAGCCGTTGTGTCAAGCAGCAGTGCACGAGCAGTGAACTCCAAGACCACGTGACTGAACTCAAACTAGAAAGAAACAGACTAAGAAATGACGTAAACTCCATGATCAAAACTGCTAAAAAAAATTTCATCAATGACAAAACCGAGGAAAACAAAAATAAACCACGTGAACTTTGGAAATTACTCAACAATCAACTAGGCTGCAGTAAAAAACTCAAAACCAGGTTCTCAAACATAAACATAAAGACGGACAACACGCTCATCACAGACAAGCTGGATGTAGCCAATTACTTAAACACTTTCTTCACAAACATAGCCACAACACTGGTAAACAAACTACCCTCCCACTCAGGGCAGTATGGGGTAGAACACATAGTAGCATACTACATGAACCTAGGCGTCCACAAAGACGACTTCAAACTGGAAATAGTAACTACAGATGAGGTACTCAAAAAACTGAGCGCCCTCCAACCAAACAAGGCCACTGGCCATGACAACATCCCCTCCAAATTCCTCAGAGACTCAGCAGCAGCCATCACCCCAGTCATCACACACATAATAAACCTCTCCATAAAACAGGGACACGTCCCCAAGGACTTCAAAATTGCGAGAGTAACACCCCTGCACAAAAAGGGCAGCAAATTAGACCCGGGTAACTACCGCCCTGTTTCTATCCTTACATCCATCTCGAAAGTCATGGAAAAAATAGTATACGAACAGATCGAAAAGTACCTTGCGGAAAAAAATCTAATCTACGAATTCCAATCTGGCTTCAGAACATCCCACTCCACTGACACATGCCTTCTCTACTTGAACGACCACATCAAACAAGAGGTGGACGCGGGCAAATACTGCGGCATGGTCATGCTGGACCTACAAAAGGCCTTCGACACTGTCAATCACACCATTCTGATTGACAAGCTAAAAGCAATTGGTTTTGATAGTTTATCAGTGAGCTGGATACAATCCTACCTGGAGGGGAGGGAACAGATGGTGGAAGTAAACGGTACCCTATCCCCCCCCCTCACAGTGAGCTGTGGTGTTCCACAAGGAAGCATACTAGGACCGCTACTATTCCTAATTTATGCAAATGACATGTCGTCAGCTTGTGACTGCAACTTGTTCCTGTTTGCGGACGACTCAGCCCTGCTGGTCTCTGACAAGAACAAGTTACAGGTTGAAAAAGCCCTCAGCTCGGAACTAGGCAAAATCTGCATATGGCTCGCCGACAACAAACTATCATTACACATGGGCAAAACAGAGTCCATTCTCTTCGGTTCAAATAACAAACTCAGCAAGACCGACGGCTTCTCGGTTACAGTGGGTGACAATATTATCACAAGGAAAGATGAAATTACCTACCTGGGTTCCATCCTAGAGGCTAATCTTTCCTGTGACAAAATGGCATCCAATGTAATAAAAAAAGTCAACCAACGAACGCGATTCTTGTACCGGATCTCCTCTCTGGTAAACAAGAATACCCTGAAGACTCTAGCAGGAGCACTCATTCAAGGGTACTACGACTATGCTTGCACCTCATGGTACCAAAGCACCTCAAAGGCACTAAAAAACAAATTACAAACATCTCAAAACAAGCTAGTCAGACTACTACTTGACCTGACTCCTAGAACCCACCTCACCCCTGCCCACTTTGACAACCTAGGATGGCTTAGAGTAGACGACAGAGTACAGCAACTTGCAATGGGCCTGGTCTACAAGATACACTACGCGACCAAGGTACCCATGTACATGTCAAAATACTTCCCAAAGGTCAGTGAATACCACGATCACAACACCAGAGGGAGCTCCACAAATCATGTAAAACCCAGATTCGGCTCAAACAAGGGACTAAACACGTTTCGCAATTATGCCACATCAATGTGGAACGCCCTGCCTAAAGCTGTAAAGGAATGTGAATCACTACCCACCTTCAAAAACACTCTCAAAAAACACCTACGTGAGACTGCAATTCGAAACTGGCCCCTACAAATGTCCTAACCTAGTTGTACAGTAAATGACCAAGTAAGGCTTTGTCAATATTCCAATGTACAGTGTAAAATGTGTGTGTGTCCCCTACCCAACCCCCCCCCCCCCCCCCCACCTCCAATGTACAGCCCTCACCCAACCCCACCCCACCAACCTCCTCCAATGTACAGTTTCTACGCCAAATGTATATACACTCCTTTTCTGGACACTTTTGTATCACAAACAGTACTGTATTTGCAAATCTGATATGTCATAAATGTATAGATGTAGCAGTACTGTCTATCTGTATGTCATGTATGTCATATATGTTATGATGAATTGAAAATGGGGGGCCCTGGTGGAAACAAGACGAAAGTCTTTCTCTGGTCTGCATCCCCTTAACAATTGTATGTATTGAGATGTACTGTACTGTACCCATTCTGCAATCTGTTAATAAACTTTTCAATCAATTCAATCAATCAATCAATCAATCAATCAATCAATCAATCACACTAACCCTATTTTCAGACAATAGAGGCCGTCGACTCTAACAAGCTAAGCTAACACTAGCCCCAGCTAAGCTAACACTAGCCACAGATACACCGGTACCAGCTAAGCTAAAACTAGCCCCAGCTAAGCTAACACTAGCCACAGATACACCGGTACCAGCTAAGCTAAAACTAGCCGTAGCTAAGCTAACACACTAGCCAATGATATACCGGTACCAGCTAAGAAAACACTAGCTCCTGCTACAGAGGGGAAACTACCGAAATATACCAGATAACAGTAACGAAAATAACTATTGCAATGAACGTGGAGCATCACCAGGATGACGGGGCTCAGACGTCAGTCCCACTAGAGACACGATCAGGGCAGAGGACCGCAGCAGCAGCAGCCATAGATATCACGTGACTCACTGCAGGAAGCCATGATACTGATGTCAACGTGGCACTGCAGCCCCGGAGACCAGCGTGTTTTCGCGACAGCGCCAACTACCGTGTTGGATGACAGAGTGTTTGAGTACCTTGAACGTGAATCAGAAGTTGTATTTGTTTAATTTAACGTTAACAACCATTCCGAGGTGCGTAGAAGTTTAACGACCAAGGCAAACGTTTGCAAACTATTTCAAACGTTAGATTCGTGTTCACCGCAAACCTTTGTTCAAGTTCAAGTTTTGTTTTATTTGTCACATATAGGAGTACATGTACATTATTACAGTGAAATGCTTGGTTCTGTATGAGTCCTCCCACCCGCCCACCCCCTCCTGATGTACAGTTTCCTCCCCCTCGTATGTATATATTTTCTGTTAGGATCTCTGTTTAACAGTACTGTATATTTGCATATTTTGTATGTCACAAATGTAACAGTACTGTATACCTACCTGTATGTCATGTGTCATAAATGTCATGATATATATCTGTATATCTGTATGTTGTGTATGTCATAAATGTCATTATGAATTGAAAAATAGGGGGACCCTGATGTAAACAAGACAAAAGTATTTTTCTGGTTTGCATTGTGTGTATTGAGTCAATCAATCAATCAGCCCCCTGAGAATGTGCTTCATACAGTAAAAAAGTTAAAAGAATAAAGTCCAAACACTATACAAAGTATACAATATACAAATTAAAGTACAACCTATAAGTAGTACAAAATGCAAACTGAATAAAAAAAAATAGGTAGGGATGTAGTGCAAATCTTTTTGTAATAAATAGATAAAAAATATGGCGTAGTGTTAAAAAGTGTTTAAAGTGTCTAAAGTGAATGTTAAAGGTGAGTGTTTGTTTAAAGTGAGTGTGTGGATGTGTGTGATTGATTGATTGAAAACTTTATTAACAGATTGCAGAATGGGTACAGTACAGTACAGCTTAATACATACAATTGTTAAGGGGATGCAGACCAGAGAAAGACTTTCGTCTTGTTTACATCAAGGTCCCCCATTTTCAATTCATCATAACATATATGACATACACAACATACAGATAGACAGTACTGCTACATCTATACATCTATACACAAAAATAGTGTAGAAAAGAGAGTAGCCTATATACATTTTACGTAGAAAATGTACATTGGAGGAGGTTGGGTAGGTGGGGGGGGGCTGTACATTGGAGGTGGTTGGGTGGGTGGGGGGTTGGGTAGGAGGGGTGGGTGGGGGACACTGTACAACTGTACAAGCAAAACTGTACATTGGAATATTGACAAAACCATACTTGGTCATTTACTGTACATTGGAGGGGGTTGGGTTAGGACATTTACAGGGGCCCGTTTCGAATTGCAGTCTCCCGTAGGTGTTCTTTGAGAGTGGTTTTGAAAGTGGGTAGTGATTCACATTCCTTTACAGCTTTGGGTAGGGCGTTCCACATTGATGTGGCATAATTGCGAAACGTGTTTAGTCCCTTGTTTGAGCCGAATCTGGGTTTAACATGATTTGTGGAGCTCCCTCTGGTGTGCAATGAGTGTAGATGGATGGGTTAGTGTTGCATAGATTCATTGAGCATCATGATGCCCTGGGGATATACGCTCCTTTTGAGTCTCTCTGTACTGGCCAGAACTAGGCAAAATCTGCATATGGCTCGCTGATAACAAACTATCATTACACATGGGCAAAACAGAGTCCATTCTCTTCGGTTCAAATAACAAACTCAGCAAGACCGACGGCTTCTCAGTTACAGTGGGTGACAATATTGTCACAAGGAAAGAAGATATTACCTACCTGGGTTCCATCCTAGAGGCAAATCTTTCCTGTGACTGTGGTAAATTCCCAAACCATAGATCTCATGATTAACTAATGTGTAGAAATACTTGGCCCTCAAAACAATAATTCATAGATTGTGTGTGTGTTTACATAGACTGATTGCCATTGTGGCCACACAGGTCGATTTACATATGAAGTGAGTGGTCAAATGATTCTATCTACGACAGGAACCCAAGGGCCATCTGCCATGGCCTGGGACAATGGGCTCTGTAAGATCGAAACAAAAGACCAAAAGGTCACATGAACATGTTATCTCGCTGGAGTTTCCTGTCACACACACACACACACACACACACACACACCAACACACAGACACACACACACACACACACACACACATAGTCACACACACACACATACACATTCACACACACACAGTCACACACACACATACACACACACTCACACACACACATTTTCACATACACACACACACACAGAGAAGATCACTATTGAAATCCTTAAATTTGAGCTCCAAACAAGCTAACTATTTCCTGGTATATTGTACTTATAATCTTGAATTAAGTCATTGAAGTAAGTTAAAATATAATTAGGTTTGGTCATACTTAAATGTCTACAATTAGTTAATGTGTCTGTGCTATTTTCATTTATGTTCAATATGATTAATTGATTGTTCTATGTATTGAAATGTATTCTATTAAGCTAACAAAATGATTAGATTTGTTAGATATTTGTCTGAAAGTCAACAGACTTAGTGATAAAGAAATATATCTGTGTTTATGTGGGCAATTGTAATTCAAATATAGATATTAGGAAATGAAAATGATGCAATGTTAAAGGTATGCAGTTATGTGAAGGGGGTTTGGCCTATAAGCCAAACCCCTATTTTCAAATGCCAGCTTAGCAGGCTTGTGATTGGAGGAAATAATGTGATGATGTCATCAACTCCGAGACACTGGGCCTTGGCTATAAGATCCCAGGTGTGATGGAGGAGAGGGACTCTGAAACAACCCAACCACAAGACAAGACCTCTCCACCATCTCACCCATCTACAGCAGGCAACAAGGACAAAGGACTTTTTGGAGGGAAAACCAACTCTTTGTTACCAGACAACAAAGACCATCAACAACTTATCAACTATCATTCTTTATACTGTAATATTAGTCTGGTTGTATCACTTACGGCATAGTGTTTGTGATCACAATTATAGCATTTTCTTATTGTAAATTGTATACACTCTTAAACTTTGATTAAACAGCTGCTATATAACCTTTTTCCTCCTAATTCCTTCTGCCTGCACTGCTCAGTTTGAACAGAAGTGATTCCCAGAGCTTTAAAGTATTGAATCACAACGCAGAGTACTAACGCAACCCGGTTCTGGCAGAGCAGAACCGAAAAAGCTTGGGAAATCCACTTCATTTTGGTGCCGTACTTCAGTGAATCAGAGCGCTCGTGTTATCACCACAACAAAAGAAATTTTTTTTCCTACACGCCGGTCGACGAGGAGAACAACTGATCGATCGATCGTCTTCAAGTGACTGGAAAAGTTACTAAGAGGTGAGTGTGATGATGTTTGGGTGCTCTATTCGAACCACGGAGGGGGTTGCTAAGAATTTAACCTCATGTAAGCATGATGTAAGGGAAAATTGAATTGAATGTTCTGGCTGGGGAGGGCGGCTCTGTAAACACCGTGCGTCGTATTTTCTAAAGTAGAATTTTAGCACAACTAACGGAGCGCCGCTGCCAGTCGGAACAGGAACATGTCTAGGTTCGTGCTCAGAGTTAAACCAAGGTAAACAAGTGTGCATTGTATGTCTTAAAGTAGAGGCTTAAGCACGCCGTGCGTCGTATTTTCTAAAGTAGAGATTTAGCACAAGTAGGTCTGGTTTAGCCTTGGGCACGGGCGGGCGTGTTGAAATTAGACTGCGTTAGGCGGTAACAAAAAATAGTACTTACGCGCTGCTGTGCGGCGTTCGAGAGACGGTAATGTGCGTGAATGCTGATTTTGTATTTTTTATTTTGTGTTAGGAAGCGTGTATGAATGTATGGTTGGCGAATGTTTATGGTTAGGAGTGATTGGTGGGACGTGTGAGAGTATAGTTGTGTTATTATGTAATTTAAGTCACCGATTGGCCGTGGGGTAATGTAAGGATAACGCCGGTTTTCCGAGGCCCGTGGAACGCAGCAGCAGTTAGCTGTTGTATTAGCCTCTAAGGCGCCGGAGAATACGGTGGACAAATAAACATAGGTTCAAATGTATAGGGTCGATCGATAGTGTCTTGGGATTACGGGGATGTGTAAGGCACTTAAAAGTTTTCATATTCGTGGCGGATAAAATAGATGTGTAATGTTTAAGGTGATTGGGATTATCTAGACCCGACCCGGAAGTCGTTCTAAGCTCGCCGGTGGAGACGACGGAGGGGTCAAACTAGTGTTTTGCTGTTATGTTTTTATATTTCTATTTAGATCACTACACTGGCGTTTTGAGGGAAATAGGATTCTGTTGTGGGGTATGTGGTGTTGTATTAACATTGCGAGGTGTCGGCCCGCGCGGCGAAACGGGTCGTTGGGGAACGTTTTTATGGGATCATGGGAGAAGCTAAGCTAATGCTACCTAGCCGCGCTAACGGCTAAAGCGGTCGCCGGTTGTGACGTCGTAAGGGTGCGCGGTCTGACGGCCTACGCGCGCTGGGTTGAAGCTAACGAAGCTAATATGCTAAGCTAACTGTGCTGACGTCATGGCATGACGGGGCTCTCGGGATGTCTCGCGATGGGACGGCCATCTTGGTAGGGGCGCCGAGCGGCCATCTTGGTAGGGGCACCGAGCGTCCATTTTGGTAGGGGCGCCGAGCGTCCATCTTGGTAGGGGCGGCGAGCGTCCATTGTTAAGGGGAGGGTGGAGTTTATTTAGGAATGCAGTAGGGGGCGGGAGAGGACAGGATGAGTATGTTTGGATTCTGCTCACAGAACGTTTTCATTGTGCACTCTCTCTCCCCCTCTCTTCTCTTTCTCCCCCTCCCTCTCTCTCTCTCTCTTTCTCTCTTTCTCTCTCTCTCTTTCTCTTTCTCTCTCTCTCTCTCCCTCTCACCTCCCCTCCCTCTCTCTCTCTTTCTCTTTCTCTTTCACCCCCCCCTCTCTTTCTTTCCCTCTCACCTCTCCTCCCTCCCTCTCCCTTTCCGCCTCTCTCCCTCTCCCTCTCGCCTCCCCTCCCTCTCTCTTTCTTTCTCTTTCACCCCCCCCCTCTCTTTCTTTCCTTCTCTCACCCTCCTCCCTCCCTCTCCCTTTCACCTCCCCCCTCTCTCCCTCTCCCTCTCACCTCCCCCCCTCTTCCCCTCCTCTCCCTCTCTCTCTTTCTCTTTCACCCCCCCCTCTCTTTCTTTCCTTCTCTCACCCTCCTCCCTCCCTCTCCCTTTCACCTCCCCCCTCTTTCCCTCTCCCCCTCACCTCCCCCCCTCTTTCCCTCTCCCTCCCTCTCTCTCTCTCTCTCTTACCCCCCCCCCTCTCACTCACTCCCCTCATTCCCACACCGCCTCTCTTCCACATATTTCCGCCCCCCCGACACGCTTCTCTTTCTCTCCTAGTTTAGGGCCTGTACATAGAGTTTTTTTTTTTTTTATGGGTTTCAAACGCAGGTGTAGTGCTAGGTATATTGTTTATTGCTGTTTACTGTAGGGTTTCAAAGGCGGTAGGTTGAGTTTGGGACTTATTATGAGTATGTTGTTGTTCCATATTCAGTTTTATTGTTATTTTTAGGGAATTTCTAGTGCTGGCAGTGGTATTGGCTGGCGTTGGCGCTACGCTTTGTTCGACAAGGCGCTCGTACTTCTTTCCTTACATTTGGACGGGCTCCGTGTCAGTTCATGTTGGTGGGCCGTAAGTCGGAGCATAATTGCTCTACTCGGCTGCGCCTGCGATGGGGGTGTGGGTAGACAGTTCGTTGTGGCTCACTGTCTGCCTCCACGCTTTGTGCGCTGTGTGCGACTCGTCGGTGCTCGCTGCCACACTGCGCACAGTTTTCATTTTACCAGGGGTACGGGGGCTGCTAAACGTCGTGGCGGGGGTGGGCTCGCTGTCTGCCACCGCGCATTAACGGGGGTGCGCTATGCGTGCACTCGTCAAAGGCTCGCTGCCACACTACGCGCGTCGAATTATATTGTGTGTGGGTGACTGGTTACGGTGGTGTCTGGGGTGCTGTATGTGTGTGGCAGTGGTTGTGAGTGGAATGATCTTTGATTATCCTTGAGTAGGGGGCCCGGGGTTTCGCGTTCCAGGTTCGAAACTGGGGGTGATGCCGTGGGCCACAGGACGAATTGGCCAGTGGAATGTCATTGGTCGGCAGGATTTTCAATGTAGGGATGGTGTCGCCGCCTGTGGTTATGAACGGGTTGTGTGACACTGTTCTAAATGCACGGGGACTTCGGTGACATAAGGCACTGGAAATTGATTTCTGTTCCCGTGAGAAGCGCGTTATTTAACACCTAAAGGGTTAGGTGTTACGGGGGATATATAATATCTGTGTGAGAGATTATGAATGGAAAATATGTATGTTACTGATATGTATAATGTAATATGAGCGAAATACATACTAGGAAATATAGTTACACATACACATAGTCATTTGCAAATAACGATTAGAGTAAAAGTGAGATTATTCACCTAAATTACCATGTCCGCTACCCAGCGGTTCCATGGGGAACCACAACACTGCGGAGAACCAGGAGACGCCTACCTCTCGGGCCGGGAGAGTCTTGGCCAACGCAGTGACCGAGTCTTGAGGCTTCAGAGGGAAACGACAGACAACCAACGAGGAGACAGGCGGCTAGACCTCAGCAACAACTCCGGCTGTCAACAGAAGCAAGGCCTCAACCATTGACCAGGGGGTCAACCAGCGAAAGGGTCGAGCAGCCAGCGACGACCTCCCCACCGCTGTGACAGCAATAGAAGATACAGCAGGGGGCTCTACCCCCTAATAGAGGTCAACACGATGACAGCAATAGAAGATACAGCAGGGGGCTCTACCCCCTAATAGAGGTCAACACGATGACAGCAATAGAAGATACAGCAGGGGGTCCTACCCCCTAATAGAGGTCAACACGAGTCAAGATGTTCTTGACAGAAGATGGGGTGTAATAGAAAGGCAATTTGCTTTCTAAATTCCACCTCCCAGAGTGGGGCTGCGTTGCACCCAGCAGTTGTGATACTGCATCAGCTCTGAGCAACAAAGAGGAGGCCGGGTCAAATCTAGAAAACATAGACCCCTCCTCCTCAAATGCTCCAAGTCAGAATTTGACAACTCACAGTTGAGACCAATGGAAATTGATCTTGGTACGAGAACAAGTTGTTAAAGACTGTGCACATGATCACAAAAACTGAAATGGCTATGATTTAAAATGTTTTAAGTAGATAGTAGTGTGTAGAGATTGATATCTATGTTTGACATATTAAGGATAGGTAAACTATCCAAGTGGGGAACTGTGGTAAATTCCCAAACCATAGATCTCATGATTAACTAATGTGTAGAAATACTTGGCCCTCAAAACAATAATTCATAGATTGTGTGTGTGTTTACATAGACTGATTGCCATTGTGGCCACACAGGTCGATTTACATATGAAGTGAGTGGTCAAATGATTCTATCTACGACAGGAACCCAAGGGCCATCTGCCATGGCCTGGGACAATGGGCTCTGTAAGATCGAAACAAAAGACCAAAAGGTCACATGAACATGTTATCTCGCTGGAGTTTCCTGTCACACACACACACACACCAACACACAGACACACACACACACACACACACACACACACACATAGTCACACACACACACATACACATTCACACACACACAGTCACACACACACATACACACACACTCACACACACACATTTTCACATACACACACACACACAGAGAAGATCACTATTGAAATCCTTAAATTTGAGCTCCAAACAAGCTAACTATTTCCTGGTATATTGTACTTATAATCTTGAATTAAGTCATTGAAGTAAGTTAAAATATAATTAGGTTTGGTCATACTTAAATGTCTACAATTAGTTAATGTGTCTGTGCTATTTTCATTTATGTTCAATATGATTAATTGATTGTTCTATGTATTGAAATGTATTCTATTAAGCTAACAAAATGATTAGATTTGTTAGATATTTGTCTGAAAGTCAACAGACTTAGTGATAAAGAAATATATCTGTGTTTATGTGGGCAATTGTAATTCAAATATAGATATTAGGAAATGAAAATGATGCAATGTTAAAGGTATGCAGTTATGTGAAGGGGGTTTGGCCTATAAGCCAAACCCCTATTTTCAAATGCCAGCTTAGCAGGCTTGTGATTGGAGGAAATAATGTGATGATGTCATCAACTCCGAGACACTGGGCCTTGGCTATAAGATCCCAGGTGTGATGGAGGAGAGGGACTCTGAAACAACCCAACCACAAGACAAGACCTCTCCACCATCTCACCCATCTACAGCAGGCAACAAGGACAAAGGACTTTTTGGAGGGAAAACCAACTCTTTGTTACCAGACAACAAAGACCATCAACAACTTATCAACTATCATTCTTTATACTGTAATATTAGTCTGGTTGTATCACTTACGGCATAGTGTTTGTGATCACAATTATAGCATTTTCTTATTGTAAATTGTATACACTCTTAAACTTTGATTAAACAGCTGCTATATAACCTTTTTCCTCCTAATTCCTTCTGCCTGCACTGCTCAGTTTGAACAGAAGTGATTCCCAGAGCTTTAAAGTATTGAATCACAACGCAGAGTACTAACGCAACCCGGTTCTGGCAGAGCAGAACCGAAAAAGCTTGGGAAATCCACTTCATGACAAAATGGCATCCAATGTAATAAAAAAAGTCAACCAACGAACTCGTTTCTTGTACCGGATCTCCTCACTGGTAAACAAGAATACCCTGAAGACTCTAGCAGGAGCACTCATTCAAGGGTACTACGACTATGCTTGCACCTCATGGTACCAAAGCACCTCAAAGGCGCTAAAAACAAAATTACAAACATCTCAAAACAAACTGGTCAGACTACTGCTTGACCTTACTCCTAGAACCCACCTCACCCCTGCCCACTTTGACAACCTAGGATGGCTTAGAGTAGACGACAGAGTACAGCAACTTGCAATGGGCCTGGTCTACAAGATACACTACACGACCAAGGTACCCATGTACATGACAAAATACTTCCCAAAGGTCAGTGAATACCACGATCACAACACCAGAGGGAGCTCCACAAATCATGTTAAACCCAGATTCGGCTCAAACAAGGGACTAAACACGTTTCGCAATTATGCCACATCAATGTGGAACGCCCTACCCAAAGCTGTAAAGGAATGTGAATCACTACCCACTTTCAAAAACACTCTCAAAAAACACCTAAGGGAGACTGCAACCCGAAACTGGCCCCTGTAAATGTCCGAACACAACCCCCTCCAATGTACAGTAAATTACCAAGTATGGTCTTGTCAATAATCCAATGTACAGTGTTGTTTGTACAGTTGTACAGTGTCCCCCACCCACCCCTCCTACCCAACCCCCTCCCCCCACTCCTACCCAACCCCCCCCCCCCCCCCCCCACTCCTAACCAACCCCCCCCCCCCCCACCCACCCAACCACCTCCAATGTACAGTCCCCCCCCACCCCCACCTACCCAATCCAATGTACAGTTTCCACGCCTAATGTATATACTCTTTTCTTTCTGGACTCTTTTTGTATCACAAACAGTACTGTAATTGCAAATCTGGTATGTCATAAATGTATAGATGGAGCAGTACTGTCTATCTGTATGTCATGTATGTCATATATGTTACGATGAATTGAAAATGGGGGACCCTGATGTAAACAAGACGAAAGTCTTTCTCTGGTCTGCATCCCCTTAACAATTGTATGTATTGAGCTGTACTGTACTGTACCCATTCTGCAATCTGTTAATAAAGTTTTCATTCATTCATTCATTCATTCATTCATTCATTCATTCATTCATTCATTCATTCATTCACACTCCGGTAGCGCTTGCCTGACCGCAGCAGTGCAAAGAGGCAGTTGTTTGGGTGGCTAGAGTCTTTGACTATTCTCTTTGCCTTGGCCCTGTAACGCCTGGTGTAAATGTCCTGGAGAGTGGGAAGCCCACCTCCAATTGTTTGTTTGGCTGATCGAGCCACTCTCTGCAGTCTGCTGCGGTCGTGTGCAGTGTTATTCCCAAACCAGGAGGGGATGTTACCAGTCAGGATGCTCTCTATATAGAATACTAGAAGTTATTTAAGATCGTCTGACTCACTTTGAACTTCCTTAGGCGCCTAAGGAAGTAGAGGCGCTGCCGTGCCTTCTTCACTACACTGTCTATGTGTGAATGAATGAATGAATGAAAACTTTATTTAACAGATTGCAGAATGGGTACAATACAGTACGGCTCAATACACACAATTGTTAAGGGGATGCAGACCTGAGAAAGACGTTTGTCTTGTTTCCATCAGGGTCCCCCATTTTCAATTCATATAGACATTTATGACATACGCAACATACATGACATTTATGGCATAGGGACATATAGGTATTTAGTACTGATAAATTTGTGACATAAACGGTATTCAAATATACAGTACTGTTACCCCTAGATCCTGACAGAGTATATACATATGATGGGGAGGGGACTGTACATTAGGAGGGGGTGGGTGGGTGGGAGAGAGATATACATACGGCGAGGAGGGAGTATATACATGCGGTGGGGAGGAGACTGTCTATTAGGAGGTGGTGGGGGTTTTGGGCATTTACGGTGGCCAGTTTCGAATTGCAGCCTCCCGTAGGTGCTCTTTAAGAGCGGTTTTGAATGTGGGTAGGGATTCACATTCCTTTACAGCTTTGGGCGTTCCACATTGATGTGGCATAATTGCGAAACGTATTTAGTCCCTTGTTTGAGCCAAATCTGGGTTTAACATGATTTGTTGAGCTTCCTCTGGTGTAGTGGTTGTGGTATTCACTGACCTTTGGGAAGTATTTTGACATGTACATGGGTACCTTAGTCGTATAGTGTATCTTGTAGACCAGGCCCATTGCAAGTTGCTGTACTCTGTCGTCTACTCTAAGCCATCCTAGGTTGTCAAAGTGGGCAGGGGTGAGGTGGGTTCTGGGAGTGAGGTGGGTTCTGGGGGTAAGGTCCAGTAGTAGTCTGACCAGTTTGTTTTGTGATGTTTGTAATTTTGTTTTAAGCGCCGTTGAGGTGCTTTGGTACCATGAGGTGCACGCATAGTCGTAGTACCCTTGAAACTGAATTGAGTCTTCAGGCTATTCTTGTTTACCAGAGAGAAGATCCGGTACAAGAATCTAGTTCGTTGGTTGACTTTTTTTATTACATTGGATGCCATTTTGTCACAGGAAAGATTTGCCTCTAGGATGGAACCCAGGTAGGTAATTTCGTCTTTCCTTGTGACAATATTGTCACCCACTGCAACTGAGAAGCCGTCGGTCTTGCTGAGTTTGTTATTTGAACCGAAGAGAATGGACTCTGTTTTGCCCATGTGTAATGATAGTTTGTTATCCGCGAGCCATATGCAGATTTTGCCTAGTTCCGAGCTGAGGGTTTTTTCAACCTGCAACTTGTTCTTGTCAGAGACCAGCAGGGCTGAGTCGTCCGCAAACAGGAACAAGTTGCAGTCACAGGCTGACGACATGTCATTTGCATAAATTAGGAAGAGTAGCGGTCCTAGTATGCTTCCTTGTGGAACACCACAGCTCACTGTGAGGGGGGGGGCATAGAGTACCGTTTACCTCTACCATCTGTTCTCTCCCCTCCAGGTAGGATTGCATCCAGCTCACTGATAAGCTATCAAAACCAATTGCTTTTAGCTTGTCAATCAGAATGGAGTGATTGACAGTGTCGAAGGCCTTTTGTAGGTCCAGCATGACCATGCCGCAGTATTTGCCCGCGTCCACCTCTTGTTTGATGTGGTCGTTCAAATAGAGGAGGCATGTGTCAGTGGAGTGGGACGTTCTGAAGCCAGATTGGAATTCGTAGATTAGATTTTTTTCCGCCAGGTACTTTTCGACCTGTTCGAAGACTATTTTCTCCATGACTTTCGAGATGGAGGTAAGAATAGAAACAGGGCGGTAGTTGCCTGGGTCTAATTTGCTGCCCTTTTTGTGCAGAGGGGTTACTCTCGCAATTTTGAAGTCCTTGGGGACGTGTCCCTGTTTTATAGAGAGGTTTATTATGTGAGTGATGACTGGGGTGATGGCGGCTGCTGCGTCTCTGAGGAATTTGGAGGGGTTGTTGTCATGGCCAGTGGCCTTGTTAGGTTGGAGGGCGCTAAATTTTTTGAGTACCTCATCGGTTGTTACCATTTCAAGTTTGAAGTCGTCTTTGTGGACCCCTAGGTTTTTGTAGTATGCTACTATGTGTTCTACCCCATAATGCCCTGAGTGGGAGGGTAGTTTGTTTACCAGTGTTGTGGCTATGTTTGTGAAGAAGATGTTTAAGTAATTGGCTACATCCAGCTTGTCTGTGATGAGCGTGTTGTCCGTCTTTATGTTTATGTTTGAGAATCTGGTTTTAAGTTTTTTACTGCAGCCTAGTTGATTATTGAGTAATTTCCAAAGTTCGCGGGGTTTGTTTTTGTTTTCCTCAGTTTTGTTGTTGATGAAATTTCTTTTTGCGGTTTTGATCATGGTGTTTACGTCATTTCTTAGTCTGTTTCATTGAATTTTTAGTTCAACCACGTGGGCTTGGACACGTGTGTGGTGTGGTCCATGTCAAGTCCTTGGATATGTGGACTCCGAGGTACTTGAAACTGTTCACTCTCTCGACCGGTGCCTCATAGATACTGAGGGGGCTGTAGTCCTTTGCCCTTGACCTCCTAAAATCCACAATCATTTTTTTGGTTTTGCTGACGTTCAGGGAGAGGCTGTTCTCCTGGCACCACAGCGCCAGGTTCTCCACCTCTCCTATAGTGTGGAATAACTGTATCTCCCCCCTCCCCCACAGCCTACTGTCCTCCCAATATACTAGTTTCTGTCTACCCTTCCCCCATCCACCCACCTATTGTCCCACTAACTCACCCCACCCCCCTTCCTTACCTCGTCCCCCTCACCTGAAACCCACATTCCCCCCTCCTCATTCTCCTAAATACAACCCCTCCCCCCTCATAGAACCACCCTCCAAACCCCGACCTGGGAAAAGCCTACCCTCTCCATCCCCTAAATCAGACCCCCCATCCAGGGTCTCTCCACGCCAATTCTCCTGGGTTCCATGTAAGCTAATAAACCTTATCAACTGAGTTCACCTGATTGTCTACAACATTCATCGATCGGGTTCAATTCCCTAACAGTAGGCCCTCTCGTCGTTTGCAGTGTCATCTGTGTCATCAGCAAACTAGACGAATGTGTTGCTGTTGTGCTTTGCCACACTCATGCATGTAAAGTGAGTAGAGGAGGGGGCTCAGAACACAGCCCTGGGGGGCACCTGTGTTGAGAGTGATGGATGAGGAGGTGCAGTGTCCTGCTCTCACCACCTGGGCACTGGCCCACTGGCAGAGGTCGTAGTTTACATTTACATTTAGTCATTTAGCTGACGCTTTTATCCAAAGCGACTTACAAGTTCTGTACGACAAGTCATCAGGAAGGGTACAACTCTATCAGCTGAGTAACAATGTTCATCAAAGTGTTGCGTGTTACAGTGTAGGTTAGTTTATTAGGACAAGTGCATGACAGTAAGGTTAGTTAGGGTTAGATCATTTTAATTTTTTTTTCATTATTTCAGATAATGGTTGAAGAAGTGCGTCTTTAGTCGACGGCGAAAGATTGGACGGGATTCGGCTGTCCTAACTGGGGTGGGTAGTTCATTCCACCATTGTGGGGCAAGGACTGAGAATAGGCGGCTTCTCTTTGATGACCCTCCCGGATCTTGGATAGGAGTAGGTCTGAGGCGGCCAGAAGTTGCAGAGCGTAGGGGTATTGAGGGTGTGTACCATTGACCGGAGGTAGGCGGGAGCGGTACGCACGGTATGCTAGGTCGAGGGCCTTGAAGCGGATACGTGCAGCAATGGGGAGCCAGTGCAGGTCTCTAAGAAGTGGGGTGACATGGGCCGACTTCGGTAGTTTCAAGTTTCTTTAATAGTTGTCATACAGAAGTACAGAATACTTTTATACAAAATGCTTCTTACTGTTACGCTCCAGAGACTGTGCAAGACAAGATAAGTATGAAATAAAATAACATAGTATAGCATGTAGATTAGAAGTAAAAAAATGAGGTCACAGTGTTCAGTATAGACATATGTACAATGTTCGATGCAGAGTAGACGTAACTGAGTTACCATATAATATATACAATACTGTGTAGTGTACTAATATACAATACTATATAGTGCAAGGCAGAAATAGGATGAGGTGCAATTTAGGTACAATTTACAGTAGGTGTACGAGTTGTAGTGCAAATCCTTTATCAATAAATATAAAGTGTGTTTGTGTGATCTAAAGTGTGGAGAGTGGGTGCTGCAGTGTGTTGTTTGTTTAAGTGAGTGTGTGCGTGTGGGTGTGTGTGCTGTGTGCATTTGATGGTTGTTGCATAGTGTTTATTGTTCGTTTAGCAGCCTGATGGCCTGGGGATAGAAGCTTCTTCTGAGTCTTTCTGTGCTCGCCTTAAGACTCCGGTATCGCTTGCCTGACCGCAGCAGTTCAAAGAGGCAGTTGTTCGGGTGGCTTGAGTCCTTAATAATTCTCTTAGCCTTCCCCTTGCACCGCTTGTTGTAAATGTTCTGGAGGGTGGGAAGCCCCCCTCCAATTGTGCGTTCGGCTGAACGTGTCACTCTTTGTAGTCTGCTACGGTCTTGTGCAGTGCTATTCCCAAACCAGGAGGTGATGTTGCCAGTCAGGATGCTCTCTATTGTACATGTAGAAGTTCCTAAGGATCTTCTGACTGACTTGGAACTTCCTTAGGCGCCTGAGGAAGTAGAGGCGTTGTCGTGCCTTCTTCACAACACTGTCAATGTGTGTGGTCCATGTCAAATCCTCGGATATGTGGGCTCCGAGGTACTTGAAACTGTTCACTCTCTCAACCGGTGCCCCGTCGATGCTGAGGGGGCTGTAGTCCTTGACCCCCGACCTCCTGAAGTCCACAATCATCTCTTTTGTTTTGCTGACGTTCAGGGAGAGGCAGTTCTCCTGACACCACTGTGACAGGTTCTCTACCTCTTCCAGGTAGGCCCTTTCGTCGTTGGCAGAGATCAGGCCCACCACTACTGTGTCATCAGCAAATTTGATGATGGTGTTGTTGTTCCGCTGTGCTACGCAGTCATGTGTGTACAGGGAGTAGAGGAGGGGGCTCAGAACACAGCCCTGGGGGGCCCCTATGTTGAGCGTGATGGATGAGGAGGTGCAGTTGCCTGCTCTTACCACCTGGGGTCTGCCCGTCAGGAAGTCCAAGACCCACTGGCAGAGGTCATAGTTCAAGCCCAGGTCCCTGAGCTTGGCTATGAGTTTGGAGGGGACTATGGTATTGAATGCTGAGCTGTAGTCGATGAACAGCATTCTCACATAGTTCCCCTGCCTCTTGTCCAGGTGTGATGCTGCTGTGTGCAGCACATGGGCTATGGCGTCCTCCGTGGACCTGTTGGGGCGATATGCAAATTGCAGAGGGTCCAGGTTGATGGGGAGGGAGGAACAGATGTAGCCCTTCACTAGCTTCTCAAAGCACTTCATGGCTATGGAGGTGAGGGCTACAGGGCGGTAGTCGTTGAGGCAAGCGGGCGTAGATTTTTTGGGTACAGGGATGATGGTGGACTTCTTCAGACAGGTGGGGATGACAGCCTGTTCCAAGGACAGGTTGAAGATGTCAGTGAATACCGGGGCCAGTTGGTCGGCACAGACTTTTAGGACGCGGCCGGGGATGCCGTCCGGTCCTGCTGCCTTCCTGATATTCACTTTTTTAAAGATCCGTCTCACCTCATGCTCTGTTACCCTGAACACTGAGTCTCCATCAGCAGACCCCCCCCCCCTCATTGCCGTGGTTTGTAGGCTGGTGTTTTTATTCACAGCCTCAAACCTCGCATAGAAGGAATTGAGATAATTTGCTAAGGAGATGTCATTGTTCAGTTTGAGGGAGGTGCCTTTGTAATCTGTCATTGTTCTGAGGCCCTGCCACATGCCTCTAGAGTCAGCCTGTTCGAACTGAAGTTCAACTTTATCCCTGTAACGCCGTTTTGCCTCTTTTACTGCTCTCCTGACGGTAGGTTTGAGATCAGGCGGGCCGCTGCGTTTTGAACGAGTTGAAAAGGCTTGGTGGCGGTGGCCGGGAGGCCAGCGAGCAGTGCGTTGCAGTAGTTGAGGCGGGAGATGACTGTTGATTGGACGAGGAGTTGGGTGGCTTCTTTTGTCAGGAAGGGGCGGATCCTTCTGACGTTGCTCAGGAGGAATCTGCAGGTTCTGGTTGTCGCTGCGATGTGAGCAGAGAAGTTCAACTGGTCGTCAAGGACAAGGTTCTTGGCGGTCGGGGACACGGTCACAGCTGCATTCTCAACTGTCAAGTCAAGTCATTTATTTATAGAGCACATTTAAAAGCTCGAGAGCCAACCAAAGTGCTGTACAGTACAGTCAAAGCATAAAATCAATGTCCTATAAAATACACAAATACAAAAAGGCACAACAGGACAGGACAGTACATTCAAAAAATAGGACAAGCGGATAGGGGAGCACAAAGTACAGTATAGCACACCGGGGACAGAGGAGCACAAGAAGAGATACAAGAGGGAGGGGGCAGGATAAAATTGCATGGGAGTGTGTGGGTTAGGGTGTGGGAGAATCAGGATTAATCGAAGGCTAGGGAATAAAAGTGGGTTTTTAAACGGGCCTTAAATGTCTCCAGCGTAGGGGCAGATCGATCGAAGGAGCGATCGCCTCTCTTTTTTAGTCTGGTGCGGGGGGGACCAGCCGAGCCTGGTTGGAGGATCTTAGGGCCCTTTCTCACTCACCTATTTGTTTCTATTCCGTTCCGTTCTAGCCCGTTCCGAGATCTGATGCGAACTCCCCCCCCCCCCCCCCCCCCCCTCCCCCCTCTAGTTTGCGTACACACTTCGTCTTGGTGCGCTCCCGGCACAAATTGTGGAGAGGAACGTTATAAGGACCCCAGTCCAAGCTACAACAGTCTGCATTCCCTTAACAATTGTTTGTATTGAGCCGTATTGTATTGTACCCATATGCAATATGTTAAATAAAGTTTACATCCATTCATTCTGCTAGCATTACCGATTGCATGAGCAGCTGGCTAACGTTAGCTATCAGACCCTGTTAGCTCAGAGCTCCTCTTTCAATCTTTAACAAGCATTAAACAAATGGCCCAGCCATCTATTCGCCTTTGTTTAATACACACAGCGTTGTCTCTAATGTTATCTAGCTACTGATAGCTCCCGATATCATCAGTTTGGTGCTGGCTAACTAGCGTGAGCTAACGTTAGCTTCTAGCCACAATGCTATACTGTTATAATGGCATATTCCAGGCGGTTAGGTAGCGTAGCGGAGATTGCGTTCGTCACCAACCCCGGAGCTGTGAGCTGGATTCGCCTGTTCGCCTGTTCGCCTGTTCGAATCCAGCTCACAGCTCCGGGGTTGTCACCAGCTTGGCTGGCCGTTCACACTAATACAATTGGCTGTATTAGAGGGTGGGAGAAGCTGGCGGGGTGGGTCCGGGTCGTTGTAAACAGTGACTCCTACAGTTCGGTCGGGGTGCCTGCTAAGCGCGGATAGGACCTGAGGGGGATAGTGTGATCCTCCCACACGCTATGCCCTCTCAATGAGAATCCGCGCTGCCAGGTGAAAAGAAGCGGTGATTGGCTGGACGTGTGTCGGAGGAAGCACGTGGTAGCCTCCACTCTCCCAGATGATCTGACTGTGGGGGGTAAGTGCGCAGCGACCAGGAAGGGATTGGGAATTGGCATACGACTAACATTGGGATGGGAGAAAATCGGAGGAAAATGGAGGGGGAAAAAGATTAAAAAATAAATAAAAAAATTGCATATTCCATCCACGTTAGCATGCAGCTAACAACCCCCCCGCCGATCCTTTTTGAGACTAAACTATCCGCTCTTGGTGGTCACTTGTTTTGATGTTAGTTTTGTTTCATCAACAAACGAGAGGCAGAACACAAATAAGTGCTGCATTGGCGGCGCCCGCTTGTTGACATTTTCTTTGCAGGAAGTGTATTGGCACATTAAAGTTCTGATTGGTTGAAAATTGCCTTCATGTTCGCCACCTACTGCCACCTACTGCTTTGGCAGTGTACTACATCACTGTGCTCACAAGCTCGCAAAACCACGCCCCCCGTTCCCACTGGGCCGAATCCAAAACCACCTAATCCAACCGGCCCCGTTCAGCGGGGGGTAAAACAAATCAGCGCCGTTTCGCATCCCAAAAGGGGTGAGTGAGAACACTCCCCCCCGTTCCCGGGAGCAGTGATTCGATCCCAAAACGTGAGTGAGAAAGGCCCCATAGTGACCTGGGTGCTGCGTAAGGGGTGATGAGCTCTGTGATGTATAGGGGTGCTGCACCCGATAGTGCCTTGAAGGTGAGGAGGAGGATTTTGAAATCTATTCTAAGTGGGACTGGGAGTCAGTGTAGGGAGGCTAGGACTGGTGTGATGTGCTCTCTCTTTCTGGTGCCGGTAAGGAACCTAGCTGCAGAGTGCTGGACCATTTTGAGGCGGGACATGGCTGCCTGACTGATGCCGGTGTAGAGGGCATTGCAGTAGTCAAGGCGTGATGTGATGAATGCATTGACTACTGTTTCCAGGTCAACGGGTGAAAGGATTGTTTTTATTTTACTGATGTTGCCGAGTTGGAAGAAGCATGACTTGACTACGGCATTTACCTGCCGGTCGAATTTGAGCTCTGGGTCAAAGATTACACCCAGGCTCTTGACGTGGGGTTTGAGGTGGGTGGAGAGTTGTTCTAGGCTGTTGGAGAGTTTGTTTGTTTAACCTTTATTTACCCAGGGTAGGTTCGCTGAGCACAGATGCTCTTTTTCAGCTACGACCTGCTTCACATTCACACAGTTCCATTCATACCTGGGAGCTGCCGAGTACAACCACAGTCTGACACCATTGGCCACTGAGCAACTCCACTGGAGCAGTTGGGGGTTAAGTGCCTTGCTCAAGGGCACTTCAGCGGCAGATTCTTCCTGCCGGTCCCGGGCATCGAACCGGCGACCTTCCGGTCACAAACCTGCTTCTCTAACCATTAGGCCACCGCTGCCCCCAAAGAGAAGAGGGGGGGGCCAAACAAAATGATCTCTGTTTTATTTTCATTTAGCTGTAGGAAGTTGAGGGCCATCCAGCTTTTTATGTCCCTAAGACAGTTTTAAGAGAGTCTAGGTTAGCTGTGTCAAAGGGGTTGAGGGGAAGTTAGATTTTGGGACTGTGATGGAAAGGTCGGTCAGGGGGAAGGATTTGGCCGGCAGGTGGAGCAATTCTGTTTTGCTTAGGTTCAGTTTGAGGTGGTTGGTCATCATCCAGGCGGAGATGTCAGACAGACAGGCCGAGATCCGCTCAGAGACGTGGATATCTGAGGGAGGGAAGGAGAGTTCAAGCCCAGGTCTCTGCGCTTGACAAAGAGCTTGGAGGGGACTATGGTGTTGAATGCTGAGCTGTAGTCAATAAATAGCATTCTCACATAGTTCCCCTGCCTCTTGTCCAGGTGTGATGCTGTTGTGTGCAGCACATGGGCTATGGTGTCCTCCGTGGACCTGTTGGGGCGGTATGCAAATTGCAGGGGGTCCACGGTGTTGGGGAGGGAGGAACAGATGTAGCCCTTCACTAGCAGTTTTGCAAAAAGATGAATTATACTGAATTATATATTTATAATTATATTATATATTTATATAATATATTTATACAATATAAAATTATACTGACCAAAACAAACAGCACTGTGACCTGTTTTAACATTTGATTTGATTTGATTACGGATCCCCATTAGCTGGTGCCATAGCAACCAGCTAGTCTTCAAAACATACAAAAACAATTATTATTGCAAAAACAAAATTATTAAAAGTCAGTACTCAACACACAATGCATAATGAAACTAACAATTAAGATGGCTAAAATTACATGCAAGCACAGAAACAGAAAACAAACCAAAAAATATATAAATACTTTACAGTGTTAAAAACAATTTAAGATTATTTTTAAAAGTGAATCTACTGTAAATGCAGCAGATGTTTTGAGGCAGGTTATTCCAAAGAGTTAATGCTCTAAAAATAAAAGATCTCCTCAAAGCGTTGGGTTTAGGAGGACCTGGCAATTCAAGCTGCCCACTACTGGAACCTCTAGTGTAATGCTCATGCACAGTATTACTAAAAACAATCTGTTTATGTATAAAAACAGGAGTTTTACTGCTCATGACCAACTTGAACAGCACAAGTATATTAAAAGACAATCTATTTTCAACTTTAAGCCAAGAGAGGCGGGCATGCATACGGCTCACATTAGACCTTAGTGAGCAGCCCAGTACCAACCGTGCTGCCCTGTTCTGGACCACACTGTACATTGGCCCTACACTGTACATTGGAATACTGACAAAGCCATACTTGGTAATTTACTGTACAACTGGGTTAGGACATTTGTAGGGTCTAAAGTGCATCCAGCATCCAGCATCACCATCATCCAGCATCACTCCAAGGAGTTTAGTACTTTCAACTTGTTGAACTGCCAAATTACACAAGTTTAAATGAAGCTTTGGATTAGTAGATAACCTGTGCCTTGTTCCCAGCACAATACATTTAGTCATGTACAAAACATGATGAATTATACTGACCAGAACAAACAGCTCTGTGACTTGTTTTAACATGATGAATTATACTGACCAGAACAAACAGCTCTGTGACTTGTTTTAACATGATGCATTATACTGACCAGAACAAACAGCTCTGTGACTTGTTTTAACATGATGAATTATACTGACCAGAACAAACAGCTCTGTGACTTGTTTTAACATGATGAATTATACTGACCAGAACAAACAGCTCTGTGACTTGTTTTAACATGATGAATTATACTGACCAGAACAAACAGCTCTGTGACTTGTTTTAACATGATGAATTATACTGACCAGAACAAACAGTACTGTGACTTGTTTTAACATGATGAATTATACTGACCAGAACAAACAGCTCTGTGACTTGTTTTAACATGATGAATTATACTGACCAGAACAAACAGCTCTGTGACTTGTTTTAACATGATGAATTATACTGACCAGAACAAACAGTACTGTGACTTGTTTTAACATGATGAATTATACTGACCAGAACAAACAGCTCTGTGACTTGTTTTAACATGATGAATTATACTGACCAGAACAAACAGTACTGTGACTTGTTTTAACATGATGAATTATACTGACCAGAACAAACAGTACTGTGACTTGTTTTAACATGATGAATTATACTGACCAGAACAAACAGTACTGTGACTTGTTTTAACATGATGAATTATACTGACCAGAACAAACAGCTCTGTGACTTGTTTTAACATGATGAATTATACTGACCAGAACAAACAGCTCTGTGACTTGTTTTAACATGATGAATTATACTGACCAGAACAAACAGTACAGATCTGTGACTTGTTTTAACATGATGAATTATACTGACCAGAACAAACAGCTCTGTGACTTGTTTTAACATGATGAATTATACTGACCAGAACAAACAGCTCTGTGACTTGTTTTAACATGATGAATTATACTGACCAGAACAAACAGCTCTGTGACTTGTTTTAACATGATGAATTATACTGACCAGAACAAACAGCTCTGTGACTTGTTTTAACATGATGAATTATACTGACCAGAACAAACAGCTCTGTGACTTGTTTTAACATGTTTTAACATTGCTTAGTTTTAACAGAACTAAGCAAAATCTGCATATGGCTCGCTGATAACAAACTATCATTACACATGGGCAAAACAGAGTCCATTCTCTTCGGTTCAAATAACAAACTCAGCAAGACCGACGGCTTCTCAGTTACAGTGGGTGACAATATTGTCACAAGGAAAGAAGATATTACCTACCTGGGTTCCATCTTAGAGGCAAATCTTTCCTGTGACAAAATGGCATCCAATGTAATAAAAAAAGTCAACCAACGAACTCGTTTCTTGTACCGGATCTCCTCACTGGTAAACAAGAATACCCTGAAGACTCTAGCAGGAGCACTCATTCAAGGGTACTACGACTATGCTTGCACCTCATGGTACCAAAGCACCTCAAAGGCGCTAAAAACAAAATTACAAACATCTCAAAACAAACTGGTCAGACTACTGCTTGACCTTACTCCTAGAACCCACCTCACCCCTGCCCACTTTGACAACCTAGGATGGCTTAGAGTAGACGACAGAGTACAGCAACTTGCAATGGGCCTGGTCTACAAGATACACTACACGACCAAGGTACCCATGTACATGACTAAATACTTCCCAAAGGTCAGTGAATACCACGATCACAACACCAGAGGGAGCTCCACAAATCATGTTAAACCCAGATTCGGCTCAAACAAGGGACTAAACACGTTTCGCAATTATGCCACATCAATGTGGAACGCCCTACCCAAAGCTGTAAAGGAATGTGAATCACTACCCACTTTCAAAAACACTCTCAAAAAACACCTAAGGGAGACTGCAACTCGAAACTGGCCCCTGTAAATGTCCGAACACAACCCCCGCCAACACCCCCCCCCCCCCCCCACTCCTACCCCCCCCCCCCCCCCCCCCAACCTCCTCCAATGTACAGTCCCACCCCCACCTACCCAATCCAATGTACAGTTTCTACGCCTAATGTATATACTCTTTTCTTTCTGGACTCTTTTTGTATCACAAATACAGTACTGTAATTGCAAATCTGGTATGTCATAAATGTATAGATGTAGCAGTACTGTCTATCTGTATGTCATGTATGTCATATATGTTACGATGAATTGGAAATGGGGGACCCTGGTGGAAACAAGACGAAAGTCTTTCTCTGGTCTGCATCCCCTTAACAATTGTATGTATTGAGCTGTACTGCACTGTACCCATTCTGCAATCTGTTAATAAAGTTTTCATTCATTCATTCATTCATGAATTATACTGACCAGAACAAACAGCTCTGTGACTTGTTTTAACATGATGAATTATACTGACCAGAACAAACAGCTCTGTGACTTGTTTTAATATGATGAATTATACTGACCAAAACAAACAGCTCTGCGACTTGTTTTAACATGATGAATTATAAGAGTCTTTTAAGAGGAATTGTTGGCACACGAGTTGTTGTTGCCAACAACAAGAAGACCTTATCTAACCACGTTAATTTCATTCACTAGAATCCCAATAAATTACTGTATAGGATTCACTCACGCTGTTATCTGCCCTACAGTACAGACAGTTATGGGCTCATTCTGGACAGAATCACATCTAACTACAGTCTTCTCAGATGGTCTCTGGGATAACATCGTATCACTATGCACCAATATGGTGGTTCATGCTGAGACTAGAGAACCACTGTACATTTACAGTGTAAACCAACAAGCCTTGCTATAACATCTCCACTCCAATAGGTGTCACTGTAGCACTCATTATTGGATTCCATTTTCAACACAACTCAAGCATGTGATGGACCTATGGATGGGACTTGTCTTGTAGTGTTTCTCTGTATCCAGTAGAGTACGGTAAACACCATGCAGGACACACATCTCAGACATCACACAACTGAAGAGTGGACATTGTAACTGGAGACACAGAGGACCTTGCTGATGGACGTTGGTGGTGGCCACAGATCTCCTAGTCAACATGTTATCATTTTTGTAGGTTCTATTGACGTTCTTCTTGTTAGGTTATGGTTAGGTTAAGGACTAGGAGTGTTAAGGTTAGGCTATGGACAAGGTTAGGTTATGGATAAAGTTAGGCTATGTACAAGGCTTGTTATGGTTAGGCTACAAGGTTAGGTTATGGACAAGGAGTGTTAAGGTTAGGTTATGGACAAGGAGTGTTAAGGTTAGGCTATGGACAAGGTTAGTGTAACTGAGGGGTACAATTCCCTGACTGTATTGTTAGATATGATACTTACTACCACTACCTCTTGTACTTTAGACTCTGGCCACCCAGTACTAGGTATAAATAATTATGATAAACACTCCCACCTGATGAAACGGATCCAACACAAATGTACCAAGTCGAAAGTCTGCGTTTAATAATAATACATAGCAAAAGGTATGTACAACGATCACTTAATTACATTTATGATTTGAAATAGTATGCACTTTTATGGCAAATGAGTATTCGTAGGTAGATCAATATCGAATGTCCAATCTCTGATTGCGCAGGAAGCAAATATACAACCTGGAATATTTAGGGAACAATAGCAATGATACTTGAATGATTATATAGCTGGATACACTAGGGGAAGTTTCCGACTGCTTGTAGGACAGCTGGAGGGGGGGGGTAGAGTCTGGCTGTATCCCGTCTGGCCGAGGGTATCCTGGGAGAGCCCACAGTCGTGCGACCCGGTGCCCAGCGATCCTCGATCCACAGATGAAAGCAGTTGGACTCTCTGTGGCCGGCGTCCTCCGGTCCACGATGGAGAGACGTGAGGCGACCTCGTCGTGTAGAGCGTCTTCTCACCTGTCGTCCTCTCCGGGGGGGGTATTTCCAACACACCGCAGTGTTGGCCTTTATCCATAGAATAATCAAAGTACTCAAAGCATAATCCAAGCCGGGGAAGGCTAGCCGTCGTCGGTAGAATAATCCAATATACAGGTCCACTCGCTCTTTGGCCTGGAGCTCCTCGGGTGCAGCTTCACGTGGGGTCAACCACCCTGGATAAGCGTCCAGCTGATGCCCGAAACGATGGGGGTGCTGATTACTATAGAACTCTTACCGCACGAGGCACTACATATGAATAGACTATTATTAGCTTAATAGAATACGTCCAACTCGACGATATAGTGCCAAATATGACTATTCAAATATTAATATACACGATGTCTCAATGCCGATACTGGGCCGAATTGGCCTTACTGCCCACACGTGGTTCGCGGGGAGGCTTTTGCGTCTGTCACTCTGTTGGAGGGTAAGGAACTGGACTAAAAGAAAGCTCTACTTTAATAGCGCAGTATATATACGCACTATGAACAAATAGTACCATTAGTGGTGCGGTAGACATATTCCTACGCGGAACTAGGACTTGTCCATACATGTTGAGCGGTACGATTGAACCTGGTCTGAGGGGTATGGCGACCTGGCACCAAGGTCTCGTCCAATGGTAGAATGGAGACTATTATGGGATGTTCAGTAGACTAGAAGGGATATTCAATGCATATTGTACAAGGAATATACAAGGGATATCAGGGGATATACAAATACAATTAAATATATATATATAAATAAATATATATATTCGGTTTAATCTGATCCTTCAGAACAGCCGCCCCCTAATTGGTCCCAACCCAATTAGTTAAGCAGAGACAGATTAACCGCACTGTCTACCACTCAAGGGTTCGCTGTAAGGGTCAGTCAACTCACAAAGTCATAGGGTCATGGTCATCATCGATTGTGTCTGGGAGTCGGGGCAGTTCTATGAGCCTCGCCACAGGACGGGTGTAAATGCGCCCCTGGACGAGTACTTCAGCTGCTCGGACCTTGCCATCGGCACCGGTGATCACTTTGCTTACGCGGCCAGCCGGCCACATAGCTCTGGGTAGTGACTGGTCAATAATCATGACGACTGTTCCTTCCGTCAAATTGTCTCTCTCTTTTACCCACTTCTGGCGGGTCTGTAGAGACGGTAGGTAGTGCAGTAGGAAACTGCTCCAAAACTTGTCGGCTAATACTTGGCTGTACCTCCACATTCGTCGGCCGTTCGCTTCTTCAGGCCGGTACATTGTCTGGGGTAACGCTGGATCTAGCCGCCCCATCAGGAGGGTGTTGGGGGTGACTGGGTCGACATCTGCTACATCACTGGAGACGTAACCGAGGGGCTTTGAGTTCAATACTCCCTCAATCTCCGTGAGGACTGTCATTAGGACTTCTTCCGCCACAGTCTGGGCCCCAAGTACTGCGTACAGGGCTGTCTTTATAGAACGTACTTCTCGTTCCCAAGTTCCACCGAAGTGGGGTGCGTTTGGGGGGTTGAATTGGAAGTCAATCTGGGCTGGAGCGAGGTGGGTCTTAAGTTCTGGGCCCATAGCTTGGAAGTTCTCCCTCAGCTCTCTTTCTCCGCCTTTGAAGTTTGTCCCGTGATCGGACAATAATGTAGACGGTTTTCCTTTCCGTGATGTGAATCTTCGGAAGGCCATAAGGAATGAGTCTGCGCTCATGGTCGGAAGGAGCTCGATATGTATCGCTCTGGTGGTCATGCATTTGAATACAATACCCCACCGCTTCTCGGTGCCTCTTCCTTTCTTTATGTGCAGCGGGCCAAAACAGTCCATGCCTGTTGAGTGGAATGGCTTGTCGCCGAGTCGGAGGCGACATGGAGGTAGGTCAGCCATCCGTGGTATGCTGGGCTGCGCGCGCCACTTTCGGCAGTCTAGACAGGTTCGCTGGAAGCGTCGCACCGCCTCTCTTCCTTGAAGTATCCAGTAACGACGTCTGATTTCCGCGAAGACTCTCTCTGCTCGTGCGTGGTGTACATCCTCGTCGTATTTCTTTATAATCAGCTCTGTGACCTTGTGTCGGCTGTTCAATACGATCGGGTACTTAATGTCATCCGGTAAATTGGGGGCTCTCCGCAGGCGACCACCCACTCTGATGAGGGTATGTGTGTCACTCTCGGGGGCCAGATGAATCAATCTGCTGTCTGATGGGACGGGCTTTCCTCCCTGTAGACAGTCTAGTTCATCGGGGAACGAGTCTCTCTGGGCTCGTTGCAGTAGAAGCAGTTCTGCTTCCTCGTAGTCAGCTGCTGACATATCAGCGGGGGACTGAATCTCTGGGTGGTGCCGCAGGAATGTCCGTTGCTGTGCACTCTCTATGGTAATGCAATCGTCTATGTTGGGGTCTGCGGAGACAACAGTGCTCAATCCACAGAACATGGGTTTCTTATTCTCAGCCTCCTGGTCACTTGCTTCCCTCGGGGTGGGCGTGGGCCAATCTCCTTCCGGGAGCTTGAGGAATGCTGGTCCGTCACTGTAGATGTTATGACGGGTTAAGTCATCTAGGGACATTCCCCGGGTGATGACGTCAGCTGGGTTGTGTTTTGTATCAACATAGCGCCAGTTTGCTTCTCCGGTTAACTCTCCGGTTAACTCTTGAATCTCAGTGACTCTGACTCCCACGAAGACTTTGTATTTGCATGAATCCGATTTGATCCAGGCGAGTACTGTCGTGGAATCTGACCACAGGATTGTTCTATGCACCGGAATGGTGAGCTCACGTTGGATGAGCGTGGCTAGATGCGCTCCTGCGAGGGCTGCGCAGAGCTCTAGACGTGGGATAGACTGTTGCTTGCGTGGGGCTATTCTCGAGCGGGCGAGGATGAATGCTGTGTAGATCTCTCCCCCCTCTTCTTGGGCCCGCAAGTAGGCTACTGATCCGTAGGCGACCTCGGAGGCGTCACTGAAGACGTGTAAATCCATTTTACATGTCTCTGGCCTCACCGTGGGTGGGAAGTAGCTTCGGCGTATATTAACGCCTGGGAGTGAGTGGAGTTCCATCTCCCACTCTCTCCAGGTGGATGCAAGGTGTGCGGGAATGGGGTCGTCCCAGCCCTGGTCCTTGTCCCACAATGCTCGTACAATCATCTTTGCCCTGGTGGTGTACGGTAGTATACATCCTAACGGGTCATATTGTCGGGCGAGTGTTCTGTACACACTCCGTCTGGTGGTCGGTATTGCCGTCGACCTTCCCTGCTCCGTGGTCAGGGGTTTGTGTCTATAGTGGAGCGAATCTGTTTTGAAGCGCCACACTAGTCCTAGTGTCATCTCTTGGGCTTCTCCTGGGATTGTGGCCATCCAGGTCTCGCTGCTCGCTGCCTTGTCCTCGGAGGAGAGGCTGCGCAGTACGTGCGGATCGCTGCTGGCCCACTGCCTGAGATCAAAGCCGCCTTTGATCAGAGAGGCGCGGAGTTTAAGTAGGAGAGCCTCGGCTTCTTCCTGGGTCGAAACGCTTTGTAGACAGTTATCTACGTAGAAGCTGTTCTTCACACTGTGTCGGACCTCTTCGTCCGCTGCTGGGTCCTCTGCGACATGTCTCTGTAGTGCAAATGTAGCACAGCATGGGCTGCATGTAGTTCCGAAAGGGAGGACTTCCCATTGGTAGATGGCTGGGTGCTCATCTCCTGGCCTCTCTCTCCATAGGAACCGCAACAGGGGCTTGTCCTCCTCTACTAATCTCACCTGCAGGAACATCCCTTTGATATCCCCGCTGATAGCCACCTTGTCCTGGCGGAAGCGGAGTAGTACGCCTAGTAGGGAGGCGCCGAGTGTAGGACCGGGCAATAGCTCTTTATTCAGATTTTGGGATCCGATCTGGTAGCTGCAGTTAAACACGATGCGGTCTTTGCCGTTGTGATGAACCTTGTGGTGGGGCACGTACCACGATTCAGTCGTCTGGTCGGCCTCTTTAATGTCAATCTTTGTGACGTGTCCCGCTGTGATGAGCTTCTCAATCTCAGCGCGGTATACACTTTCTTGGGCGGGGTCCTTGGCTAAGCGCCGCTCTGTGTTTAGTAGGTACCGCTCTGTGGCGTCTTTCTTTGCGTGAAAGGTAGGCATCCCTTCCCGCCGCAGGAGTGGCGTGGCGTATCTCAACACGCCGCTGACTGGGACTCTCTTTGTTCCCGTCTCGAGGAGGTTAATGGCGTAGATGTCGTCTTTAGAGCGAATGTCTTTCTTTTCGTTCTTAAAGGGCATTTGTTCTAAGGTCCATAGCCTCTCTACATGCTGCAGGAGTGCGGTGTCTCCCTCTGTGACTCGGGAGTGGAGACAGCTAGTGGCTGTGGTTCGGTTGAGAGATTTGGCGAGTGGGCCTTGGAGAGTCCATCCTAGGCGGGTCTCGACTGCTGCAGGACAGCCTCTGGGTCCGGTATGAACCCGGTCTATCGGGACAATGAGGTCTGCATGGTCGGAGCCTATCAACAGTGTCGGGATCGGTAGCTTGCGTAGATGTACATATTTCTCCATCAGCTTGGCTACGGGGTATGTGTACCGCGAGAGTCCTATTTCTTGGCTGGTGAAAGCGTCTGTAATCCTGTACCGTCGCTCGGGCTGGCCGCTTGCTGCGATAGAGAATGAGACATTCTCGCCCTTTATCGTTTTCAAATCTCTTCTTATTGTCCGAATTGTCATTTGGTTTTCGCTCCCCCGCAGCCCTAGCTGGGCCGCAGCGGACGCGAGCAGAAGGGTCTTCTCTGACCCGTCATCAAGGACGGCGTAAGTGTCCATGACTTTATTCTGGTAGCTCAATGTCACACGGACTACCTTTAAGAGCACTCTGGCTCCGCTGCTGCTGGCGGGGTCGATGTACATGACGCTTGCTTTGCTGCTTGATGGTGCGGGTGGAGGCCGGCGTCTGTTACTGTCGTGGAGTATGTCCAGATGGGCTCCATCGCACCGACTGCACTTTTTCTTTAAGCGGCATTCGGCTGCCATGTGTGATCGCGCACAGCGAAAACAGCGTCTGTTGGACTTTATCCATTGACTCGCTTCCTCCGCATTCATCTTGGGGAATGAGTCACATTGTGACAGCCAGTGTTCTTTCTCACAGTAGGGGCACACTATCTTCCACTTCTCCTTTCTTGAGGGGGTACTGTGGCTCCTACTGCTTGGCACTGACTCCGATTGGTGCATGACAGTCACCGATCTTCTTCCATCATTTAGTCTCCTGGTTCCTTCTCTGGAGCCAGGGGTGCTCCGTCCGAATGTATCTAGCCGTAAGCTGCTGACTTCTCTCGCCAGGAAGTCGGCTAGATCGAGGAGGTTCGGTTCGGGGCCATTAGGGTCTCGGTGGTCTCTCTGCCGCCTAAAGCGCTCCTGTCGGGCGGGCGGTAGCTTCTCCAAGATCCTCTCTACATTTGAGTTGGCGTATAGTTCATGCCTACCCTTTTCCATCTGCGCTCCCAGCATCCCTACTAGGGACTGCACTCTGATGGACAGGTCGTCCAGTGCTCGATTGTCTGTTGCTGGGGGTAGGCGGTCGATGTGCCTGATCTCCTGGATCACGTAATCCCATATACGTCCATATCTCTGGTCCAACGCTACCAGCGCTGCGGTGTATGGGGTCGTGGAAGTGGCGTAGGCGAGCGCTATGTTGTGCGCGCGGGGTACCTTTAAATGCTTCAGTAGTATCGCGTATTTATGGCGTTCATCAATGACATCCACCAACATTGTCTCCAGACACATGCGGAGCTCCGTATACTGGGCCCGGTTCTCCTGGGTGAAGTCTGGTACCATAGGTGTGCCAATGTATGACGCGGATTGTTGATACATCGGCGAGCGTTGGGGGAGAGGCCTCCTAGGCGAGTCTCCTCCTGCTCCTTGGCGTGGGCTGGTACCGGCTGTGTACCATGGCCCGCTGGTCCAGGTGCTGTTCCTCGGTGCGGGTCGTGCGTCGTGCTCACCCGTGAATAGCGTCGGGGGTCTGTAGCGCAGCTCCGCGGGGGTATAGCCTGGGCTGTACTGGACCTCCTGGTCCGGTAGAGTACTGTGCTGTCGTCGGGCGTGGTTCTCCTCCTCTTCCTCTTCGTCTTCCGTTAGGTCATCCAGGGCTTGTAGTCTCTGATTTAGCCTCTCCGCAGTGTATGCTGCTCCTTCCCGGTGGCTGGGTCTCGCTTGGACCGGTTGGGGAAGGGGGTCTGCGGGGGGTATAGACCTCGTCTGTTGGTCAAGTTCAGGGTCGCTTACTCGGCTAGGGGATGCCGCCCTGGAGTGATGTCTAGACGAGTTCCTGGAGCCTCTGGTGGAGGGAGGGGGTGTTGTCCTTCTGATCAGCTGTTCTATTAGTTGCGCTTGTGCTCTGTCGCGCTCGGCTTCGCGCTTGGTGAGATCCGATTCTCTCTGGGCACCGGTGGCGGCACGCTGGGCGTCGGCCCGGTCTCTTGCCATATTCTCTTCCATCTGAATGCGTCTTATTTCCAGGCGTATGTGCTCTTCTTCGCTCCGTTGCTGTATCTGCAATCGATCGCATTCACCCTGGAGTCTATCGCGTTCAGTAGAGGCTTTCAGGCTGACGAGGAATGCCTGCTGTAGTGTCCTCTCTGCCTCGCTGGGAGAAGACGGTTGTATAGGGGAGCCGTCCCTTGGGGTACTCCGTGCGGAGTCTTGGAGCTCTATCTCCACGGTGCTCTCCTCATCTTCTTCCGTGCCGAGTTCTCTCTCGGTAGTGTTGTCTTCCTCCCGGGACTCGTCGGGGACTACTTCTTCGGTATTGGCGGGGTGTAAAGTCATGTCTGGTTCCCCCTGGTCCCCACCGTGAGCTTGGTCAGTTACATTAGAACCCATAGGGGCCTCTATGGTCGGGGTAGCCTGGTCGTTAGGGTTAGACATAATTTTACTTTCTAGTTTTACCGCGTTTACTGTTGGTAGAAGACTAGGTTGTTGACTGACAGCGTAAGCCTCTAGGTACTGAGGGAGCTGTCGTTTGCGCCGCGGGCGTTGTTGGTTAGGAGGATCGTTTCGTGGAGTGTTCATCATAGGCCATTTTAATATTAATAACACTATATTAATATTACACTGATTACCATCCGGCTCGAAGGACCAATTGTAACTGAGGGGTACAATTCCCTGACTGTATTGTTAGATATGATACTTACTACCACTACCTCTTGTACTTTAGACTCTGGCCACCCAGTACTAGGTATAAATAATTATGATAAACACTCCCACCTGATGAAACGGATCCAACACAAATGTACCAAGTCGAAAGTCTGCGTTTAATAATAATACATAGCAAAAGGTATGTACAACGATCACTTAATTACATTTATGATTTGAAATAGTATGCACTTTTATGGCAAATGAGTATTCGTAGGTAGATCAATATCGAATGTCCAATCTCTGATTGCGCAGGAAGCAAATATACAACCTGGAATATTTAGGGAACAATAGCAATGATACTTGAATGATTATATAGCTGGATACACTAGGGGAAGGTTCCGACTGCTTGTAGGACAGCTGGAGGGGGGGGGTAGAGTCTGGCTGTATCCCGTCTGGCCGAGGGTATCCTGGGAGAGCCCACAGTCGTGCGACCCGGTGCCCAGCGATCCTCGATCCACAGATGAAAGCAGTTGGACTCTCTGTGGCCGGCGTCCTCCGGTCCACGATGGAGAGACGTGAGGCGACCTCGTCGTGTAGAGCGTCTTCTCACCTGTCGTCCTCTCCGGGGGGGGTATTTCCAACACACCGCAGTGTTGGCCTTTATCCATAGAATAATCAAAGTACTCAAAGCATAATCCAAGCCGGGGAAGGCTAGCCGTCGTCGGTAGAATAATCCAATATACAGGTCCACTCGCTCTTTGGCCTGGAGCTCCTCGGGTGCAGCTTCACGTGGGGTCAACCACCCTGGATAAGCGTCCAGCTGATGCCCGAAACGATGGGGGTGCTGATTACTATAGAACTCTTACCGCACGAGGCACTACATATGAATAGACTATTATTAGCTTAATAGAATACGTCCAACTCGACGATATAGTGCCAAATATGACTATTCAAATATTAATATACACGATGTCTCAATGCCGATACTGGGCCGAATTGGCCTTACTGCCCACACGTGGTTCGCGGGGAGGCTTTTGCGTCTGTCACTCTGTTGGAGGGTAAGGAACTGGACTAAAAGAAAGCTCTACTTTAATAGCGCAGTATATATACGCACTATGAACAAATAGTACCATTAGTGGTGCGGTAGACATATTCCTACGCGGAACTAGGACTTGTCCATACATGTTGAGCGGTACGATTGAACCTGGTCTGAGGGGTATGGCGACCTGGCACCAAGGTCTCGTCCAATGGTAGAATGGAGACTATTATGGGATGTTCAGTAGACTAGAAGGGATATTCAATGCATATTGTACAAGGAATATACAAGGGATATCAGGGGATATACAAATACAATTAAATATATATATATAAATAAATATATATATTCGGTTTAATCTGATCCTTCAGAACAGTTAGGCTATAGTTTCAAGTTCAAGTTTCAAGTTTTTTTTATTAGTTGTCATACAAAAATACAGAATACTTTTATATGAAATGCTTTTTCCTGTGTTGCTCCTGAGAGTGTGCTAGATACAAATAGATAAGTTTAAAATAGAAAGTCAAAAGTATGTAAACAAGTGTAAACAAAAGTGTTCAATATACATATATATATACAATATACAATACAGAGTAGAAAAAATTTGTAACTGAGAAATGGGATAAGGTACTTAGGGTAAGGTGCAATGAGGTATGAGTTGTAGTGCAAATCTCTTTACCAATAAATATAAAGTGTGTTAAAGTGTCTAAATTGGGTGCTACAGTGAGTTGTTTATTTAAAGTGAGTGTGTACATGTGGATGTGTGTGCTACTGTGCTGTGAGTGTATTTGATGATTTGTTACATAGTGTTATTGTCGTTGAGCATCCTGATGGCCTGGGGATAGAAGCTCCTTCTGAGTCTCTCTGTACTGGCCATGAGACTCCGGTATCGCTTGCCTGACTGCAGCAGTTCAAAGAGGCAGTTGTTTGGGTGGTGTTACGAACTGGCTCAAGCTCGCAACAAGAATAGGGAGACACAGGCACAATTTAAGAAATAACAAAGAATTTATTGTCAGTAATATAAAGGAGCAGCCAATATATATGAGTATCAGTGTGTCAGCAGTGTGTGGATGAGTGTATGTGCAGCATGAATGTGTCGGTGTAAAAGCAAAGAAAAGCAACCAAAACAAATTAACCAAAAGTAACAGCCAAATGACCAAAGAACCAAATAATCACCAAACAGCAACCAGACAAACAAAGAACCAAAAACAAATGGGGAGTTCTCCAGAGATCAGAGGCAGACTCTCTCTGATATCCTGCTGGGACACCCCGGCCCAGGTGTGTACCAATTAGCTGACGAGCCTTCCCCAGCTCTGCTCTGCCAGCCAGAGCAGAGGAAGACAACACAGTGTGGGGGAGGGTCGTCACACCTCCCCCCATAAGACAGGGACCCTAGGGTCACTGTTCTCAACCCAGACACCGTATTACACTCTTTAATAAAAATTACATTTCCTCCAAAAAGTGACAGCTGAACATGGGTCGCATAGACATGCCCGCCAACTCCCCATCCAGCCACTCCACCCCAGCCTCAGCAACTCCGGTGCGCCAGAGAAGCCCTTTAAGAGTAGAGGGAGCCCCAGCCTCAGGTTATCCAGCTGTCCTTGCAGCTCAGTCAGCTTGCCCTCCGATTGGCTGAGGGAGGTCTTGAGGGCGGAGACTTCCTGGTTGTGGCTGAGGGAAACAGACAACGGGACAGCGGGCACAGGAAAAGTAACATTCTCTCGTGGTACTGCACAGGCTGGCAACCCGTCTGGGTTACACTCATTCTTATGTGGCTCTCCCACCAGCGGTGCCGAAGTACCCACTAATGAAGGTGGCACGTCACGCTTACCAACCAAGTCATTACCTAAAATCACTGCCACTCCTTCAACAGGCAACGAGGGCCGAACCCCCATGGACACCACCCCCTGTACCAGATCTGAGGAGAACATGAGGTTATGAAGGGGAGCAGACACAACTTGTAACCCCATCCCACAAACCCGTACATCACGACCTGTATATGATTTGGGTGAAAAAGGCAACGCTGATCCCACAATAAATGAATCCAACGCACCGGTATCTCGCAGGATTTTAACCGGTACAAAGGAATCACTTCCCACCAATGAAACATGACCCTCCGTAATATAAGGAGAATAACCGCTTTCAATGTCTGATATTGTAGCTGTTACTGTCGCAGGTCTTGTATGCCACCTAACTGCATCAATGGCATCAGCCTTGCTACCAATACGAGCAGGTGCAGCCAACGCGACAGGTCTCACCTGGCCATTTTCATTTGAGAATTCCGCCTTTGCTCTGCGACTAGGGCACTCATTCTTCCAATGCCCTTCACGCCGACAGTAATGACAATTGGTACTATCGTCATTCTCCTTCCCAGAACCATTATTAGGCCTAGAATAAGCCGATTCCACGTTTGACCCAAAACGTCTGTCTGTGCGTGGAGAAAATCTATTCTGCTGCACACTACTACCTGCTTCGGCAAATGTACGTTTATGAATGAATTAGACTAAATTCATCAGACAACATTGCTGCTTCTTGCGGAGTTTTAACTTTTCGTTCGCTTAAGTAAGTAGCAATACTATATGGCACACGGTTTTTTATTTGCTCTAGTACTACTAAATCTGACAGTTCCTGAAAAGTTCCAACATCTGACGCAGAACACCATCGAGTAAACTGTACCACCAGATCACGGACAAAATCAACATGAGTCTGGTGCTCCCTTTTTTCCCAATTTCTAAAATGTTGCCGATATGCTTCGGGGACCAACTCATATGCACGCAACACTATAGTTTTTACTGTCGCATATCTTACTGTCTGCTACAGTCAAAGAAGCATAAGCCTCTTGTGCCTTTCATGTGAGGACACACTGCAACAACAAAGTGCACTCCTCATCAGACCACTTTCTTGCATTTGCCACCCACTCAAACAAAGAAAAAACAGATCTGGATCCTTTTCTGTGAACTGGGGAAGCAGTTGCCGGTTAGATCCCACATTAAATGTATTTTCCTCCTGACCAGTGACCCCGGAGGACATTCTTCCCTCAATTATTTGCCTCAACTTAATGTTTTCCATCTCTAATTGTGTTTGGACTTTAATTCTCTCATGTTCCATACTAAGAATTTTACTTCTTTCCATCTTTTCCTCATGTTCCATACTAAGAATTTTACTTCTTTCCATCTTTTCCTCATGTTCCATACTAAGAATTTTACTTCTTTCCATCTTTTCCTCATGTTCCAATTTAAGAATTAACAACTCTTTTTGTTGTTCAAAAGGTCAAAGCTTCAGGGGTCACTGTAGGTGAAACGACAGGTTTAAACTTCCCTGTCCATCAATGTGTCTCTCAACAATACTCTCACATCTTCCTTCAAACGTTTATGAGTCACCTCAATCTCAAAGTACTCAGCAATTTTTTGCAGGTGTTCCTTTGTACACTAACTCCATTGAAGGAGCGTGTATAAAGTCTTTCACAATGGAAGCCATATTTAAAGCACTAACTATTTATCTAGAAAACAAACAGAAAATATGGTGAGCAAGACTTTCCGAGTGCCAATTCCTAACCATATACAATGATACTTGTATTTTTAGCAACCCTGGTTCAATATCACTACTCTAAACCTAAACTACCACTTTTAAACAGATTAAATAGCACTCAAAAAGTCATACTCACCACACGCTGCATGTCCACAGAGGAGAGGATTCACCACACTGCCAGCCATCACAAAACTGCAAAACTAAAGGTCAATTTGAAGAAAATAACCAATTTAACATTCAACGTTTCCAATTTGCACCTGAATCTCCCCCAATCCAAGACATATTCAATTAATTTCAGCAAACAAATAGTTTCCAGGTTACTCACCACACTGGCAACCAGTCCACCCTAGATCACTCCCACTAGGGCCCAATGTAGGGAGTGAAAAATATGAACATGCTGATTTTTTTTTCTCTTACAAACAATTCTAGGGTCCAAATTGTTTTTAATTTATAATACCGGATGTATTCTTTTTTGACGAGCCCCCACTTGTTACGAACTGGCTCAAGCTCGCAACAAGAATAGGGAGACACAGGCACAATTTAAGAAATAACAAAGAATGTATTGTCAGTAATATAAAGGAGCAGCCAATATATATGAGTATCAGTGTGTCAGCAGTGTGTGGATGAGTGTATGTGCAGCATGAATGTGTAGCTGTAAAAGCAAAGAAAAGCAACCAAAACAAATGAACCAAAAGTAACAGCCAAATGACCAAAGAACCAAATAATCAACAAACAGCAACCAGACAAACAAAGAACCAAAAACAAATGGGGAGTTCGCCAGAGATCAGAGGCAGCCTCTCTCTGATATCCTGCTGGGACACCCCGGCCCAGGTGTGCACCAATTAGCTGACGAGCCTTCCCCAGCTCTGCTCTGCCAGCCAGAGCAGAGGAAGACAACACAGTGTGGGGGAGGGTCGTCACAGTGGCTAGAGCCTTTGATTATTCTCTTAGCCTTACCCCTGCAACGCTTGTTGTAAATGTCTTGGAGAGTGGGAAGCCCACCTCCAATTATGCATTAGACAAGGTTAGGCTATAGACAAGGAGTGTTAAGGGTAGGCTATAGACAAGTAGTGTTAAGGGTAGGCTATAGACAAGTAGTGTTAAGGTTAGGCTATAGACAAGGAGTGTTAAGGGTAGGCTATAGACAAGTAGTGTTAAGGTTAGGCTATAGACAAGTAGTGTTAAGGTTAGGCTATAGACAAGGAGTGTTAAGGGTAGGCTATAGACAAGTAGTGTTAAGGTTAGGCTATAGACAAGTAGTGTTAAGGTTAGGCTATAGACAAGGAGTGTTAAGGTTAGACTATAGACAAGTAGTGTTAAGGTTAGGCTATAGACAAGGAGTGTTAAGGTTAGACTATAGACAAGGAGTGTTCAGATTAGGCTATATACAAGTAGTGTTAAGGTTAGACTATAGACAAGGAGTGTTCAGATTAGACTATAGACAAGTAGTGTTAAGGTTAGGCTATAGACAAGTAGTGTTAAGGTTAGGCTATATACAAGGAGTGTTCAGATTAGACTATAGACAAGTAGTGTTAAGGTTAGACTATAGACAAGGAGTGTTAAGGTTAGGCTATATACAAGGAGTGTTCAGATTAGACTATAGACAAGTAGTGTTAAGGTTAGACTATAGACAAGGAGTGTTAAGGTTAGGCTATAGACAAGTAGTGTTCAGGTTAGGCTATAGACAAGTAGTGTTAAGGTTAGGCTATAGACAAGTAGTGTTAAGGTTAGGCTATAGACAAGTAGTGTTCAGGTTAGACTATAGACAAGGAGTGTTAAGGTTAGGCTATAGACAAGGAGTGTTAAGGTTGGGCTATAGACAAGTAGTGTTCAGGTTAGGCTATAGACAAGTAGTGTTAAGGTTAGGCTATAGACAAGTAGTGTTAAGGTTAGGCTATAGACAAGGAGTGTTAAGGTTAGGCTATAGACAAGTAGTGTTAAGGTTAGGCTATAGACAAGGAGTGTTCAGATTAGACTATAGACAAGTAGTGTTCAGATTAGGCTATAGACAAGGAGTGTTAAGGTTAGGCTATAGACAAGTAGTGTTAAGGTTAGGCTATAGACAAGGAGTGTTCAGATTAGGCTATAGACAAGTAGTGTTAAGGTTAGGCTATAGACAAGTAGTGTTAAGGTTAGGCTATAGACAAGTAGTGTTAAGGTTAGGCTATAGACAAGTAGTGTTAAGGTTAGGCTATAGACAAGGAGTGTTCAGATTAGGCTATAGACAAGGAGTGTTAAGGTTAGGCTATAGACAAGGAGTGTTAAGGTTAGGCTATAGACAAGTAGTGTTAAGGTTAGGCTATAGACAAGTAGTGTTAAGGTTAGGCTATGGACAAGTAGTGTTAAGGTTAGGTTATGGACAAGTAGTGTTAAAGTTAGGCTATAGACAAGTAGTGTTCAGGTTAGGCTATAGACAAGTAGTGTTAAGGTTAGACTATGGACAAGTAGTGTTAAGGTTAGGCTATAGACAAGTAGTGTTAAGGTTAGGCTATAGACAAGTAGTGTTAAGGTTAGGCTATAGACAAGTAGTGTTAAGGTTAGGCTATGGACAAGTAGTGTTAAGGTTAGGCTATGGACAAGTAGTGTTAAGGTTAGACTATGGACAAGTAGTGTTAAGGTTAGGTTATGGACAAGTAGTGTTAAAGTTAGGCTATAGACAAGTAGTGTTCAGGTTAGGCTATAGACAAGTAGTGTTAAGGTTAGACTATGGACAAGTAGTGTTAAGGTTAGGCTATAGACAAGTAGTGTTAAGGTTAGGCTATAGACAAGTAGTGTTAAGGTTAGGCTATAGACAAGTAGTGTTAAGGTTAGGCTATAGACAAGTAGTGTTAAGGTTAGGCTATAGACAAGTAGTGTTAAGGTTAGGCTATAGACAAGTAGTGTTAAGGTTAGGTTATGGACAAGGACCACGCTGTGTGTCAAGGTGAAGAACTCCTGCATCGGGTCATCAATGGAAAACACTGCAGGAAGCAGGTAAATGGTAAATGGTGCTTTTACAGAACAGCTTTTATCCTAAGCTTTACAATTTGTTCCTCACATTTGACCCATTCACTCACACATTCACACACAGATGGCAGAGGCGACCATGCAAGGTGCCAACCTGCACATCGGGAGCAATTAGGGGTTGCAATTAAGTGTCTTGCTCAATGACACTTTGACATGCTGCCCGGGAGGAGTGGGAATTGAACCAGGAACCTTCCGATTACCAGACGACCGCTCTACCTCCTGAGCCAAGCAGTTGAGAAAGAAACAAAACAAACACAACAGGCCCAGTTAACCCTCATCAAAGTAGTTTTAGACCTGAGCCTGAAACAAGACCCAGCGGCTGCACCATCCCAGCAGCGCCAGCAGGGGTCCCGGAACCAGGGACAAGGCCAACAAGATTACGCTTCTAACAACTGAAGGAGGGGGCGGGGCAACTTCCAGGGAGGACGAGGAGGACATGGCAGATTCACCCAATCAGAGCTAACGCCTGTTTCAACTGTGGAGAGGAGGGACACTGGCTGTCCACAAAGAGACCTGGCAGAGAGGAGGGACACTGGTACAGAGACTGTCCACAAAGAGACCTGGCAGAGAGGAGGGACACTGGTACAGAGACTGTCCACAAAGAGACCTGGCAGAGAGGAGGGACACTGGTACAGAGACTGTCCACAAAGAGACCTGGCAGAGAGGAGGGACACTGGTACAGAGACTGTCCACAAAGAGACCTGGCAGAGAGGAGGGACACTGGTACAGAGACTGTCCACAAAGAGACCTGGCAGAGAGGAGGGACACTGGTACAGAGACTGTCCACAAAGAGACCGGGCAGAGAGGAGGGACACTGGTACAGAGACTGTCCACAAAGAGACCAGGCAGAGAGGAGGGACACTGGTACAGAGACTGTCCACAAAGAGACCAGGCAGAGAGGAGGGACACTGGTACAGAGACTGTCCACAAAGAGACCAGGCAGAGAGGAGGGACACTGGTACAGAGACTGTCCACAAAGAGACCAGGCAGAGAGGAGGGACACTGGTACAGAGACTGTCCACAAAGAGACCAGGCAGAGAGGAGGGACACTGGTACAGAGACTGTCCACAAAGAGACGGGGCAGAGAGGAGGGACACTGGTACAGAGACTGTCCACAAAGAGACCTGGCAGAGAGGAGGGACACTGGTACAGAGACTGTCCACAAAGAGACCGGGCAGAGAGGAGGGACACTGGTACAGAGACTGTCCACAAAGAGACCGGGCAGAGAGGAGGGACACTGGTACAGAGACTGTCCACAAAGAGACCGGGCAGAGAGGAGGGACACTGGTACAGAGACTGTCCACAAAGAGACCAGGCAGAGAGGAGGGACACTGGTACAGAGACTGTCCACAAAGAGACCGGGCAGAGAGGAGGGACACTGGCACAGAGACTGTCCACAAAGAGACCGGGCAGAGAGGAGGGACACTGGCACAGAGACTGTCCACAAAGAGACCGGGCAGAGAGGAGGGACACTGGCACAGAGACTGTCCACAAAGAGACCGGGCAGAGAGGAGGGACACTGGCACAGAGACTGTCCACAAAGAGACCGGGCAGAGAGGAGGGACACTGGTACAGAGACTGTCCACAAAGAGACCGGGCAGAGAGGAGGGACACTGGCACAGAGACTGTCCACAAAGAGACCGGGCAGAGAGGAGGGACACTGGTACAGAGACTGTCCACAAAGAGACCGGGCAGAGAGGAGGGACACTGGTACAGAGACTGTCCACAAAGAGACCAGGCAGAGAGGAGGGACACTGGTACAGAGACTGTCCACAAAGAGACCGGGCAGAGAGGAGGGACACTGGTACAGAGACTGTCCACAAAGAGACCAGGCAGAGAGGAGGGACACTGGTACAGAGACTGTCCACAAAGAGACCGGGCAGAGAGGAGGGACACTGGTACAGAGACTGTCCACAAAGAGACCTGGCAGAGAGGAGGGACACTGGTACAGAGACTGTCCACAAAGAGACCAGGCAGAGAGGAGGGACACTGGCACAGAGACTGTCCACAAAGAGACCAGGCAGAGAGGAGGGACACTGGTACAGAGACTGTCCACAAAGAGACCGGGCAGAGAGGAGGGACACTGGTACAGAGACTGTCCACAAAGAGACCAGGCAAAGAGGAGAGACACTGGTACAGAGACTGTCCACAAAGAGACCGGGCAGAGAGGAGGGACACTGGTACAGAGACTGTCCACAAAGAGACCGGGCAGAGAGGAGGGACACTGGTACAGAGACTGTCCACAAAGAGACCTGGCAGAGAGGAGGGACACTGGTACAGAGACTGTCCACAAAGAGACCGGGCAGAGAGGAGGGACACTGGTACAGAGACTGTCCACAGAGAGACTGGGCAGAGAGGAGGGACACTGGTACAGAGACAGTCCACAAAGAGACCAGGCAGAGAGGAGGGACACTGGTACAGAGACTGTCCACAAAGAGACCGGGCAGAGAGGAGGGACACTGGTACAGAGACTGTCCACAAAGAGACTGGGCAGAGAGGAGGGACACTGGTACAGAGACTGTCCACAAAGAGACCAGGCAGAGAGGAGGGACACTGGTACAGAGACTGTCCACAAAGAGACCGGGCAGAGAGGAGGGACACTGGTACAGAGACTGTCCACAAAGAGACCGGGCAGAGAGGAGGGACACTGGTACAGAGACTGTCCACAAAGAGACCAGCAGAGAGGAGGGACACTGGTACAGAGACTGTCCACAAAGAGACCAGGCAGAGAGGAGGGACACTGGTACAGAGACTGTCCACAAAGAGACCAGGCAGAGAGGAGGGACACTGGTACAGAGACTGTCCACAAAGAGACCGGGCAGAGAGGAGGGACACTGGTACAGAGACTGTCCACAAAGAGACCGGGCAGAGAGGAGGGACACTGGTACAGAGACTGTCCACAAAGAGACCGGGCAGAGAGGAGGGACACTGGTACAGAGACTGTCCACAAAGAGACCTGGCAGAGAGGAGGGACACTGGTACAGAGACTGTCCACAAAGAGACCAGGCAGAGAGGAGGGACACTGGTACAGAGACTGTCCACAAAGAGACCAGGCAGAGAGGAGGGACACTGGTACAGAGACTGTCCACAAAGAGACCGGGCAGAGAGGAGGGACACTGGTACAGAGACTGTCCACAAAGAGACCGGGCAGAGAGGAGGGACACTGGTACAGAGACTGTCCACAAAGAGACCAGGCAGAGAGGAGGGACACTGGTACAGAGACTGTCCACAAAGAGACCGGGCAGAGAGGAGGGACACTGGTACAGAGACTGTCCACAAAGAGACCAGGCAGAGAGGAGGGACACTGGTACAGAGACACAACACAGACTGGAATGTGTTCCGCGACACAGATAACATTAATGCCTACACGGAGACAGTGCTGGACTATGTTTGTACTAGGGTGAAAGAAACAATCCCCACTACCAAAATGAAAGTTTACCCAAATCAAAAACCCTGGGTAGACAAATCCGTCCGTGAAGCTCTGAGAGAGCGCACCAAAGCATACAACGACGGCCTAGAGGCAGGCAATATGAATGACCACAAGGTGGCGCGATACAACGTAAGGAGGACTGTGTCAGAGGCCAAACGACGCTACAGGGATAAAATTGAACTCCAGTTTGAACAAGCTGACTCTAGAGCTATGTGGCAGGGGCTCAAAACGATGACAGACTACAAAGGCGCCTCCCTCAAACTGAACAGTGACATCTCCTTAGCAAATTACCTCAATACCTTCTATGCGAGGTTTGATGCTGGTAATAACAACACCAGCTCACAAGCCTCGGCAATGGGGGGGGGGGGGGTCGGCTGCTGATGGAGGCGCAGTGTTCAGGGTAACAGAGCATGAGGTGAGGCGGACCTTTAAAAAAGTGAATATCAGGAAGGCAGCAGGTCCAGACGGCATCCCCGGCCGCGTCCTAAAAGTCTGTGCCGACCAACTGGCCCCAGTATTCACTGACATATTTAACCTGTCCTTAGAACAGGCTGTCATCCCCACCTGCCTGAAGAAGTCCACTATTATCCCTGTACCCAAAAAATCCAAGCCTGCTTGCCTCAACGACTACCGCCCTGTAGCTCTCACCTCCATAGCCATGAAGTGCTTCGAGAAGCTAGTAAAGGGCTACATCTGCTCCTCCCTCCCCATCAACATGGACCCCCTGCAATTTGCATACCGCCCCAACAGGTCCACGGAGGACGCCATATCCCATGTGCTGCACACAGCAGCATCACACCTGGACAAGAGGCAGGGGAACTATGTGAGAATGCTATTCATCGACTACAGCTCGGCATTCAATACCATAGTCCCCTCCATACTCATAGCCAAGCTCAGGGACCTGGGCTTGGGCTATGACCTCTGCCAGTGGGTCTTGGACTTCCTGACTGGCAGACCCCAGGTGGTGAGAGCAGGCAACTGCACCTCCTCATCCATCACCCTCAACATAGGGGCCCCCCAGGGCTGTGTTCTGAGTCCCCTCCTCTACTCCCTGTACACACACGACTGTGTGGCTCAGCGGAGTAGCAATACAATCGTCAAATTTGCTGACGACACAGTGGTGGTGGGCCTGATCTCTGCCAACGACGAGAGGGCCTACCTGGAAGAGGTCAAGGTCCTGGCGGGATGGTGCCAGGAAAACAGCCTCTCCCTGAACGTCAGCAAAACAAAGGAGATGATTGTGGACTTCAGGAGGTCGGGGGTCAAGGACTACAGCCCCCTCAGCATCGACGGGGCACCGGTTGAGAGAGTCAACAGCTTTAAGTACCTCGGAGCCTACATATCCGAGGACTTGACATGGACCACACACATTAACAGTGTTGTGAAGAAGGCACGACAACGCCTCTACTTCCTCAGGCGCCTAAGGAAGTTCCAAGTCAGCCAGAAGATCCTTAAGAACTTCTACTCATGTACAATAGAGAGCATCTTGACCGGCAACATCACCTCCTGGTTTGGGAATAGCACTGCACAAGACCAAAGCAGACTACAAAGAGTGACACGTTCAGCCGAACGCACAATTGGAGGGGGGCTCCCCACCCTCCAGAACATTTACTACAAGCGTTGCAAGGGCAAGGCTAAGAGAATCATTAAAGACTCCAGTCACCCGAACAACTGCCTCTTTGAACTGCTGCGGTCAGGCAAGCGATACAGGAGTCTCAAGGCGAGCACAGAAAGACTCAGAAGAAGCTTCTATCCCCAGGCCATCAGGCTGCTAAACGAACAATGAATGAACACTACACAACAACAACCACCAAACGCACATAGCACACACATCCACACGCACACACTCACTTTAAACAAACACACTGTAGCACCCACTCCACACACTTATAGCACACACCCACTTTAAACAAACACACTGTAGCACCCACTCCCCACACTTTATATTTATGGATGAAGGATTGCACTACAACTCGTACACCTTACTGTAAATTGTACCTAAAATTGTACCTCATCCCATTTCTGCTTTGCACTAGATAGTACTGTACATTAGTACACTGCATAGTATTGTGTATTGTATATTATATGGTAACTCAGAACATTGTACATATGTCTATACCGAACACTGTGACCTCATTTTCTTCTTCTAAATTCATGCTATATTATGTTATTATGTTATTTGATACTATCTTGTCTAGCACAGTCTCTGGAGCGTAACAGTAAGAAGCATTTTGTATGAAAGTATTCTGTACTTCTGTATGACAACTATTAAAGAACTTGAACTGTCCACAAAGAGACCGGGCAGAGAGGAGGGACACTGGTACAGAGACTGTCCACAAAGAGACCAGGCAGAGAGGAGGGACACTGGTACAGAGACTGTCCACAAAGAGACCAGGCAGAGAGGAGGGACACTGGTACAGAGACTGTCCACAAAGAGACCAGGCAGAGAGGAGGGACACTGGTACAGAGACTGTCCACAAAGAGACCGGGCAGAGAGGAGGGACACTGGTACAGAGACTGTCCACAAAGAGACCGGGCAGAGAGGAGGGACACTGGTACAGAGACTGTCCACAAAGAGACCAGGCAGAGAGGAGGGACACTGGTACAGAGACTGTCCACAAAGAGACCGGGCAGAGAGGAGAGACACTGGTACAGAGACTGTCCACAAAGAGACCGGGCAGAGAGGAGGGACACTGGTACAGAGACTGTCCACAAAGAGACCAGCAGAGAGGAGGGACACTGGTACAGAGACTGTCCACAAAGAGACCTGGCAGAGAGGAGGGACACTGGTACAGAGACTGTCCACAAAGAGACCGGGCAGAGAGGAGGGACACTGGTACAGAGACTGTCCACAGAGAGACTGGGCAGAGAGGAGGGACACTGGTACAGAGACTGTCCACAAAGAGACCAGGCAGAGAGGAGGGACACTGGTACAGAGACTGTCCACAAAGAGACCGGGCAGAGAGGAGGGACACTGGTACAGAGACTGTCCACAAAGAGACTGGGCAGAGAGGAGGGACACTGGTACAGAGACTGTCCACAAAGAGACCAGGCAGAGAGGAGGGACACTGGTACAGAGACTGTCCACAAAGAGACCGGGCAGAGAGGAGGGACACTGGTACAGAGACTGTCCACAAAGAGACCGGGCAGAGAGGAGGGACACTGGTACAGAGACTGTCCACAAAGAGACCAGCAGAGAGGAGGGACACTGGTACAGAGACTGTCCACAAAGAGACCAGGCAGAGAGGAGGGACACTGGTACAGAGACTGTCCACAAAGAGACCAGGCAGAGAGGAGGGACACTGGTACAGAGACTGTCCACAAAGAGACCGGGCAGAGAGGAGGGACACTGGTACAGAGACTGTCCACAAAGAGACCGGGCAGAGAGGAGGGACACTGGTACAGAGACTGTCCACAAAGAGACCGGGCAGAGAGGAGGGACACTGGTACAGAGACTGTCCACAAAGAGACCTGGCAGAGAGGAGGGACACTGGTACAGAGACTGTCCACAAAGAGACCAGGCAGAGAGGAGGGACACTGGTACAGAGACTGTCCACAAAGAGACCAGGCAGAGAGGAGGGACACTGGTACAGAGACTGTCCACAAAGAGACCGGGCAGAGAGGAGGGACACTGGTACAGAGACTGTCCACAAAGAGACCGGGCAGAGAGGAGGGACACTGGTACAGAGACTGTCCACAAAGAGACCAGGCAGAGAGGAGGGACACTGGTACAGAGACTGTCCACAAAGAGACCGGGCAGAGAGGAGGGACACTGGTACAGAGACTGTCCACAAAGAGACCAGGCAGAGAGGAGGGACACTGGTACAGAGACACAACACAGACTGGAATGTGTTCCGCGACACAGATAACATTAATGCCTACACGGAGACAGTGCTGGACTATGTTTGTACTAGGGTGAAAGAAACAATCCCCACTACCAAAATGAAAGTTTACCCAAATCAAAAACCCTGGGTAGACAAATCCGTCCGTGAAGCTCTGAGAGAGCGCACCAAAGCATACAACGACGGCCTAGAGGCAGGCAACATGAATGACCACAAGGTGGCGCGATACAACGTAAGGAGGACTGTGTCAGAGGCCAAACGACGCTACAGGGATAAAATTGAACTCCAGTTTGAACAAGCTGACTCTAGAGCTATGTGGCAGGGGCTCAAAACGATGACAGACTACAAAGGCGCCTCCCTCAAACTGAACAGTGACATCTCCTTAGCAAATGACCTCAATACCTTCTATGCGAGGTTTGATGCTGGTAATAACAACACCAGCTCACAAGCCTCGGCAATGTGGGGGGGGGGGGTCGGCTGCTGATGGAGGCGCAGTGTTCAGGGTAACAGAGCATGAGGTGAGGCGGACCTTTAAAAAAGTGAATATCAGGAAGGCAGCAGGTCCAGACGGCATCCCCGGCCGCGTCCTAAAAGTCTGTGCCGACCAACTGGCCCCAGTATTCACTGACATATTTAACCTGTCCTTAGAACAGGCTGTCATCCCCACCTGCCTGAAGAAGTCCACTATTATCCCTGTACCCAAAAAATCCAAGCCTGCTTGCCTCAACGACTACCGCCCTGTAGCTCTCACCTCCATAGCCATGAAGTGCTTCGAGAAGCTAGTAAAGGGCTACATCTGCTCCTCCCTCCCCATCAACATGGACCCCCTGCAATTTGCATACCGCCCCAACAGGTCCACGGAGGACGCCATATCCCATGTGCTGCACACAGCAGCATCACACCTGGACAAGAGGCAGGGGAACTATGTGAGAATGCTATTCATCGACTACAGCTCGGCATTCAATACCATAGTCCCCTCCATACTCATAGCCAAGCTCAGGGACCTGGGCTTGGGCTATGACCTCTGCCAGTGGGTCTTGGACTTCCTGACTGGCAGACCCCAGGTGGTGAGAGCAGGCAACTGCACCTCCTCATCCATCACCCTCAACATAGGGGCCCCCCAGGGCTGTGTTCTGAGTCCCCTCCTCTACTCCCTGTACACACACGACTGTGTGGCTCAGCGGAGTAGCAATACAATCGTCAAATTTGCTGACGACACAGTGGTGGTGGGCCTGATCTCTGCCAACGACGAGAGGGCCTACCTGGAAGAGGTCAAGGTCCTGGCGGGATGGTGCCAGGAAAACAGCCTCTCCCTGAACGTCAGCAAAACAAAGGAGATGATTGTGGACTTCAGGAGGTCGGGGGTCAAGGACTACAGCCCCCTCAGCATCGACGGGGCACCGGTTGAGAGAGTCAACAGCTTTAAGTACCTCGGAGCCTACATATCCGAGGACTTGACATGGACCACACACATTAACAGTGTTGTGAAGAAGGCACGACAACGCCTCTACTTCCTCAGGCGCCTAAGGAAGTTCCAAGTCAGCCAGAAGATCCTTAAGAACTTCTACTCATGTACAATAGAGAGCATCTTGACCGGCAACATCATCTCCTGGTTTGGGAATAGCACTGCACAAGACCAAAGCAGACTACAAAGAGTGACACGTTCAGCCGAACGCACAATTGGAGGGGGGCTCCCCACCCTCCAGAACATTTACTACAAGCGTTGCAAGGGCAAGGCTAAGAGAATCATTAAAGACTCCAGTCACCCGAACAACTGCCTCTTTGAACTGCTGCGGTCAGGCAAGCGATACAGGAGTCTCAAGGCGAGCACAGAAAGACTCAGAAGAAGCTTCTATCCCCAGGCCATCAGGCTGCTAAACGAACAATGAATGAACACTACACAACAACAACCACCAAACGCACATAGCGCACACATCCACACGCACACACTCACTTTAAACAAACACACTGTAGCACCCACTCCACACACTTATAGCACACACCCACTTTAAACAAACACACTGTAGCACCCACTCCCCACACTTTATATTTATGGATGAAGGATTGCACTACAACTCGTACACCTTACTGTAAATTGTACCTAAAATTGTACCTCATCCCATTTCTGCTTTGCACTAGATAGTACTGTACATTAGTACACTGCATAGTATTGTGTATTGTATATTATATGGTAACTCAGAACATTGTACATATGTCTATACCGAACACTGTGACCTCATTTTCTTCTTCTAAATTCATGCTATATTATGTTATTATGTTATTTGATACTATCTTGTCTAGCACAGTCTCTGGAGCGTAACAGTAAGAAGCATTTTGTATGAAAGTATTCTGTACTTCTGTATGACAACTATTAAAGAACTTGAACTGTCCACAAAGAGACCGGGCAGAGAGGAGGGACACTGGTACAGAGACTGTCCACAAAGAGACCAGGCAGAGAGGAGGGACACTGGTACAGAGACTGTCCACAAAGAGACCAGGCAGAGAGGAGGGACACTGGTACAGAGACTGTCCACAAAGAGACCAGGCAGAGAGGAGGGACACTGGTACAGAGACTGTCCACAAAGAGACCGGGCAGAGAGGAGGGACACTGGTACAGAGACTGTCCACAAAGAGACCGGGCAGAGAGGAGGGACACTGGTACAGAGACTGTCCACAAAGAGACCAGGCAGAGAGGAGGGACACTGGTACAGAGACTGTCCACAAAGAGACCGGGCAGAGAGGAGAGACACTGGTACAGAGACTGTCCACAAAGAGACCGGGCAGAGAGGAGGGACACTGGTACAGAGACTGTCCACAAAGAGACCAGCAGAGAGGAGGGACACTGGTACAGAGACTGTCCACAAAGAGACCAGGCAGAGAGGAGGGACACTGGTACAGAGACTGTCCACAAAGAGACCGGGCAGAGAGGAGGGACACTGGCACAGAGACTGTCCACAAAGAGACCGGGCAGAGAGGAGAGACACTGGTACAGAGACTGTCCACAAAGAGACCGGGCAGAGAGGAGAGACACTGGTACAGAGACTGTCCACAAAGAGACCAGGCAGAGAGGAGGGACACTGGTACAGAGACTGTCCACAAAGAGACTGGGCAGAGAGGAGGGACACTGGTACAGAGACTGTCCACAAAGAGACCGGGCAGAGAGGAGGGACACTGGTACAGAGACTGTCCACAAAGAGACCGGGCAGAGAGGAGGGACACTGGTACAGAGACTGTCCACAAAGAGACCGGGCAGAGAGGAGGGACACTGGTACAGAGACTGTCCACAAAGAGACCAGGCAGAGAGGAGGGACACTGGTACAGAGACTGTCCACAAAGAGACCGGGCAGAGAGGAGGGACACTGGTACAGAGACTGTCCACAAAGAGACCAGGCAGAGAGGAGGGACACTGGTACAGAGACTGTCCACAAAGAGACCGGGCAGAGAGGAGGGACACTGGTACAGAGACTGTCCACAGAGAGACCGGGCAGAGAGGAGGGACACTGGTACAGAGACTGTCCACAAAGAGACCGGGCAGAGAGGAGGGACACTGGTACAGAGACTGTCCACAAAGAGACCGGGCAGAGAGGAGGGACACTGGTACAGAGTCTGTCCACAAAGAGACCGGGCAGAGAGGAGGGACACTGGTACAGAGACTGTCCACAAAGAGACCAGGCAGAGAGGAGGGACACTGGTACAGAGACTGTCCACAAAGAGACCGGGCAGAGAGGAGGGACACTGGTACAGAGACTGTCCACAAAGAGACCAGGCAGAGAGGAGGGACACTGGTACAGAGACTGTCCACAAAGAGACCGGGCAGAGAGGAGGGACACTGGTACAGAGACTGTCCACAGAGAGACCGGGCAGAGAGGAGGGACACTGGTACAGAGACTGTCCACAAAGAGACCGGGCAGAGAGGAGGGACACTGGTACAGAGACTGTCCACAAAGAGACCGGGCAGAGAGGAGGGACACTGGTACAGAGACTGTGTGTAAAGTGGGCAGTGATGGGAATAACGGCGTTATAAGTAACGGCGTTACTAACGGCGTTAATTTTTTCAGTAACGAGTAATCTTAATCTTCCAATCTTAATAACGGCGTTACTGTTACTGCCAAAAAATGCTGCGCGTTACTATTGAATCTGTTTTTTTCATCAGACAGATCTCTGCGCCGAGAAGCAATACTTTTTTTCCTTGGTTAGTGGACAGTGCGCGATTGGCTGAGGTTGAGTAAAATGTCATGGTAAGCCAATCAGAGGTAGAGGTGGGCGGGTGTTTGAAAGCATCCAGGGTCTGACACACAGCGATAGTTCAGTCAACGTGAGACCGCGGTCCGTGTACATTTTGATAGTTGGTTTGGCGAGCCCAAATAATCCAAAACGAATCCAACGAACAACACAAGCGAGCAGTCAACAACGACGGTCCATGAGTGTTTTTTGTTCGCTCTTCTGTTAGGTGTGTTGCAGCGCAGGGCACTACACAGTAGTGGAGGCTACAGCCTTATCAACAGTGCTGCACTTCCTGGTTTAACCCCCTGAAGTCTAAAGTTTCTAGCTCCACCTTCTCAGATTTTTTTTTTTTTTTTTGTTACATAATGTAAAATTACAGATTCATACCTTCAAACTAAGCCATCAATAGTAAAATTTGAGACGATAGTTTTCAATCAATGTCCTATCAAACATTCTGGTAATTACAATTGGATTACAATAGTAATACAAGGTAATGTACTGATTTCTTTTGATTTCTCTGTTTGAGAGAGAGAGAGAGAGTGTGTGTGTGTGTGTGTGTGTGCAGGGGAGTAGCTGGGGGGGGGGGGGTAGGATGATTCCAAGGGCCCAGCAAATGCCCCAAATTCTTTTATAGATTGGGGGCCCCACATTTTTTTAATAGATTGGGGGCCCACAAATTGATTCTTTCATGGGGCCCAGAATCTCCAGCTACGCCCCTGTGAGCGCACCTTTCTCTAGAGAGCTGTCATCACCGTGATGCGCGCTTGAATGAACTGCGAGATAACTCATAACTCGTACACACACGCACTCTGTCTCTGCCAGTTATGTTGATGAAAAGCATGTTAGACTACTTTTAATACATAAATTAACGTTCCGTCGGGTCCCGTGTATTCTAGAGAATGATAATAATAATAATAATAATAATAATGCAGGACCTCTTCAGATTATATTATCAACGACAGACAGTGAGAAACACCCCCTCTCGCGCTGAAGAAGCATACATAGAAGCAGACTCGACACAAGTTTCGTCTCGACGCTGCGTCTCAGCGCACACACACACATACACGCACACCACATTATTCTGCGAAGCAGCTCAGTGTCCCGTGGATATTATTGCAAGAGATAATTCATACATATTATGAAAAGCCGATGCCGATCTGTTGTTTAGAATTTGGATGGGGGGTAGCGAGTCTCTGATACCTCTCACCTCTGCGCGGGGGTCTAACACCTATTCACAGCGCACACGCTTCTCTTGTGTGTGTGCGCGCGTGCGTGTATGTGTGTTTCGTGACGCGCTGTAGTTCTCTCGCAAACGGAAATAATTACAAGCATACCATCTAGCAAGAATTAAACGTATTTACAAGTCGTATTATGTTTAGCAAGTAATGAGACATATATAGTACATCTCAAAGCACTCGAAATTGTCATTTTTCTATTTTTATCGATTTCTGAAAATATGTACGTTTAGAGCATTTAGAAGACATTCTAATTCTTTTGTTCTCCGCCCACGGGAGCAATACGCCCCGTTGACTCCTAAGGGTTATTAATAGTACAGTCTTCAGGTGCTCAGACTCAGATATATATATATATATATATATATATATATATATATATATATATATATATATATATATATATATATATATATATATCTGTATGTCATGCATGTCTTAAATGTCATGATTAGATTAGTTTAGATGATTAGATTAGATTATTATATCTGTATGTTGTGTATGTCATAAATGTCATGAATTGAAAATGGGGGACCCTGATGTAAACAAGACGAAAGTCTTTCTCTGGTCTACATCCCCTTAACAATTGTGTGTATTGAGCTGTACTGTACCCATTCTGCAATCTGTTAATTAAAATGTTCAATCAATCAGTATATATTTGTTATTTATTTTTGGTATAGTGCTTAACAAGCATAATTTAATGTTGCCCAGTTGTGACCCGTTGAGGGGCAAACGTTCCAAAACATCTATTGTGTTTGTATTTGTATGATCCACTATATAAACATAGTAATTATAATATCTACATACATGGCGTTTGATTGGAGGCTAGTCTCACTTTGTCCCACAGCAACATTAAAATGGTTTAGATTTGTGTATGTTGTTTATGTAAAAAATGTACTTGAAAGTAACGCAATAGTTACTTTCTGAAGTAACTAGTTACTTTTATAATTTGTAACTGAGTAAGTAATTTAGTTACTTTTTGGAAGAAGTAACTAGTAACTGTAACTAGTTACTTTTTTAAAGTAACTTGCCCAACACTGAAAGTGGGTGCTACAGTGAGCTGTCCAAAGTGTCCATTTAAATTGAGTGTGTACGTGTGGGTGTGTGTGCTGTGAGTGTGTTTGGTGGTTTGTTACATAGTGTTAATTGTCATTGAGCATCCTGATGGCCTGGGGATAGAAGCTCTTTCTGAGTCTCTCTGTGCTTGCCATGAGACTCCGGTATCTCAACCTGTAGGGGATCTCAGCCTGTAGGGGATCACAGCCTGTAGGGGATCTCAGCCTGTAGGGGAGCACAGCCTGTAGGGCAGGGGTGGCCAACCTTTTTTGAACCAAGATCTACTTTTTTATTTACCACCTAGCCCGAGAGCTACCAGCCAAAATTGTATATTGTAAGCCGTCATTTGAGGCTTTATAAAAGCAGCATAATGAACACAATCTGTCAGTGCCGAGTCCGACCTCATCTTAAATAACAAACAGCATTGCTTGTTGTAGTTAACAAGGAGAGGAAGAGTTGATTTAGCACCAAAAAAAAAAAAAAAAAAAATATATAATCAAATTTTATTAATCAAGATCTACTTGAAATCAGCCTGCGATCTACCTGTCAATAGCGATCGACTGGTTGGGCACCACTGCTGTAGGGGATCTCAGCCTGTAGGGGAGCACAGCCTGTAGGGGATCTCAGCCTGTAGGGGAGCACAGCCTGTAGGGCAGGGGTCAGCAACCTTTTTGACATGAAGTGCCTGTTTGAAATATAGTTGTAACTAGTGTGCCATAACAATATTCCATGCATCGTAATCTTTTTTCCTCATAATCAGGTATTTTTAATGATAATTTTTACATTATTACATCATTATTGTTATTGTTATTATTAACAATATTATTATGATGGTTGTATCAACCCTAAATCTGAGTTGGGGCGGGGGTGCAATGCAGACAAACAGTTTTGCTTTACTGAGCTCCGTTATCTGGGGGCTGTAGTTGGTCACTTTAAGCTGCACACCGGAGCATCTTTTAATCCAGCTGTTTGCTGTTCTCTGATATTTTCTGACATTTCGTTGATGCGTCGCTCGACACTTCAAGCTGACATGGGGATATCTTTTATCCTTGATTTGATTGTCTCTTTGTTTGGCAAGCCTTCAAACAAAACATCTGAGCTACAGAGAAAAGCCTCCTTGATATACTCGACATACAAAAAAGAACCTGTGGGAGGATTTCAACAAGATAAATCAGAGCGCTTTTTCCTGGGTCTCGCGACTGCCGCAAAAACGCGAGGCGCGGCGCTGGGAAAAGGAACGCGCCGGCAGCGTCTGTGGCATAGAAATGAATGACAGACAGGAGCTGACAACTCATAAAACGTCCCCGGTCGACACGGGCCCTATTAGGCTATAGGTATGAGCAGAGTCATAGAATATGACTCTGGGTATGAGTAACGTTACAGAACCACACATAGTCCACACCACACAGGTCTGCCAGCATGATGGAGACGCACAACACTAAAATTCACACACAACAGTCCTATTTACACATAAACACACGGATGAACCAATACCGAACAACAAGTCCACGACCAAACACATCGAGTCTAACATTATTATAGTAGTAGGCAAATGCAACATTATCGCCACCGACCTGATGGTGAAGATTTGCCCAATTCTCCAAATCTGCATGTGACAGAAGTAGTCCCCGCAGCAGGCTGCTTCGCATTCTTTGTAAAACCAGGCTTACTTCTTTGATATTTCATTTAACTTTCGACATTACGCTTGTTTGATGAAGTTTGATTTGTGCCTGCAGGCTGCAGCGCCGCCACGCTCCGAATGGTAAACACAAGAATAGCATGTTGCCATCTATTACGAGTAGGGTATATCTGCAGTGCCGATATAGGGTATATCTGCAGTGCATATTTATGCTATTGTCTATTACAGTGAATTAGTGCGCAAATCATTAATGATACATCAAAATAGCATAATTTTATTATTATACACGATGATGATACAGATAATTACAGAAAAATTAGAAATGCATGGCAAAAATAGCATTTATTTTCAGTAATTTAGAGACCCCCCAAAAATTCACAAATCATGTTTTCAGGGGAGCTGATGTCTGATCTAGGGGAGCCATGGCTGCCCCAGCTCCCCCATGATTCGCACCCTGATCTTAGGTTGTCAAAGTGGGCAGGGGTGAGGTGGGTTCTAGGAGTAAGGTCAAGTAGTAGTCTGACCAGTCTGTTTTGTGATTTGTAATTTTGTTTTTAGCGCCTTTGAGGTGCTTTGGTACCATGAGGTGCAAGCATAGTCCTAGTACGCTTGAATGAGTGCTCCTCCCAGGATGGAGGAGGATGGAACTTAGGTATCTAACTAATTTCATCTTTCCTTTTGACAATATTGTCACCCACTGTAACTGAGAAGCCGTCGGCCTTGCTGAGTTTGTTATTTGAACCAAAGAGAATGGGCTCTGTTTTACCCAGGTGTAATGATAGTTTGTTGTCAGCGAGCCAGGTTCAGATTTTTCCTAGTTCCGAGGTGAGGGTTTTGTTGTTTATGTCTTTCATTTTTGTCCTTTTTCTTGTTAAATTGTCTTGTTAGATTGTCATATTTGATTGTCCTTTTAGACACCTATTTTTATTTACTTGCTAGAATTGACCGCAAAGACAATACAGCCATCCACCAGGGCCCTGTTTCTTGTACGTGGTTCAACTAAGTCGATCAAGATGTCATTATCCAGCTTCAGTTAACCCGATGTTTGAAGCCGGGATTTTCCTGTTCCAAGAAGGTGGATTCAGTCTCGTTAACTCAAGCCAGACTTGATTCTCAGGATCAGTGCGCGCGCCCGCCTCAGCTGAGAAGACAGCAGGTGTCGATCGCAGAAATCCTGATTCTCTAGCGGCATTGATTGATTAATTGATTTAAAACTTTATTAACATATTGCAGTACGGCTCAATCGCCTCGCCGACAAGTTAAATGCGTTATCTATAGGCTAATTTTAAATCCCTCATTACCTCAATCAATCAGATTATATTTCTTTAAACTTGCCTGCTGCATTGAATAATCAAATGAGATCTTGCTAGCGAAAAAATAATTAGTTAACTGTTATACAGAATTACGATACGGCTCTCTTACCCATTGATTGATGTATAGTCAATCTTTAACTTATCTCCAATGAGGTCTAACGGGTTGTTCTTTTGACTTTCACACAGACGACCGGGGTTCAAGACCCTAGTCGTCTCCTTCTTTTTGCAATATAGGAATAATTCAATTTGGTGCACGTTGAGAGCTATATAAAGAATGACATCCTCAATGCATGTAGATTTATAATATTTTAACTTAAAACCAGGCTACTTTGGCGTATAATCATTAATATTATATTCAAAAAAATCATATTGGAAAGACCGGGTTTTGAACCCCGGTCGCTGGGTTGGCAGGCTTGAGCACTACCGCTGGACCACTGTGCCAGATGGGATAAATTCATTGTTTATACATTAATGAACGAGAGACCCATGTTTAAAATATCCTTTGTTATGAATGAAGTTTATCTCTTTATCCTCATTCATTAATGTGACGTCAACGGCTCATTCAATTTCTCAAATCCGTCAAACAGCGCATCTCATCAGACATCTTAATCCCAGTTACAATTAAAATAACCACATAATGTGTACATCGCACGAGCGAGCGCCACGGTATATATAACGTGCATTATTTAGGACAAAGTGAATTTAGTATCAGCATTTTGGGTCTATTTTACATTTCAAAAGCCCCCTCTGGAAGAATGGAGCACAAAAACGTAATTCAGGATGGTATAATGCAGATCGTAGACTGTGGGAATAGTTTCAGGAAACGACCTGTCACTTTCTTTGCGGGGGCGTGGCTCTGCGTGATCCGGCTAAGTTGAACTTGAACTCTGCTTTCGACCAGGCTCAAACTTTTGGATCTGTTGTCATGGTGATTTGGAAAATCCACGTACATGGAACCGGAAAGTCCGGCTAACTCAGTTATCCAGTTAAAGTTATCCGGCTAACTCAGTTATCCAGGTACAAGAAACAGGGCCCAGGTCATGTCAGGACTCAAAAGCGAGCCGGCGGAAACACGTTACCATAGGGATGTTCGATATTGGCTTTTTTACCGATACCGATATACCGATATTGTCCAACTCTTAATTTCCGATACCGATATCAACCGATACCAATATATGCAGGGTTTCCCCCCCAAAAAAACAGAATAATTTCAGGTAATTAACATTACATAGCTCTTGTAGTGGAATTAACACAACATTATGCATACTTTTGACAATAAATCAAATCTGAATGTGTTCTTACTTCCTTGCCTGGGTAAATAAAGGTTAAATAAATGTAAAAAAATAAATAATAATAATAATTTGAAAACCGATACCGATAATTTTAATGCCAATATCGGCCGATAATATCGGACATCACCAGATATTAAAATGAGACTTGTGAAACTAAATAATTACACAAGTAACAGAAATCATGTTCTATTCAAATTATCTATAAACCATATGAAATACAATGAAATACAATAATGTGTAGTATTATTAATATGCAAAAATAAAGATATACAATTGTAATCGAAAATAACTATGAACTGTATGTAAGTAACCATAGCTACATTTACATGTTCCCTTGACTGATGGTGTTTCAGTTATCTGCATGTGTTCCCTTGACTGACAGTGTTTCAGTGATCTGCATGTGTTCCCTTGACTGATGGTGTTTCAGTGATCTGCATGTGTTCCCTTGACTGATGGTGTTTCAGTGATCTGCATGTGTTTCCTTGAGTGATGGTGTTTCAGTGATCTGCATATGTTTCCTTGACTGATGGTGTTTCAGTGATCTGGAAGTGTTCCCTTGACTGATGGTGTTTCAGTGATCTGCATGTGTTCCCTTGACTGATGGTGTTTCAGTGATCTGCATGTGTTTCCTTGACTGATGGTGTTTCAGTGATCTGCATGTGTTTCCTTGACTGATGGTGTTTCAGTGATCTGCATGTGTTCCCTTGACTGATGGTGTTTCAGTGATCTGCATGTGTTTCCTTGACTGGTGGTGTTTCAGTGATCTGCATGTGTTTCCTTGACTGATGGTGTTTCAGTGATCTGCATGTGTTTCCTTGACTGATGGTGTTTCAGTGATCTGCATGTGTTTCCTTGACTGGTGGTGTTTCAGTGATCTGCATGTGTTTCCTTGACTGGTGGTGTTTCAGTGATCTGCATGTGGCAGCAGCTGTTGCAGTAGAAGAGATGAGATCACACTTCAGCTGCTTGATGAGTCAGTCAGGGGAAGGTGTAGTCGACAGCTTCAGAATAGTCAACCATGACACATGGCCAGAGAGTCAGGCTGCACTACTGGACTACGGCAGGGCAGAGGTTCAGTCTCTTCTCCAACATTTGAGAACTTCTCAGAAAGTGAGTAGATAGGGCAATATTGCGAATTCTCATTTTAGTATAGAGGTATGACCAAGATTAGATGTTATGTATTTTAATTAGGGCTGTGAAAGTTAATGCTCTAATTTTGGAGATTAATTTAAATGATTAAGCCTTACATTTTTTTAATCTATGGAGTGAACATTTTTCAACGTTTGAACTTTCAGCAGTATCTTTGCTTGTTCTTTTTTTGCATTGACTCATGCACCTTTTTGACAATCATCTGACATGAAGATGGAACAAATTTTTGTTGTTAATATGATTTATGTTACTGTAATTCATACAAGACATTATCGTCCTCTAAGCCAATCTGCACTTTAACATAGGCCTGTTTTCTTTTGTTAGCGCTGCAGATATAAGAAAGAGGTCTTTAAAGTTGAGTCAATGTTGATGGTTTTGTTGAACATTTGTATTTCACAGGAGAGACACTGTATTCAAAGAAAGCTATTAAAATAGTCTTTGAATCTAAATATACTTTCTTTGTGTTGATTCTACATTATTTGCATGATTTTACTCAAGTAAATATCTGTTACAAGCTTCGGTCATAAGTATGCAATTTTTTATCTAGATTAATTACAGAAAATTGTGAGATTAATTAGTTACTTTTTTAATCTATTGACAGCAGTAATTTTAATGAATCTATAACATGTTCAATGTTTTAAGTTTCACACATTTCTTACGTCTAAATGTTCCCATACCTTATTCTCTCCCCTAATCTCTCTCCCTGTATCTCTATTGACATCTAGTGGTGGATGCCAGTCGGAGCAGGTCCTTCAGGAATGGCAGCAGCTGAAGACCCTCATCAGGACCACTTTCACAGACAAGTCCTACCTAGGGCTGAGGCAGACACTGCTCACCAAGGAGCCATATCGTTCAGAGGTTTGTGGGAAACATTTAATATTCTTCAGAATTTACAAAGTCGTGTGTACTCTACAGAATAAATTAATAGAGTTTTACTTCTAGTTACTTTTATGTCAGAACGTCCTGCACTTGGCTAAAATACTGCTTGTGATGCCGATCTCCTCCGCTCAGTGAGAGCGTGGATTTTCAGCCCAGAATGGTATTAAGAACAGCAGCAGCCTCCACTGCTGAAGACTTGATCTGTATCAGGAAGGCTGGAGCAAGTCAACCCGAGCCATGTAGCAGCCAAATGGTCTTCGTCTTCTAAGAGGGCCAGGAAGACAAATATGAAAAAGTGGCCAGCAGACAGGCTAGATCTTCAAGGGTCAAAGTGGGTATAAAACAGGAGGCAAGACTGTCAAGTTTTAAACTGTGGATACCAAACAGAGAAGGTAAAGACGACTTTGAACTGTTGAACAGTAATCCAGAACTATTTTATTGCACTGTAAATTATATATTTTTTTTAATCTATTCTATTCAAAAATTGTATTGCACTGCACTATTTTACAGTCTATTTTATCTTACACTTTTTATTATTGTCTATTTAAAACTGAATCAAACCATAAACAAGGTGGCCTGTTGGGATGTTAGACCCTAACGTAAAAAACTGTGATTTTATATATGTCCGCACTTTATGTGCTCATTTTATGTCTTTTTTCTGTTGTGAAGCACTTTGAACTGCAGTTTCTGTATGAAAGGTGCTATACAAATAAAGTTTATTATTATTATCTGTGACACATGTGCGCGCGCACACACACACAGTTTGTTGTTTTTGTTCTATTAGTGATTTACACACTTTACTCAATAAAAAACTATTGTATGACAATTTTAAACAGATTTGCACTGCTAATTTGAAGCGTAACATATTGATGTCTTATATACAGTTATGTCCCTGCAATTTACCATTATGGGCAAATAAAGAAACTTGTTTGTCTGAAGACATTTCTTGTTAAGGTTTGGATTTTGTGTGCCCTGTATGCAAGATGAATGTCCTTTTCCAGTCACATACCTATTTAAGTGATGAACTACTTGTGGTTGTTTTTACATTTTAAGAGACGTTTTACACTTTAAATGATTATTATATTTATTATACATCATTATTTTGTAATTATTTTTTTTATAAAATCTGTGGCAGGGAGGGCGACGCACAAATCACCATCATCAGTCAGCCTTAGTTACTTCCACACCTACCCTACGACTACTGCTTGGCCTTACTCCTAAAACCCACCTTACCCCTGCTCACCTACGGGTGGCTGCAATTAAAAACTGGCCCCGTTGAATGTCCAAATCCCCCCCCCCCTCCCACGTACAGTTTCTTGCCCTTCGAATGTATATATTTTTTTATCATCTCTTTTTCTTAAACAGTACTGTATAGTTTTATGTCTTGTATGTCATAAATGTCTTGATGAATTGAAAATGGAGGACCCTTATGTAAACAAGAGGAAAGTATTTTTCTGGTCTTCATCCTCTTGGCAGTTGTTAGTATTGAGCTGTACTGTATTGTACCCATTCTGCAATCTGTTAATAAAGTTTTCAATCAATCAAACCACCTAAAGAAAGAACGATGACCCGTTATTTTAGGTTCTTGGAAAGAGACTGAGCCAAAATATCCGGCTCCCTTCAAAGAGCCGTAACCTCCATCACTCCGGATAACATACGAGGCTGGGGCTGAAGTGCACAGGATGGGGGCCACAACAGCAGACCACTGAGCCAACGACGCTAATGATCTATTCTACTGTAGCAAATATCAACTTTGATGGCAAGAGAAATACCTAAATATACCGTCTTACCATATGTGAGTTACTGTGTGGAGATATGGGGGAATGATGCATACATAAGCACTTTAAAACCATTAATTATACTACAGAAAAAAGCTGAGAATTGTACACAAGGTCAGATTTCGGGATCACACAAATAACTTGCTCGTCAAATGCCTTTTAAAGCTAATGGACTTATTCAAATTTAAACTGGCAGAGATAATGTATCGAGCAAAGACTCAAGAACTCCCAGGTAACATAAACAAAATATTTATAGAGGGATAAGGGATATAATTTGAGAGGTAACTGCAACTTTGATAAACGTTACGCTCGCACCAATCTCAGGAGCAGGTGCATATCATCCTATGGAGTAACTGTGTGGAGAATGGGTTGGAAGATAAAATGAAGGAAAGCAGAAATATTGCTCTATGTAAAGAAATGTATAAACAAATATTTGCAATGACCAAAAATAGGAAAGGGGAGGTGACTATTTTCAATCTTCTGGATTCTAAACTGTTTTCTTTTGTACTACATTATAAATACTGATAGTTTATTTTATGTTGTTTTCAATGTTAAGAATTATTAGTAATGTGGATATTCTCCATTATATAATTTAAGTATTAATTAATGTTCCCTTTTCATAAAGGACACAGTGGTGGGTATCATATATATCATAAAGGACACAGTGTATCATATATATCATAAAGGACACAGTGGTGGGTATCATATATATCATAAAGGACACAGTGGTGGGTATCATATATATCATAAAGGACACAGTGGTGGGTATCATATATATCATAAAGGACACAGTGGTGGCATCATATATATCATAAAGGACACAGTGGTGGGTATCATATATATCATAAAGGACACAGTGGTGGGTATCATATATATCATAAAGGACACAGTGGTGGGTATCATATATATCATAAAGGACACAGTGGTGGCATCATATATATCATAAAGGACACAGTGGTGGGTATCATATATATCATAAAGGACACAGTGGTGGGTATCATATATATCATAAAGGACACAGTGGTGGGTATCATATATATCATAAAGGACACAGTGGTGGGTATCATATATATCATAAAGGACACAGTGGTGGGTATCATATATATCATAAAGGACACAGTGGTGGCATCATATATATCATAAAGGACACAGTGGTGGGTATCATATATATCATAAAGGACACAGTGGTGGCATCATATATATCATAAAGGACACAGTGGTGGGTATCATATATATCATAAAGGACACAGTGGTGGGTATCATATATATCATAAAGGACACAGTGGTGGGTATCATATATATCATAAAGGACACAGTGGTGGGTATCATATATATCATAAAAGACACAGTGGTGGGTATCATATATATCATAAAGGACACAGTGGTGGCATCATATATATCATAAAGGACACAGTGGTGGGTATCATATATATCATAAAGGACACAGTGGTGGGTATCATATATATCATAAAGGACACAGTGGTGGCATCATATATATCATAAAGGACACAGTGTATCATATATATCATAAAGGACACAGTGGTGGGTATCATATATATCATAAAGGACACAGTGTATCATATATATCATAAAGGACACAGTGGTGGGTATCATATATATCATAAAGGACACAGTGGTGGCATCATATATATCATAAAAGACACAGTGGTGGGCATCATATATATCATAAAGGACACAGTGGTGGGTATCATATATATCATAAAGGACACAGTGGTGGGTATCATATATATCATAAAGGACACAGTGGTGGGTATCATATATATCATAAAGGACACAGTGTATCATATATATCATAAAGGACACAGTGGTGGGTATCATATATATCATAAAGGACACAGTGTATCATATATATCATAAAGGACACAGTGGTGGGTATCATATATATCATAAAGGACACAGTGGTGGGTATCATATATATCATAAAGGACACAGTGGTGGCATCATATATATCATAAAGGACACAGTGGTGGCATCATATATATCATAAAGGACACAGTGGTGGCATCATATATATCATAAAGGACACAGTGGTGGGTATCATATATATCATAAATGACACAGTGGTGGCATCATATCGGTCAACAATAATAAATCGGAAGGCAGAATGATGTGCAGCGGTTAAGAGTTAAAGCTGCAGCATGTCTATAAATCACATCTTATCCAAAAGGTTGTCAAGTCAGTCATTCAAAGATGAAACAATATCATTAATATAAATAGTAAAAAGGACAGGACCCAGCTGAACTTTGAGGCAAAACTTTAGTTATGGACAATAATTCAGATTGAACAGGGCCCGATTTGACACAGCAGAAGATAGATAATCCTGAAACCAATAACATGCACCACTATCCAGGCTAATACTAGATAACCTTTTTAAATTTTTTTATTTCCCCCCCTCCTTTTTCTCCGTTTTCCCCCAATCCCAATGTTAGTCGTTATGCCAATTCCCAATCCCCTTCCTGGTCGTTGCGCACCTACCCCCTACAGTCGGTCTGGGAGAGTGGAGGCTATCACATGCTTCCTCCGACACATGTGTAGCCAATCAACCGCTTCTTTTCACCTGGCAGCGCGGACTCTCACTGAGAGTGTAATGTGTGGAAGGATCACACTACCTCCCTTAGATCCTTTCCTCGCTGAGCAGGCGCCCCGACCGAACTGTAGGAGTCGCTGTTTACAACAACCAGGACCCACCCACCGGCTTTCCCACCCGCTAACACTGCCAGTTGTGTTAGTATGACGGCCGGCCAAGCCGGAAGCAACGCTCGATACCAGTATCTCCTTCGTTGGTGGCAAGCGCCTTGCTACTAGATAACCTTTTTAAAAGCATGTGATGATCGACTGTATCAAAAGCTTTTGACAGATCATCTTTACAGATATAATATATTTTTTTCAAGTATCATTATGAGTGGAACTCTTCCAACACTGGCGACAGCAGGTTTCTCTACTCTAAAAACATGCAGATGAATTGACAGGTTCTTGACATTTCACTGAATCTTTTCTCCCAAGTGGATTTTCGCATGTTTTCTCGAATATTTTAATTTACTGAATCTCTTCTCACACAGACCACAGTGATGTGGCTTCTCTGCTGTATGGATTTGCTGATGAATCAGAATATGTGTACTTGTCCTAAAGTTCTTCCCACACTGGTCACAGAAGGAGGCTTCTCTCAGTCCTGTGTGAATTCTCTGGTGTGATTTCAGAATACTCAGATGACTACAGCTCTTCCCACACTAGTCACAGGAATAGGGCTTCTCTCCTGTGTGAATTCTCTGATGTTTCTTCAGACTAATCAGATGACTAAAGCTCTTTCCACACTGGCCACAGGAGTAGGGCTTCTCTCCTGTGTGAATTCTCTGGTGTGATTTCAGATTCTGTTGCTGAGTAAAACCCTGTCCACACTGGCCACAGGAGTAGGGCTTCTCTCCTGTGTGAATTCTCTGGTGTCTTTTCAGACTATGTTGCGTAGTAAAGCCCTGTCCACACTGGTCACAGGAGTAGGGCTTCTCTCCTGTGTGAATTCTCTGATGTTTCTTCAGAGTAGTCAGATGACCAAAGCTATTCTCACACTGGTCACAGGAGTAGGGCTTCTCTCCTGTGTGAATTCTCTGGTGTGTTTTCGCCTGCTGTTGCGTAGTAAAGCCCTGTCCACACTGGCCACAGGAGTAGGGCTTCTCTCCTGTGTGAATTCTCTGGTGTGATTGCAAGGTATCTAGCCGACTAAAGCTCTTTCCACAATGGCCACAGGAGTACGGCTTCTCTCCTGTGTGAATTCTCTGGTGTGTTTTCAGATTCTGTTGCGTAGTAAAGCCCTGTCCACACTGGTCACAGGAGTAGGGCTTCTCTCCTGTGTGAATTCTTCTCTGGTGTGTTTTCAGATTCTGTTGCGTAGGAAAGCCCTGTCCACACTGGTCACAGGAGTAGGGCTTCTCTCCTGTGTGAATTCTCTGGTGTGTTTTCAGATGACTTCCATGACTAAAGCTCTTCCCACACTGGTCACAGGAGTAGGGCTTCTCTCCTGTGTGAATTCTCTGGTGTGTTTTCAGACTATGCTGCGTAGTAAAGCCCTGTCCACACTGGTCACAGGAGTAGGGCTTCTCTCCTGTGTGAATTCTCTGATGTTTCTTCAGAGTAGTCAGATGACCAAAGCTCTTCTCACACTGGTCACAGGAGTAGGGCTTCTCTCCTGTGTGAATTCTCTGGTGTGTTTTCAGATTCTGTTGCGTAGGAAAGCCCTGTCCACACTGGTCACAGGAGTAGGGCTTCTCTCCTGTGTGAATTCTCTGGTGTGTTTTCAGATGACTTCCATGACTAAAGCTCTTCCCACACTGGTCACAGCAGACATTTTCTTCCATCCAAGCCTCTTGGTCTCTTCCCAGGCCTGACAGGACAGCTATCTGGATGGAGATAGTGATGGAGAAGAGTGTCAGAGGAAGGAGAGAAAGATAATTGGTTTATTTTATTCAGCTTTAGTTTCTATCTTGGTTTTATAGTTTAAGAACAGTGTAGTCCAGAGTCATCTACAGTTATATACTTAAACCACGGTTAAGGTCAGTTTAATTTAGTCCAGGACTAAAGTCCCTTTAGTCTCAGGTTATGACCGATTTAAGTGTCACCTTATGGATAAAATCTTACATCACATATATCTGTAACAAAATATATCACGATATAGTATGTTTTCTGTAAATTGGATGAAACATTTGTCTACAAAATAACCACATAATCCATGACTACTTTTGAATAATCCAGAGTTTAAACTAAATACAAATGAAAGGCATTTTCTCTTTTTATTTGGAAGCAATGTTGAACAGAACGTGATGCTCATGTTTCTTACTACAGACCCAGAACCATTTACTGAATACCTCTTCACCTACGACTGAACTCCTGTACACGGCACCAACACTAGGGCTGCAACTAACCATTATTTTGTTATCGATTCATCCAAACTATTTATTTACCAGAAAAACAACAATTGATGGCCCGCTGCCTCACCCAGGAGCAATTCAACTGGCCTGTGATGGAAATCAAGCACACCTTGTGCAAATGTCCGGCTTTAAGCAAATGCTGAGCGTTATCTGCACCTGCATCGTGTTTTTGTTGAATAAAATTAGTCAGTCAGTCGTCTGTTTTCACTCGACCCAAGCCGTGGTTATTTGTTTTCATCCAATTTTACTTTATCAAGTGGATTATTGTTCATTTATCAGCCTACACTGTAAAATAATGTGTGTTAAGTGTAAATGCCATAGAAATACAGTAAATTACTTTTGATCAAAGCACCAATTTAACCTAGAATTGCTAATCGGGTGACCAAAACGTCCTCTTTTGCCCGGACACGTCCACTTTTCACACCCTGTCCGGGGCGTCCGGTGGGGTTTTCTAAATTCATGAAAATGTCCGTCACATGCAAACAGAGGAAGCGGACAGATTTTATTCTGCTCACGAAGCCAAAGCACAAGTGTACATTTACAGATGAACTGCAGAGGGAATTCCCAATGTAGCGCCACGGTCGGGACAAGAAGCGGTGTGCAACGCTTGACCATATGTTTCCGTGTCTAATAAAGGAGATCCCAAAGCTCACATGGACACAGACAAACATGAAAACACATAAGACATTTTAAAAGCTGTGCGAGGAGAGAGTTTGACGGCAAAGTTGACATCTTGTATGCAGAGAGAAATTTAATTATTGAACATCATTCAAATGTTTTCATAACTGAATAAGCAAACTGGGACCCTGGAACTCTGAAGCTAGAAATCTGAATGAAAAGTTGCTGTTTAACTGCGGACAGGGACAATTTTCCACTTGCACAATGTGGAGGCGGCATATCCGGTTACGTCACTGTATGCCCTGGTATGTATGTGACAAATAAACCTCTTGAATCTTGAATCTTCAGCGTGTAGGCTTCTTCCGGTCCCATCACAATACATAGACTTTAGCAACCTTTCTCCCGTCAATTAAACAACTTTAGTCACTTTCTTTCTTTTTAAATTACTTTTTAAAATGATTTAATAAGCAAACGTTTGTTAAGTGTGTTTCTCATCGGGGTCTTAAGGTTTTTGGGCTGTATTTCATGTACAAAGGTTTACTGTTAGTTAGCCACATTAGCATTTAGCTCCGCAATACAACCAACAGTTTACCAGATTAACAGAAAGCGTTCACAAGTTTCAGGAATATCAAACGTGGTGGGTCTAACAGGTGCCACATCGATACTAACTGAGTAGGGATGCACGGAATATTCGGCCCCCGAAACATATCGGCGGGAAATAGTTATAGTAACGTCAAAGAACAGGGTTACGTTCGTAACCTAACGTGTTGTTGTGATGACGTAATCAAAACGCGGCTACAAGCGCGGTGATACTCCCCAATATTCAGAAGTAAATTAACATAGATGCTGTTATGCTTAACACCCAGTACTATTCACTTTACTTAATTTCTAGGATTAGATTAGATAATTTAGTCGGAGTCCAGACTTTGAGAATGCCTGTGTTAGACCTACACTATAATACTGCCAGCTGATATAACAAAACCAAAAACTATCGGTATCGGCAGTGTATCGGCCGATATGGCTCATAGACTATCAATGGCAAAAAACATGATCGGGGCATCCCTAACACCTACTATTTATATTGTCAGGATCATCTCTATGCGGATGACACTATCCTCTATTGTGTCGTTGACTCTGTACAACTACCCATTAAAAATGTACAACTCTCATTTAATACCGGATCTGAGTTCCGGTTCCGGGTCGAGGATGTAGAAGTTGCACTCTGCTACGCTGCTACTCCTTTTATTATATTTAACTTTAAAAGCCTCTTTTTATACATTTACATTTACATTTAGTCATTTAGCTGACGCTTTTATCCAAAGCGACTTACAAGTTCTGTACGACAAGACAGCAAGAAGGGTACAACTCTATCAGCTAAGTAACAATGTTCATCAAGTGTTGCGTGTTACAGTGTAGGTTAGTTTATTAGGACAAGTGCATGACAGTAAGGTTAGTCAGGGTTAGATTTTTTTTTTTTTAATCATTTCAGATAATGGTTGAAGAAGTGAGTCTTTAGTCGACGGCGAAAGATTGGACGGGATTCGGCTGTCCTAACTGGGATGGGTAGTTCATTCCACCATTGTGGGGCAAGGACTGAGAATAGGCGGCTTCTCTTTGATGACCCTCCGGGAGCTTGGATAGGAGTAGGTCTGAGGCGGCCAGAAGATGCAGAGCGTAGGGGTCTTGAGGGTGTGTAGTTAGAGACCATTGACCGGAGGTAGGCGGGAGCGGTTCCCTTTGCCGCACGGTATGCTAGGTCGAGGGCCTTGAAGCGGATACGTGCAGCAATGGGGAGCCAGTGCAGGTCCCTAAGAAGTGGGGTGACATGGGCCGACTTCGGTAGGTTTGATATCAGGCGGGCCGCTGCGTTTTGAATGAGTTGAAGAGGCTTGGTGGCAGTGGCCGGGAGGCCAGCTAGCAGTGCGTTGCAGTAGTCGAGGCGGGAGATGACTGTTGATTGGATGAGGAGTTGGGTGGCTTCTTTTGTCAGGAAGGGGCGTATCCTTCTGACGTTGCTCAGGAGGAATCTGCAGGTTCTGGTTGTCGCTGCGATGTGAGCAGAGAAGTTCAACTGGTCGTCGAGGACAACACCAAGGTTCTTGGCGGTCGGGGACGCGGTCACAGCTGCATTCTCGACTGTGATGGAGAGGTCGGTCAGGGGGGAGGATTTGGCCGGCAGGTGGAGCAATTCTGTTTTGCTTAGGTTCAGTTTGAGGTGGTTGGTCGTCATCCAGGCGGAGATGTCGGACAGACAGGCCGAGATCCGCTCAGAGACGTGGATATCTGAGGGAGGGAAGGAGAGGAAGAGTTGAGTATCATCGGCATAACAATGATATGAGAAGCCATGAGACGTGATAATGTTACCCAGTGATTTAGTGTAGAGGGAGAAGAGAAGGGGTCCTAGGACCGAGCCCTGGGGGACACCCGTCCGGAGGGGGCGGGTGGCCGACAGAGTCCCTCTCCATGACACTTGGTAGGAGCGGTCGTTGAGGTATGATGTCAGCCATGTCAGCACAGATCCAGCCACTCCCATTCCTGCGAGGGCCGCGAGGAGGATCTGATGGTTGACTGTGTCGAAGGCTGCAGATAGATCTAGGAGAATCAGGACAGAGGAGAGGCCTTTCGCTTTTGCTAAGTGAAGTGCCTCTGTGACCGCAATGAGGGCCGTTTCTGTGGAGTGGCCAGTCCGGAAGCCAGACTGATTGGGGTCTAGGAGGTCATTCTGTAAGAGATAAGCAGTAAGTTGGTTGGATACAGCACGTTCAAGTGTTTTAGAAAGAAAGGAGAGAAGAGAGACAGGACGATAGTTGGCTATGACGGTGGGGTTCAGGGTTGGTTTTTTTATGAGGGGCGTGACTCTGGCTTGTTTTAGGGAGGTGGGGACCACCCCCGAGTTGAGTGAGGAGTTGATGGTTGCAGTTAGGAATGGGAGGATGTCCGGTGCTATGGTCTGGAGGAGTGGGGAGGGTAGCCGGTCCAGCTGGCATGTAGTCGGACGGTTCGACGTTACCAGTGTCAGGGTCTCGGCTTCTGTAATGGGAGAGAAAGATGACAGAGTGAAGGATGAGGTTCTCGATTCAGCGTTTGGAATGGGTGGGGGTTGGGAGAAGGAGCTGCGGATGTTCTCCACTTTTTCCTCAAAGAAGATCGCAAAGTCTTCGGCAGAAAAAGATGAGGGAGGAGGGGGTGGGGGGGGAGTGAGGAGGGAGGACATGGTAGCATGCAGTTTGCGAAGATTCTTGGCAGAGGCCTCGATCCTATGGTGAAAGAAAGAAGCTTTGGCATTAGTAATGGTTTTGGAGAATGTTAACAAGAGGTTGTGATATGTGTCGATGTCAGCAGTGAGGCGTGATTTTCTATACTTCCTCTCAGCCGCTCTCAGGACCTGTCTTTGTTCTCTCACTGCATCCGTCAGCCATGGACTGGGTGGGGAACGGCGGGCAGGTTTCTCAACGAGGGGACAGAGCTTGTCAAAGGAGGTTGCAAGGGCTGAGAGGAGGGTGGAGGTTGCCATCTCTGTGGGGAGAGCAGAGAAGGTGTCACTCAAAGGTAGAGCGGATATTATGTCAGAGGAGAGGGTGGAGGGGGATAGGGAGGCCAGGTTACGTCTGAGTGAGACGGTTTGAGTTGGGGTGAAGACCTTTCGGTTAAGCATGAGAGTTAGTGAGAAGGATATGAAGGAATGGTCAGATACATGTAGGGGAGTTACCGTGGTGTTAATGATGCTGGAGTTACGGGAAAATATGAGATCCAAGGAGTTGCCTGCTTTGTGGGTGGGAGGCATGGCAGTGGGAGTCAGGTCAAATTGTTGTAGGAGGGAGACCACTGGGACCGACTGAGATGAGTCAGGCAGGTTGAAGTCGCCCAATAGAAGGAGCGGGGTACCATCTTCGGGGTACCATCTTCTATACTCTCAACTCAGTTAAACCTTTATGTATACATCACCTTAGGTTTCCTACTAACTATTTTGACTGAAAGAACCACAATGGCAACGAAGAAAACAACCAGAAGTGAATCCAAGAAAGACAACGCTCCCTCTGATATGATCGCCATTGCTAGGCTAATTGAAGAGCTCAGGCAATCTTTAACGCAATCCTTAACCAACCAGGCAAACGACTTAACCAAATAATTCAGAGCGTCAGCTGCCTCTATCGAAACCAAACTCGACAGCCTCTGGACTGCGGTTGGTGAACATGCCGTGCGTCTGACCTCTGTGGAAGCCGGCTTGAATACTTGGACTGACACGGTGGACGAGATAGGGGCTAGATGTATGGCTCTAGAAGAAAGCAATGATAAGCTAAAGGCTAAGCTAACCGACGTCGAATCCCGTATCAGTCGATCCAATATTCGCATAATAGGACTGGAGGAGTCCGTGAATAGCGACCAACCCAATGTCTTGTTTGCAAAGGTACTGGTTGATATTCTGGGGGATGTGATCCTCCCTATGACACCCGAATTGGACCGGTGTTACAGAGCCGGTGCCAAAGCAACAAATAGCTCCAGGCCTAGAGCAGTTATTGCTAGCTTACATCATTATGGAATAAAAGAAAAAATTATTCAGGAGGCACGGAAGAGGAGGGAAAAGCTGGAATACGAAGGGAAACCAGTCCAAATCTTTGAAGACTACTGTCCTGAAGTCGTGGAGCAGCGTTCCCGCTACAGAGCTGTCATGGGCCCACTCTACAATCTAGGTCTCAAGCCGTCCCTCCAATACCCTGCGAGGCTGTTCATTACCAAAGACGGCGTGAGAATACCGATTTCCTCGCCTGTATTAGTCTGTGGATCAAGATCTTATTGCACCGTCTCCTGTACTCGGAGTCTCCTTAACATCGTTGACCCAGACTCTACTACCGACAGATCCTCTACCCTTGCTGGCTTACAACCGGGGGGACCCTTCCAGTATCTCCCGCTATATTACTAGTGTACCATAGATATAATTCCCTAAGATTCAGGTTGTATGATTACCTCCTGCGTAATATGAGAATGGACATTCGTTATTGATTTGCCTACGCACATTCCTTTGCCTTATAAGCGCATTCAAAGTGAAGTAAAGTAAAGTATATTATGTACCTTTTGCTGCAATAAATACTTAAACACAGCTTTGTGTGGAACCGATTCATTGTGGGGAAGTGTTCATCATTAGATACCTGTGTACTGTATGGCCAGTAGGAATGTACATAAAGACGGTAGTGGTTTAATGATACCATACTTATCAATACAGTCAGGGAATTGTACCCCTCAGTTACACATAGGAAACAACGGACTTCGCAGCAGAGCATCGCGCTCTTCCGGCCTGGTGGACGTACTGCACGCGTATTATAACCCCCCCCCCCCCCCCCTTCTTTTGCAATAATTCCAATTCTAGGTTTTTTTGTCTTGTTCTTGTTTAAACTTAGCCATGTTCTTATAAGGTTTAAGTGCATTTACTTTTTGAGGCATTTTATCTCTTTTATTTTTTAAGGGAGTGTGGCTAGCAGCCACTGAGAGAATAATCGACTTATGGTAGGTTTGAGAGTTTTAGGCCCTATGGTAATTTACATAGGGTTATTATGGTTGATATGCTCGATATGGGGATACTGGATACGTATTTTGAAGGGGGGGTGGGAATGGGGGATTGTGTGTTTTTTATGTTTGTTTTTATACTCATGCTCGGATCTCAACAGGACCTTAACAGATGGATATATATCTATTATGGAGTGCTACTCCAGACGAATTACACTAAGGGCATACTGCAACCTGTTTAGACATTGGCTAATTTAAATATCTTGATTTGGAATACAGGGGGTGTAACTGAGGGGTACAATTCCCTGACTGTATTGATAAGTATGGTATCATTAAACCACTACCGATTATGTACTTTAACTACTGGCCACACAGTACATGATATAGATATGATGAACACTTTCCCACCTGATGAAACGAAGTCCACACAAATGTATAAATCGAATATTTTATATAGCAAAGGGTATATACAACGTTCACTTAATGACATTTATGATTTGAATGCACTTGTAAGGCAAATGAGTATTCGTAGGCAAATCAACATTGAATGTCCAATCTCTGGTTACGCAGGGAGCAAGTATACAACCTGGTTCTTTAGGGAACTATAGCGATGGTACTTAAATGATTATAGCTGGATACACTAAAGGGGGGTCCCGCTGGTTGTAAGTCAGTAGGGGGGGGGGGGGGTTAGGAGAGCCGCCGGCGATATCCCATCTGGCCAACGATTTCTTGGGAGAATTCAGAGTGCTGAACACGGTGCCCACAGAACCTCGGTCCACAGATGAATACAGCTGGGCCCCCTTGTAGACGGTAGCTGCCGGTCCACAACGAAGAGACGTGAGGCGACCTCACTCGGGGTAGAGCGCCGTCTCACCTGGACTCCTCTCGGGGGGGTAGTTCCAACACTCAGCAGTGTTGGCTGTTATCCATGGCATAATCAAAGCACCCAAAGCAAGTAGATAATCCAAGCCGTGTAGGGCTCGCCGTCGTCCGGGTAAAGTAATCCAATATGCAGGTCCACTCGTCCTGGCCCAGAACTCCTCGGATGAAAGCACCACACGTGGTCTGCCCAGCCTGGTTAAGACTCTAGATAACGCCAGGAACGATGGGGGTACTGCTCACTTTATAACTCTAACTGAACGATGCACCATACATAGACTATTATTAACTTAATAGAAATACGTCCCACTCGACGGTATAGTGCCAAACTATGACAATTCAACTATTAATCCACACAATGTCTCAATGCCTATTCTGAGGCCAAGTAGGCCATACTGCACCACACGTGGGTCGTGGGTGAGGCTTCACGTCTGTTACTAGGTTGGAGGGTAAAGGACTAATGGACTAAAAGAAAGTTCTACTTTACTTGCGCCATATATATATATGCGCTGTGAACAAATAGTACCATTCGTATTTCGCCAGACGTATTCCTACGCGGAACCGGGCTTGTAACAACATGTTCGTCGGCACGATTGAACTTGAACCAAGGGGCTTGGCTGCTGGCGCCAGGTTCTTGTCCAATGAGAGAATGAAACTATTATGGGCTGTTAGTAGACTAAAGGGATATTCAGTGTATATGTACAAGGAATATACAAGGGATATCAAACGATATACAAATACTATTAAATATATATCCATAAATAAATATATATATTCGGTTTAATCTGATCCTTCACAACAGGGGGTCTTAATATTCATCATAAACGCACAAGCGTATTAACATGGATGAAAAGATGTTGATGTGGCTCTTTTAAGTGAAACGCATCTTTTAATGGCTGACAATACAAAGCTTGCGGATAAAGTCTATCATAACATAAGCTCCTCCTCCTTTGGCACCAAGGCCTGTGGTGTAGCTATAGTAGCTAAACGGAAGTTGAATATTAAATTATTAGACATATGGTCTGATGCAGATGGTCAAGTTACTATTGCCAAGATAGATTACTTAGCTTTACTCACTACAGCGATGCTAGATCTCCCTGAGTACTCATTTATAATTGGTGCGTATTTTAATGCCATCTGGGATCCCTTGATTGATAAATCCAGTCACACCACAACCTATGACCAGAGGCGGGCCTCTACGGCACTACAGGTCTGGTCCAAGGACACAGGGGTAATTGATTTGTGGCGATCTCTCAATCCAACGGCGTGAGATTTTTCCTTTTTCTCAGCAAGACACAAAACCTTTTCTAGAATAGATTATGTTTTGCGTCCCCTAGACTATTTGATAGCTTTGACGTTGAATTGGGGCCCATTGCATTGTCAGACCACAAATATTTACTTCTAAAGGGTTCACTCAATAGAATGACATCCCAAGCCCCAAGACGGCGCTTTAACTCGACACTGCTGAAGAACAAGAAATTCAACCTGCAATTTAAAGAAAAACTCATTGAATACCTGCAGTTTAATGCTGGATCGGTACAAGACCCCAGAATTTTATGGAACTCGGTTAAGGGTTTTATCAGGAGTAACACTACTCTCTTTGCCTCTAACCTCCGCAAGGAACGTCTCTCCAAATTGGTAGAACTGGAAGAGGCGATTTCTGACTTGCAAAGTGGTAAGGCCCCTGGCTGGGACGGTATTCCGCCCGAACTGTACCTCTCATGCTGGGATGTAATTGGACCCCTATTACTCGATATGATTTTACACTCAATCAAAGAGGGACATTTTTCCAGGGATGTCAATATGGCACTCATATCTGTCCTACTTAAGAAAGATAAGGACCCCACCGAATGCGGCAGCAATAGACCCTTAAGCCTCCTCGGAACAGATCTCAAGCTGTACGCTAAGGTACTAGCCATCCGACTTCAAAAGCATATGACATCTCTAGTTCACCCTGATCAGACAGGCTTCATAAGAGGACGCCTGATCACGGATAATATAAGACGGTTACTGCATGTGATAGATGCCAGCAAGGATGCCGCGACTCCTACGGCTGTCATATCCTTAGACGCGATGAAGGCCTTTGACAGGTTGGAATGGTCTTATTTATGGGCAGTACTTAGAAGGATGGGTTAGGTGAAGGGTTCATCCATATGATCAAAGTACTATATACAGGTCCATCGGCCATGATTCTAACAGGTAAACTCTGCTCTCCACTCTTCCCTGTGTCGCTCTCGTCCAGACAGGGTTGTCCTCTTAGTCCCGGACTATTTGCTCTATTCCTTGAACCTTTAGCACAGTACATAAGACAATCCCAGAACATAGCACCGATCTCAATTAAGGGCACACAGCATCACATCAGCTTATATGCAGATGTTGTACTCTTGTTCATGCAGAACCGCGCCACCTCCCTACCTCATCTTCTCAAAGTAATAGATGATTTTGGTAATCTATCGGGATTTAAGATCAACTGGCCAAAATCGGCCTTCATTCCACTCAATGTGACTGCCAGCAAATATACCCATGGTAGAACACTTTAAATGTCTTGTAGTTGAAATATTCCCCACTATAAGCCAGACGTGAAGTATAATTATTCCGGCTTGCGAGACAGGATCACAGATGACTTCAGCAGGTGGTCAAAATTAAAAAACGCATTACAGGCCCGAGCGTCAATAGTTAAGATGAATGTTTTCCCCAGAATTAACTTCACCAGCTCCATGTTGCCGTTACACCCCCCCCCCTGCTGGTTACTGGCAAAAACTGCACTCTGCTGCATATAAATTCATTTGGAACAGAAAACGCCCAAGATTAAAAAGATCCACTGCACAGAGAAATAAAACAGACGGGGGTTTAGCCTTTCCAGACTTCAAATATTACTTTAAAGTAGGGATGCTCGATATTGGCTTTTTTACCGATACCGATATAAAGGGGAACTATTTTACTATTTCTTTCACTATTTGGGCACTTTTACACAATTCCTGTGAGTCTATGGAACACCTCTGTAATATATATATTTTTTTTATTCATTGTTTTGTATTTCTAATCAAGTCCTCAAAAACAGCATTTTTCTACCTCAAGATCTCGAGCCGTTTTGAGCCGTGTGGAGAGAGAGGCTGTGTGGGCTCCTGGTCAGGGTCCAGCCACTGTGTGGAGCTCATCTTCTATCTCAACATTAACATGCAGCGGTGTCTCTCTGACATCACATATCGCGCACATTTTCAAATGACTCAGTTCAGTGAGGGTGAATATTGTGAGAGGAGAATTGGAAGAATGCGCCAATATGAGAATTTTGAGACATAGATCATATTAATATAAGTTCACATAGCTAGGAAACAATGCTAAACACTCAAAAAGGCCATTTATAAGATAGTTCCCCTTTAATTTCCGATACCGATATCAACCGATATCACATTTTAATGCCGATATCGGCCGATAATATCGGTAGGCCGATAATATCGGACATCATTTATAGAAATGTTAAAAAGAAAATTGAAATAAAAAAAAATTGAAAACAGATACCGATATTTTCCGATATCACATTTTAATGCCGATATCGGCATTCTAAAGCAGCGGTATCCTGGAGACCATTAGAGGAGAACATAGTGGCACCACAGACTACAGGATAGTGTACACCAACATATCAATTAAGCAATGCAACTTAAGATTTGGCCGTCTTATTACACATGTGATCCGGATGTGGCGTGACACAGAAAACATGTACTAACCACCATAAATGGCACAGGCATTCTCCCAATTTACTCCTTATTGAACAACAACCTATCAGATACCCTGATTGGGAAAAGAAAGGCATACACACATTGGGGGATATCTTCGATGACTATGGTCTCCGCAGTTTGAGATATATCCAACAAATTTGACCTCCCCAGTTCCACTTTTTTCTTCTATTTACAAATAAGAGCAGCTTTGAAGGCTCACGGCGTCCCATTAGATGTTCCACTTGAGCACCACAGGTTTCACAAATTCTTTTATGACAAGGAGACGTCGAGAGGCTTCGTCTCTGACTTTTATCGCCACTTACTTACGTCCTCATATAAGGTCCTTCCCCTAGACTCGGTTTGGAGGAAGGATATCCCAGACCTGGAAGTAGATTTTGATTGGGATGCAGTATGGGAAAATGTTCGGCTATCATCACGCAACCCAGATCACCAACAGATTAATCTTAACTTTGTTCATAGGACTTACCTGACCCCTAGACGATTGTACCTAATGGGTCTCAGACCTGACTCTCGATGCTCCTTGTGTTCAAACGATGCTATTGGTACATACATGCAGGGCCGCCTCAGGGGGTGTGCGAGCAGTGCGGTCGCACAGGGCCTCGCGGGAAGGGGGGCCTCGCACAATAAAAAAAGGGAGGCCCTTTTTCATCACAGACCTAAAATCTAGTTTTGCTTATATGCTTATATATTTCACATTAGACACGTTCCTGGCTCTGAGGCTCTGCAGGCAGTATAATTGGTTTCAATGAGGGGAGGGGTTACAGCCAGGTAGCATCTGTTGAGTTCATTGTGTGCGTGCCGGGGGGGGGGGGGGGGGGGGGGGCGTGAACCGACTCATTGCCAGACGTGAGCGATTCAACTCACGCTCACGGCAATGAATCGGCTCTTATGAACGAGTCGCTCATGACCGACCCATCACTAGCGTCTGACTATTTCGCGCGTGCAGCATTGGATGCCAGCCAAGATGAAGAGGACATCGTTCGGCAGATGGACTGAAGATGAAAGTTGTTGCATGTTAGACCGTTCAGTCAGGCTAGCCATCCCGGTTAAAGACAGGGACAGCTAGTTAGCTTTAGCTACGTTATAATATTAAGTGTGGTTCAGTCGGGATATAGCCATGATGATGTCGGCTAGTAGCTAGCTTAGCTAAATGCTAACTTAGAGACAGCGCGTGCAGCCAAGATGAAGATGGTCGTTCGGCAGATGAACTTCGTCAACTCCACGCGGTTGTCTCCATCCTCTTGGACGTTTGGTGAGTTTTTAATGCCCTCTATTCTATTCCCGCCGTGGATCTCTCTCTCTCTCTGGAGCCAAACTGGCCGACTAGCTGTTGTAGTAGTAGTAGCTAACGGTGTGTGGCCTGGTGTCAGCACCTGTATTGCTTTTCTCACGTTACAGTTTTTCAGTGGTAGCCGCATAGCTTGCTTCTGCGTTAGCTAATGGTTAGCGATAGCCGGGTTGAGCTAACTGTTAGCCAGTTAGCTGTTTAGCTACGACGTTAGCTGCCGGCTGCGCTCGGCTGGGAACGTTAGCTTGATGCTATCAGTTAGCCTAGAGTTAGCTGTTAGCTTGTGCTACGACCATTGACATTAGCCGTGAGAATAGCAGGGGGTTCTGGCACTCTGACTACGACATCATCTTTGACAGAAGATGTAGTCGGGCCTGCACCATGACAAGGCTCCGGCCATAGCTTATTTTTGTCCCGCCAGCGAGAGGCCTTTCGTCAACGTGGAGATACTAAATACTAATTTAATCAGATTAATCACTTTATTCAAATAGAGGATTTAGTATAAAAAAAATAAAAAATAAAAAAAAACATTTCCAAAGAAAAATGTATGAAGACATTCGAAGCTTCGTTCGAATACTTCAATCGACGCTTCGAATGTTAAAAAATTTCATTCGGTACCACTCTAATAATTGGATTATTCTTATTGCAGTACATCATAGACAAGGTAAGGACTATATGCTATCAATCTTGTGTTGATCCGATAATTTTCTCCCTGCGATCGGAGCATGTGTCTGCGGTGTGTGTCTGTGGGCCGTGTCCCGTTGGTGGCGATCGAAGCATAGAAAAATGACCCCCCCCCCCCCCCCCATTTATTGCATGCATGATGAAACATAATACCGATAATCTACCGTTGATTTCAGATTGATTATTGATCGAGGCGAGAAATGGCACGATTTATAATGAAATGCAGTAAAACGTTGTTTGGCGTCGTTTTCCCGGGATTACACAGAATCACTCAAAACTATACTCATATTCACCACGGTATAAAACAGAAATATATGGATGAAAGATCTGGATCTGTTTTTTGCATGTTGACCGGAAGAAACTCACTGAAAATCGACTATATTATTAGATCCATAGCTATAATATTTAATATAGTTTTAGCACTGCAAACACCAGCATTTATCCCCATTGAACAAAGCGCTGGCACACAATGGCCATACGCCCGCAGCGACCTCTGGCGTCCAATGAGTTAATGCTAGTAACACAATATTTATGTTGTTTTCAAGAGCCAGAAATATTGACTTTGATAATGTGCAGGTATATACTGCGAGTGGCTCTTGTATAGAGAGAGTCACTGAGTATAAATATCTTGGCCTGAGGCTCGACGGGAAATTTACATTTAAGTTCCATGTGGATAATCTTGCCTCTAAACTGCGACAGAAAATTGGTTTCCTGTACAGAAACGGATCCAATTTTCCTCTAATTAGTAGAAAAATAATTTTTGTTCTCATCAGTTTTGGAATATGGGCTAGAGCAGTAGTCACCAACCTTTTTAAGCCCAAGATCACTTTTTTTTTTGGTGAAGGCAAGATCTACTATTGAAGCGTTGAGAGAAAAACACAGCCAAGATTGTACTTTAAACTAAATTACTTTTATTTGCCTGTATTCTAATTACATGCAATGCTTTGGTCCAACATTAAAATGTCAAAGTAGAACTGTAATATGTACTTTCTCAGTCAGTGCTAAGTGCAGTCATCTTATGCAGCATCACTTTTCACATAAAAAAAAAAGTAGAACTGTAATGTGGACTCTCATATTATTAACATTGACAAACATAAGAAGATAACACAGACAAAGTATCTTATGGGTCTACTTACAGTCCTATCACGAGACACACAGAGTATTGTCAATAAATATTGGCATATTCTACAGTCCGACCCTCTTATAGGGGCAGCGTTTCAACATTCGCCTAATTATTTAAATATCAACATTATCTGTCCATCCTCAGTAACACACACACACTGCCCCTCCCCCAGTCCCCACACACAGAAAGGTAGAATGCCCCCGCCCCTCCTCCTTCCCCTCTCCTGTTCTCTCATAGTTAGCTGCTTAGCTTAGTTAGGTAAGCAGCCAACGTGACGTTCATTTAGATATTTAACGCGACGTGGGCATAAAGGAATGGCGACGATGCAAAGCATGTTAGATGCATTTGACCCGTTGCAGGGGGAAAAAACTGCACAGACTTATATATCGGGTCGCAAAATAGACGCTCTGTTCTGCTGTACAGAGCTACACGGAGTTTCACAATACTGGGCGCCGGCGGATATGACTCACGGATTTTCAAAATAAGAGTATCGCAATATGAATCGATCGTTTTACGTTGCATCGATCCTATTTGATTATTGATAATAGATCGATATATCGTCCCACCCCTATGCTCTATATCAGTGTTTCTCAACTGGTGGGTCGTGACCCAAAAGTGGGTCGCTGGTCCATTTTGAATGGGTCACGGATGTGTATAAAAAAAACGTTTAAAAGGTTTTTTAAAAAATTCATTTTTTTTATTTTTTTTCACTACCTATCTTTGTGAAAGTGGCTTCTCAGCTCTGGTCCAGCTGAAGACAAAGCAGAGGAACAGATTGGACATTGAGCATGACCTCAGAGTTTCTTTGTCTACCATCACCCCAGACTTTGAGGCCCTTGTTACAGTGTTTTTGTGCTCGTTTTTTAATACGTTTTGCTGTCCCTATTACATAGAAATGCCGGTTTTGCCGGAAACGTTGTGGCCCTACTGAAAACGCTAAATTGTGTTTCCGTTTTGGAATAGCGCCAAAAACTCGCCGACAACATGTCGTGTAATCTGCGCGGAGCCGTTGTTGCTCAACGCCCATGCGCACTAGATACCATCTGCGTGCCCTTCCGGTGACAACAGAGCTGTCCCAAATAGCTGCAGCTACCATGTGTTGTCAAGTTATTGTTATAAGGACCCCAGTCCAAGCTACAACAGTCTGCATTCCCTTAACAATTGTTTGTATTGAGCAGTATTGTATTGTACCCATTATGCAATATGTTAAATAAAGTTTACATCCATTCATTCTGCTAGCATTACCGATTGCATGAGCACTGCAGATGGCTAACGTGAGCTAGCGTTAGCTATCAGACCCTGTTAGCTCAAGCTCCTCTTTCAATCTTAACAAGCATTAAACAAAATGGCCCAGTCATCTATTCACCTTTGTTTAATACACACAGCGTTGTCTCTAATGTTATCTAGCTACTGATAGCTCCCGATATCATCAGTTTGGTGCTGGCTGGTTAACGTGAGCTAGCGTTAGCTTCTAGCCACAATGCTATACTGTTATACTGGCATACTCTATTCACGTTAGCATGTAGCTAACAATGTAGCTAACAACATTGCCGATCCTTTTTGAGACTAAACTATCCGCTCTTGGTGGTCACTTGTGTTGATGTTAGTTTTGTTTCATCAACAAATGAGAGGCAGAACACACAGTGAATGTATCCGTTTTGTTTATTGCACTTTTATTACACTTTGCTGAAAAATAAGTGCTGCATTGGGTAAATAGGCATTTAAAGATGGTGGCGCCTTGTTGACATTTTCTTTGCAGGAAGTGTATTGGCACATTCAAGTTCTGATTGGTTGAAAATTGCCTTCATGTTCGCCACCTACTGCTTTGGCAGTGTACTACATCACTGTACTCAGGTTGCAAAACGTATGTCTCACTCGGCTACTGCTACGTTCCGACCTGGAAAAGCGAAACTCATCTGAAAACGAAACTAAGGTGTAACCGCAGCCTGAGATTCTTGTCAGGAGCAAACAACATCCCCAGTTATCCCATTAGTTCCCTGGGATGTTAAGCTAAGAAGTCTACTAAGAAGGATGTATTATTTATTATTATTATTTTATTTCATTGTGTTTTTAGCCCTAGTAGCACTTTTGTTGCAACCCCAGTTATCCCATTAGTTCCCCCAAACTTAGGTCTGTTATGATAAGCTAAGAAATCTGCTAAGCATATTTATTATTATTTTATTGGATTTTTAGCCCACTTTTGTTGCACTTTTTGTGTTTATTTCATGTTTAAATATTTTTTTTTACTCTTTTCCCCCCTCCTTTTTCCTCCGTTTTTCTCCCATCCCAATGTTAGTCGTTATGCCAATTCCCAATCCCCTTCCTGGTCGCTGCGCACCTACCCCCTAGGGTCGGTCTGGGAGAATGGAGGCTATCAATACCATAGTCCCCTCCAAACTCATAGCCAAGCTCAGGGACCTGGGCTTGAATTATGACCTCTGCCAGTGGGTCTTGGACTTCCTGACGGGCAGACCCCAGGTGGTGAGAGCAGGCAAATGCACCTCCTCATCCATCACCCTCAACATAGGGGCCCCCCAGGGCTGTGTTCTGAGTCCCCTCCTCTACTCCCTGTACACACACGACTGTGTGGCTCAGCGGAGTAGCAACACAATCATCAAATTTGCTGACGACACAGTGGTGGTGGGCCTGATCTCTGCCAACGACGAGAGGGCCTACCTGGAAGAGGTCAAGGTCCTGGCGGGATGGTGCCAGGAAAACAGCCTCTCCCTGAACGTCAGCAAAACAAAAGGAGATGATTGTGGACTTCAGGAGGTCGGGGGTCAAGGACTACAGCCCCCTCAGCATCGACGGGGCACCGGTTGAGAGAGTCAACAGCTTTAAGTACCTCGGAGCCTACATATCCGAGGACTTGACATGGACCACACACATTGACAGTGTTGTGAAGAAGGCACGACAATGCCTCTACTTCCTCAGGCGCCTAAGGAAGTTCCAAGTCAGTCAGAAGATCCTTAAGAACTTCTACTCATGTACAATAGAGAGCATCCTGACTGGCAACATCACCTCCTGGTTTGGGAATAGCACTGCACAAGACCGAAGCAGACTACAAAGAGTGACACGTTCAGCCGAACGCACAATTGGAGGGGGGCTCCCCACCCTCCAGAACATTTACAACAAGCGGTGCAGGGGCAAGGCTAAGAGAATCATTAAAGACTCCAGTCACCCGAACAACTGCCTCTTTGAACTGCTGCGGTCAGGCAAGCGATACCGGAGTCTCAAGGCGAGCACAGAAAGACTCAGAAGAAGCTTCTATCCCCAGGCCATCAGGCTGCTCAACGAACAATTAACACTACACAACAACAACCATCAAACGCACATAGCACACACATCCACACTCACTTTAAACAAACACACTGTAGCACCCACTCCCCACACTTTATAGCACACACTCACTTTAAACAAACACTGTAGCACCCACTCCCCACACTTTATATTTATTGATGAAGGATTGCACTACAACTCGTACACCTTACTGTAAATTGTACCTAAATTGTACCTCATCCCATTTCTGCTTTGCACTATATAGTATTGTACTATTGTACACTGCATAGTATTGTATATTATATGGTAACTCAGTTACGTCTATTCTGCATCGAACATTGTACATATGTCTATACTGAACACTGGGACCTCATTTTCTACTTCTAATTTACATGCTATACTATGTTATTTGATACTATCTTGTCTAGCACAGTCTCTGGAGCGTAACAGTAAGAAGCATTTTGTATGAAAGTATTCTGTACTTCTGTATGACAACTATTAAAGAAACTTGAAACTATCACATGCTTCCTCCGACACATGTGTAGCCAATCAACCGCTTCTTTTCACCTGGCAGCGCGGACTCTCACCGAGAGGGTGTAACGTGTGGAAGGGTCACACTACCCCCCTTAGATCCTTTCCTTGCTGAGCAGGCGCCCTGACCGAACTGTAGGAGTCGCTGTTTACAACGACCAGGACCCACCCACCAGCTTTCCCACCCCTAACACTGCCAATTGTGTTAGTATGAACGACCAGCCAAGCTGGTAGCAATGCCGAGAGCTGGGCTCGAACCCAGCATCTCCTGCACTAGTGGCGAGTGCCTTGCCCACTGCGCCACTTAGCCGCCCTTATTTCATGTTTTTAACAGTGCATGAAAGATTGTGTATTACTGCAAAGAAAAAAAATCATAGTGGTTAAAAAATTTGAGTCGCGACTTGATGACTAAGGAAAATGTTGGGTCCCGAGGCGACCAGTTGAGAACCACTGCTCTATATCACAGTCGCCAATTACCACAGGGTCATGTACTCTCACTTCTCTGGGGTCATAGATCATCTCTTTGGTTTTGGTGGTATTGAGAATGAGATGATGTCTCTCACCAGGCGCGGACATCCCACGGGGACATGTCCCCCCCATCCTGAGAAAAATAGGCTATGTCCCCCCCAATATATCACTGTAAACATAACTTATGTAATTTCAATACAATTAATAATACACAATGAAAGAACTTGTGCTGATTATAGACACTAAATAGAGTTTTTAAGTTTCCAAAGATTGCGACCCCCCACACATTTCCCTCACAATGGTTTAGGCACTCTTTCGAAGTTGGTTAAGGTTAGAGTTTGTCTTAGAGCAGGGCGATAGAACACCAGCCCTGATTCCAAACTCTAACCTTAAACAACTAAGCTTAACCAGTGATAAACTAGGCGTTAGGTAGTTTGCATGCTGTTCGAGGCGGAAATGGGCAAAGACACAGGCGTCACGCAATTGGGCGCACATGTCACATGACAAGAAACGTCAGTGGCCAATCAGAGAGCGTCTCCGCAAACTGCAGCTACGAAAAAAAATCATGCAGGTAGGCTACAGTCCATGTGTGGGAATATCACCGTGACCGAGTCTGTCATTGGTGGCAGACCTTTCCAGTAAGTTGTTCAAACAAAGGATATGTTAGACATGTCTTTACTTCTACCACTCAATACAATAAAACACATTTATAATCATCACCTTCTCTTCATTTTCGCTGCATTGAATTACAGGTCACTCTTTATGTTAGCTAGTGGTTAGCTGACGTTGCTAGCTGCTAGTAATTTTAACCAGTGTTTGTGTGTTTGACTAGCTACTGTAGCTACCTGGTATATCGAAGTCCATTATAGAATGATAGAAGATAATGTGATAGAAGCCCATCTCCTACTGTAAATAACCTGCACACTGTGTGTGTAGCCAGCCAGCCAGGTAGAACATGGCAGAAAAAATTAAAAAACACAGACATCAGAGCCTTTTTCAGTACACCAAAACAGAAAGTAAGAACCCTAGTAGCCCAATATCTCAAAGACTAGTTGAAAAATGTTCATACAAAAGAGGTTAAATGCTAATTGAAATGTTTAATAATGATGTAATTAGGCAGAGCAGGCAAGAAATGGTACACAGACAGCAGAGCTGGGGACAGATAGGCAGGAACAGACTGGCAGAGACAGGGAGTCTCAGGTAAGTTTGTTGAGTTTTTGTTTGGCAACATTATTATTATATGGTATGAAGCTGTAAGGTGCACTTGAGCTGACCATTATGTTAAAATAAATATGAAGTTTGGAAGGGGGCAGGAAACAAGTTTTCATCCTGCTCCTTTTCGGCCATGGGTGTATCATGTTAAAAAAAAAAAGATGTTGGTGATATTGTGCAAAGATGTGATATTGTGCAAAGATGAACTGTACCCCCATGTACGAAACAAAATCAAATTAATGAATGAACATTATGAAATGTTCTCCATTTTTTAGACTTGTAAAATATGGACATATTATTTAACCTTTATTTACCCAGGCAAGCAATTAAGAACAAATTATTAACATTTATTTGAACATAATTGGACAATGCCATGGATTGTTGCACTCTCAAACTTAAACTGGTGACAACCACGATTTGTTTAAACGGACTACATAACATATCAAAGTGCTTGACTTAAACATAACATATATCAAAGTGCTTGACTTAAACTTAAAAGTCTCTTCTAACATACAAAATAACTCTGTTCCTCAATATACATTTAACATATTACAACGTAGGCTATGTGTTATAGCACTACTTTTAGTGTCCCCCTCCAGGAATTGCTCTTGAGAAAATGTAATGTAATTATCCCCCAAAGTTGATATCAGATTTGCGCCCCCATCTCTCACACCAGACCTGAAAGGAGTGGATCTCTTTAAAGTAAGTAGAAGGGCAGTCGCCAGCCTTCAATAGGCTTAGAATAAGTGTGTCGTCTGAACATTTCAAGACATGATTGTTAGGCTGACTGCTGCTACACTCATTTGGTGTTAGGGATGGGTACCGTTCACATTTGAACCGATACGGTACCGGTACGCGTGTATATTTTCCCCAACAGAGTTTCACTTCCGCGTTCGGTTTGCGCAATCCGATTGGCCACTGACGTTTCTCTCAGCGCCAATCGCGTTACTCCTAACAAACTGGTTAAGCTTGGCGACTCTTTCGAAGTCGCTCTCTTTCGAAGTTGGTTAAGGTTAGGGTTAGTTGGTTAAGGTTAGGGTTAGTTGGTTAAGGTTAGGGTTAGTTGGTTAAGGTTAGTTGGTTAAGGTTAGGGTTAAGGTTAGGGTTAGTTGGTTAAGGTTAGGGTTAAGGTTAGGGTTAGTTGGTTAAGGTAACAGCCTGCTGGCGCGATTGTTAGGAGTAACGCGATTGGCGCTGAAAAAAACGCCAGTGGCCAATCAGATCGCGCAAACCGAATGCGGAAGTGAAACTCTGTTGGGGAAAATATACACACTACCGGTACCTGTGAATCGATATCGGTACCCAACGGTACCTTTTTTCTGTACTTTAGTCTCTAAAAATGTAATCTACATAACTCAGTTGTGAAGAAAAAAAATCCAAACTTGAAATAACCACACTTTCGACCATTTTTCGGCTTGCCATTGCCCCGACTGCTTTGTTGTTGAATCAAGTCAAATCCTAGGTATATTGTGCGTGTGAATGTTGACGTGAAGAAAAAAAAGTTACACATTTTTTTTTGACAGTACCGAAATCTGGCACCGACGGATCTCACGTGAATCGGTACTCGGTAGTACCGACGTGATTCGGTAGGTACCTTTAAAAGTACCTAATTCGGTACCCATCCCTATTTGGTGTACAGTGTAAATAGGAGAGGGGAGCTCACCGCACCTTGAGGCATCCCGGTGCTGCAGAATTTGACCTCAGAGAGTGTGTCCTTCACCTTGACTTGTTGTGTCCTGTTGGTAAGAAGAGAATAGAACCATTTGATTATTGAGGGGTTTATCCGCATAAGCTTCTGGACAAGCAGGTGAGGGTGAAAAGCATCAAACGCAGAACTAAAATCTGAAAACAGCACCTGTTTGCCGTTATATTATTTCAAGATAATAAAGTAGCTATAATCAGTCAATAGATAAAAAGCAGTAATGGCATGTAGGTTACTCACCCTACTCATGTACAGTAGGCATCCACATGACACTACACAGCATTTATAGACATAAATAAACTCATCTCCTACTCTGGCTATTCAGTTGGTGGTGTCAAAGAGGCCAATACCCATGTGACATGAGGATACTAGTAAAACATTTTGAAATACTCTATTGCAAATAGGGCTGCACGATAAAATCGCGATCTCGAGTCATACATCTATGCGATCTCATTTCTAAATGACGACGATTCTGATGTATTTGTCAAAATGGAGATCAGTTGCATTAAAACACTCGCTCCTATTCCCCTTCACGTCACCCCTGCATTCACGTCACGCTGCATTCGCGTGTTGACTTATTTGCTTCGGAACAATCCCAGTTGCGATATCAATCACACTTACACGATGTAAAGCAAAACACGCTATTAATTCAACATTCACATTACTCCCGTTGCCATCATTGCGTCTGATGAAAAGTGGCGGCTGGTGAAAAAATATTCGAGGTGGGGCGGTGCCATATTCAATCAGTTACAGTAACTACATTATATAACCACACCTGGTGTCATATTCACTCAGTTACAGTAACTACAGTATATAACCAGACCTGGTGCCATATTCAATCAGTTTCAGTAACTACAGTATATAACCAGACCTGGTGCCATATTCAATCAGTTACAGTAACTACAGTATATAACCAGACCTGGTGCCATATTCAATCAGTTACAGTAACTACAGTATATAAACAGACCTGGTGCCATATTCAATCAGTTTCAGTAACTACAGTATATAACCAGACCTGGTGCCATATTCAATCAGTTTCAGTAACTACAGTATATAACCAGACCTGGTGCCATATTCAATCAGTTTCAGTAACTACAGTATATAACCAGACCTGGTGCCATATTCAATCAGTTACAGTAACTACAGTATATAACCAGACCTGGTGCCATATTCAATCAGTTTCAGTAACTACATTATATAACCAGACCTGGTGCCATATTCAATCAGTTTCAGTGACTACAGTATATAACCAGACCTGCAAACTGATAAGAGGTGAACAAAATGACATGTTTGTAAACCCCATTCCCCCAGAAGAAAATCGTTGTGATTTTAACATGTAAACGAAGCACTCAAGACAAGAAAATATAGTGGAAAGACAACCTTTATCCGGGTCTGACAGCACTACAATTTTCATATCATATAATGCAGAGGCTGAGACTCACTTTTTTTGCTGCCGGTAGAACATTGCGTACGAATTGGAAGAGCCGTTGTGTGTCACACTAACCCTATTTTCAGACAATAGAGGCCGTCGACTCTAACAAGCTAAGCTAACACTAGCCCCAGCTAAGCTAACACTAGCCCCAGCTAAGCTAACACTAGCCGCAGCTAAGCTAACACACTAGCCGAAGATACACCGGTACCAGCTAAACTAACACTAGCCGCAGCTAAGCTAACACACTAGCCGAAGATACACCGGTACCAGCTAAGCTAACACTCGCTCCTGCTACAGAGGGGAAAACTACCGAAATATACCAGATAACAGTAACGAAAATAACTATTGCAATGAACGTGGAGCATCACCAGGAGGACGGGGCTCAGACGTCAGTCCCACTAGAGACACGATCAGGACAGAGGACCGCAGCAGCAGCAGCAGCAGCAGGACCACGTGACTCACTGCAGGAAGCCATGATACTGATGTCAACGTGGCACTGCAGCCCCGGAGACCAGCGTGTTTTCGCGACAGCGCCACCTACCGTGTTGGATGACAGAGTGTTTGAGTACCTTGAATGTGAATCAGAAGTTGTATTTGTTTAATTTAACGTTAACAACCATTCCGAGGTGCGTAGAAGTTGAACGACCAAGGCAAACGTTTGCAAACTATTTCAAACGTTAGATTCGTGTTCACCGCAAACCTTTGTTCAAGTTCAAGTTTTGTTTTATTTGTCACATATAGGAGTACATGTACATTATTACAGTGAAATGCTTGGTTCTGTATGAGTCCTCCCACCCACCCACCCCCTCCTGATGTACAGTTTCCTCCCCCTCGTATGTATATATTTTCTGTTAGGATCTCTGTTTAACAGTACTGTATATTTGCATATTTTGTATGTCACAAATGTAACAGTACTGTATACCTACCTGTATGTCATGTATGTCATAAATGTCATGATATATATCTGTATATCTGTATGTTGTGTATGTCATAAATGTCATTATGAATTGAAAAATGGGGGACCCTGATGTAAACAAGACAAAAGTATTTCTCTGGTTTGCATTGTGTGTATTGAGTCAATCAATCAATCAGCCCCCTGAGAATGTGCTTCATACAGTAAAAAAGTTAAAAGAATAAAGTCCAACCACTATACAAAGTATACAATATACAAATTAAAGTACAACCTATAAGTAGTACAAAATGCAAACTGAATAAAAAAAAAAATAGGTAGGGATGTAGTGCAAATCTTTTTGTAATAAATAGATAAAAAATATGGCGTAGTGTTAAAAAGTGTTTAAAGTGTCTAAAGTGAATGTTAAAGGTGAGTGTTTGTTTAAAGTGAGTGTGTGCATGTGGATGTGTGTGATTGATTGATTGAAAACGTTATTAACAGATTGCAGAATGGGTACAGTACAGTACAGCTCAATACATACAATTGTTAAGGGGATGCAGACCAGAGAAAGACTTTCGTCTTGTTTACATCAGGGTCCCCCATTTTCAATTCATCATAACATATATGACATACACGACATACAGATAGACAGTACTGCTACATCTATACATTTATGACATACCAGATTTGCAAATACAGTACTGTTTGTGATACAAAAAGAGTCTAGAAAAGAGAGTATATACATTTTACGTAGAAACTGTACATTGGAGGAGGTTGGGTAGGTGGGGGGGGTTGGGTGGGTGGGGGGGGGACTGTACATTGGAGGTGGTTGGGTGGGTGGGGGGGTTGGGTAGGAGGGGTGGGTGGGGGACACTGTACAACTGTACAAGCAAAACTATACATTGGAATATTGACAAAACCATACTTGGTCATTTACTGTACATTGGAGGGGGTTGGGTTAGGACATTTACAGGGGCCAGTTTCGAATTGCAGTCTCCCGTAGGTGTTCTTTGAGAGTGGTTTTGAAAGTGGGTAGTGATTCACATTCCTTTACAGCTTTGGGTAGGGCGTTCCACATTGATGTGGCATAATTGCGAAACGTGTTTAGTCCCTTGTTTGAGCCGAATCTGGGTTTAACATGATTTGTGGAGCTCCCTCTGGTGTGCAATGAGTGTAGATGGATGGGTTAGTGTTGCATAGATTCATTGAGCATCATGATGCCCTGGGGATATACGCTCCTTTTGAGTCTCTCTGTACTGGCCATGACACTCCGGTAGCGCTTGCCTGACCGCAGCAGTGCAAAGAGGCAGTTGTTTGGGTGGCTAGAGTCTTTGACTATTCTCTTTGCCTTGGCCCTGTAACGCCTGGTGTAAATGTCCTGGAGAGTGGGAAGCCCACCTCCAATTATTTGTTTGGCTGATCGAGCCACTCTCTGCAGTCTGCTGCGGTCGTGTGCAGTGCTATTCCCAAACCAGGAGGGGATGTTACCAGTCAGGATGCTCTCTATATAGAATACTAGAAGTTATTTAAGATCGTCCGACTCACTTTGAACTTCCTTAGGCGCCTAAGGAAGTAGAGGCGCTGCCGTGCCTTCTTCACTACACTGTCTGTGTGTGTGGTGTGGTCCATGTCAAGTTCTCGGATATGTGGACTCCGAGGTACTTGAAACTGTTCACTCTCTCGACCGGTGCCTCATAGATACTGAGGGGGCTGTAGTCCTTTGCCCTTGACCTCCTAAAATCCACAATCAGTTCTTTGGTTTTGCTGACGTTCAGGGAGAGGCTGTTCTCCTGGCACCACAGCGCCAGGTTCTCCACCTCTCCTATAGTGTGGAATAACTGTATCTCCCCCCTCCCCCACAGCCTACTGTCCTCCCAATATACTAGTTTCTGTCTACCCTTCCCCCATCCACCCACCTATTGTCCCACTAACTCACCCCACCCGCCTTCCTTACCTCGTCCCCTCACCTGAAACCCACATTCCCCCCTCCTCCTTCTCCTAAATACAACTCCTCCCCCCTCATAGAACCAGCCTCCAAACCCCGACCTGGGAAAAGCCTACCCTCTCCATCCCCTAACTCAGACCCCCCATCCAGGGTCTCTCCACGCCAATTCTCCTGGGTTCCATGTAAGCTAATAAACCTTATCAACTGAGTTCACCTGATTGTCTACAACATCGATCAGGTTTAATTCCCTAACAGTAGGCCCTCTCGTCGTTTGCAGAGACCAGGCCCACCACAGCTGTGTCATCAGCAAACTAGACGATTGTGTTGCTGTTGTGCTTTGCCACACTCATGCATGTAAAGTGAGTAGAGGAGGGGGCTCAGAACACAGCCCTGGGGGGCACCTGTGTTGAGAGTGATGGATGAGGAGGTGCAGTGTCCTGCTCTCACCACCTGGGCACTGGCCCACTGGCAGAGGTCGTAGTTCAAGCCCAGGTCTCTGAGCTTGACAACGAGCTTGGAGCCAGGGGACTATGGTGTTGAATGCTGAGCTGTAGTCAATAAATAGCATTCTCACATAGTTCCCCTGCCTCTTGTCCAGGTGTGATGCTGCTGTGTGCAGCACATGGGCTATGGCGTCCTCCGTGGACCTGTTGGGGTGGTATGCAAATTGCAGGGGGTCCAGGGTGTTGGGGAGGGAGGAACAGATGTAGCCCTTCACTAGCAGTTTTGCAAAAAGATGAATTATACTGAATTATATATTTATAATTATATTATATATTTATATAATATATTTATACATTATAAAATTATACTGACCAAAACAAACAGCACTGTGACCTGTTTTAACATTTGATTTGATTTGATTACGGATCCCCATTAGCTGGTGCCATAGCAACCAGTAGTCTTCCTGGGGTCCACACAAAAAAAACATACAAAAACAATTATTATTGCAAAAACTAAATTATTAAAAGTCAGTACTCAACACACAATGCATAATGAAACAAAAAAATTAAGATGGCTAAAATTACATGCAAGCACAAAAACAGAAAACAAAGCAAAAAAATATATAAATACTTTACAGTGTTAAAAACAATTTAAGATATTTTTAAAAGTGAATCTACTGTAAATGCAGCAGAGGTTTTGAGGCAGGTTATTCCAAAGAGTTAATGCTTTCATTACGCTTCACAGCACAACAATAGCAATATCAGCACAACTCATATTATAGGCTACAATGCTTTATAGCTAATATGGAGCGAGGCAGCAAGGCCCGCCGGGGAATATCTCGGGGGCGGAGCCTGCTGCCTCTGCCCGGGGAGCCCCGCCCCTACAGCCCCCCCTGAAGCCTGACTGTATCAGTGAGGCAGCAAGGCCCCGCCCCTACAGCCCCCCCTGAAGCCTGACTGGATCAGTGAGACAGCAAGGCCCCGCCCCTACAGCCCCCCCTGAAGCCTGACTGGATCAGTGAGACAGCAAGGCCCCGCCCCTACAGCCCCCCCTGAAGCCTGACTGGATCAGTGAGGCAGCAAGGCCCCGCCCCTACAGCCCCCCCTGAAGCCTGACTGGATCAGTGAGGCAGCAACACCATACCAAGGCACAGGCACACCTAGATGGAATGGAACCATAATTACATGACAAAATGACAAGTGACAACAATAGCGTTCTAAAAAGACCCACTTTTATTTCCTGTTTGCTAATGCAATAACTGTTCCCTAGCAACAGCATCCCAGTGAAACCATCTATAATGCAGGTCGTTAGAGATGAGTCTATAATGCAGGTCGTTAGAGATCAGTCTATAATGCAGGTCGTTAGAGATGAGTCTATAATGCAGGTCGTTAGAGATGAGTCTATAATGCAGGTCGTTAGAGATCAGTCTATAATGCAGGTCGTTAGAGATCAGTCTATAATGCAGGTCGTTAGAGATCAGTCTATAATGCAGGTCGTTAGAGATCAGTCTATAATGCAGGTCGTTATAGATTAGTCTATAATGCAGGTCGTTAGAGATTAGATTAGTCTATAATGCAGGTCATTATAGATTAGTCTATAATGCAGGTCGTTAGAGATCAGTCTATAATGCAGGTCGTTAGAGATGAGTCTATAATGCAGGTCGTTAGAGATCAGTCTATAATGCAAGTCGTTAGAGATCAGTCTATAATGCAGGTCGTTAGAGATCAGTCTATAATGCAGGTCGTTAGAGATCAGTCTATAAATAAATAAATAAGAAAAGCCTGATATAATCATCTCAAGGCGTATTTGTTATTAAACACCCCATCCTGAAAAACAGTAAATGCATGTTCAGTGAGCTTGTAACTCCGGTGTGTGGCAGTTGGCCATAGCTACATTTACATGTTCCCTTGACTGATGGTGTTTCAGTGATCTGCATGTGTTCCCTTGACTGATGGTGTTTCAGTGATCTGCATGTGTTTCCTTGACTGATGGTGTTTCAGTGATCTGCATGTGTTTCCTTGACTGATGGTGTTTCAGTGATCTGCATGTGTTTCCTTGACTGATGGTGTTTCAGTAATCTGCATGTGTTTCCTTGACTGATGGTGTTTCAGTGATCTGCATGTGGCAGTAGCTGTTGCAGTAGAAGAGATGAGATCACGCTTCAGCTGCTTGATGAGTCAGTCAGGGGAAGGTGTAGTCGACAGCTTCAGAATAGTCAACCATGACACATGGCCAGAGAGTCAGGCTGCACTACTGGACTACGGCAGGGCAGAGGTTCAGTCTCTTCTCCAACATTTGAGAACTTCTCAGAAAGTGAGTAGATAGGGCAATATTGCGAATTCTCATTTTAGTATAGAGGTATGACCAAGATTAGATGTTATGTATTTTAATTAGGGCTGTGAAAGTTAATGCTCTAACTTTGAGGATTAATTAAAATGATTAACCGTTAATTTTTTTTTATCTAGATTAATCTATGGAGTGAAAAATGTTCAACGTTCTGAACTTTCAGCAGTATCTTTGCTTGTTCTTTTTTTGCATTGACTCATGCACCTTTTTGAAAATCATCTGACATGAAGATGGAACACCTTTTTGTTGTTAATATGATTTATGTTACTGGTAGTTCATATAAGACATTATCGTCCTCTAAGCCAATCTGCACTTTAACATAGGCCTGGGTTGTTTTTATTTCTGTTAGCGCTGCAGATATAAGAAAGAGGTCTTTAAAGCTGAGTGTGAGAGTGGGTTTTAGCAGAGCCCAATCGCTGAACACAGGAGAGGAGAATGGAGCATTTCAAGGGGTTTTAATGGTATTCCCAAGCAGACAAGTATTACATCCAAAAATGTACAACAGGTATAAATAGGGGGATAACGGGAGCAGGCGCACTCCAGTGCCACTGCAGACGGGAGACACAGTTTCGTGTTTGAGAGAGAGTGCTGGAACTCCTCGGTAAGCTCCAGGGGGTTCCAGACAGGAACACGCTGGCACGGAGGTCCTGGGCACAAGAGAGGGAAGTTAGTACAAGGATGGTCACACAGGGATGCCTAGCAGGTCTTCAGACTGAGGCGTCGTACCTAGGTAATGATACTAACACCACAACGACTTCTGGTCAGCGTCGTCCGGTTGAAGTAGGGTCCTCATCATCAGGGGATGAGGTACAGCTGTGAGGAGCCTGACAGCGTGTGAATCAGGGGATGAAGTGCAGCTGTGTTGAGTGACGGGAATTGAAGGGATACTGACCATATAAGGGCGTGAGGCTTCCGTGGTGGAAGGAAGGGAGGATGAAGAGGAGTGCGTGGTGGATGGAAGGGGGGATGAAGAGGAGTGCGTGGTGGATGTGAGGGGAGAAGGAGGGGGAGTGAAGTACGCTCGTGCTGTGATTATGACACTGAGTCAATGTTGATGGTTTTGTTGAACATTTGTATTTCACAGGAGAAACTGTATTCAAAGAAAGCTATTAAAATAGTCTTTGAATCTAAATATACTTTCTTTGTGTTGATTCTACATTATTTGCATGATTTTACTCAAGTAAATATCCGTTACAAGCTTCGGTCATAAGTATGCGATTTTTAATCTAGATTAATTACAGAAAATTGTGAGATTAATTAGTTACTTTTTTTAATCTATTGACAGCAGTAATTTGAATGAATCTATAACATGTTCAATGTTTTAAGTTTCACACATGTCTTACATCTAAATGTTCCCATACCTTATTCTCTCCCCTAATCTCTCTCCCTGTATCTCTATTGACATCTAGTGGTGGATGCCAGTCAGAGCAGGTCCTTCAGGAATGGCAGCAGCTGAAGACCCTCATCAGGACCACTTTCACAGACAAGTCATACCTAGGGCTGAGGCAGAGACTGCTCACCAAGGAGCCATATCGTTCAGAGGTTTGTGGGGAATATTTAATATTCTTCAGAATTTACAAAGTCGTGTGTACTCTACAGAATAAATTAATTTAGTTACTCCTAGTTACTTTTATTTCAGAACGTCCTGCACTTGGCTGAAATACTGCTTGTGATGCCGATCTCCTCCGCTCAGTGAGAGCGTGGATTTTCAGCCCAGAATGGTAGTAAGAACAGCAGCAGCCTCCACTGCTGAAGACTTGATCCGTATCAGGAAGGCTGGAGCAAGTCAACCCGAGCCATGTAGCAGCCAAATGGTCTTCGTCTTCTAAGAGGGCCAGGAAGACAAATATGAAAAAGTGGCCAGCAGACAGGCTAGATCTTCAAGGGTCAAAGTATGTATAAAACAGGAGGGAAGACTGTCAAGTTTTAAACTGTGGATACCAAACAGAGAAGGTAAAGACGACTTTGAACTGTTGAACAGTAATGCTCAACTATTTTATTGCACTGTAAATTATATATATTTTTTAATCTATTCTATTCAAAAATTGTATTGCACTGCACTATTTTACTCTGTCTATTTTATCTTACACTTTTTATTATTGTCTATTTAAAACTGAATCAAACCATAAACAAGGTGGCCTGTTGGGATGTTAGATCCTAACGTAAAAAACTGTGATTTTATATATGTCCGCACTTTATGTGCTCATTTTATGTCTTTTTTCTGTTGTGAAGCACTTTGAACTGCAGTTTCTGTATGAAAGGTGCTATACAAATAAAGTTTATTATTATTATCTGTGACACGTGTGCATGCAGTTTGTTGTTTTTGTTCTATTAGTGATTTACACACTTTACTCAATAAAAAACTATTGTATGACAAATTTAAACAGATTTGCACTGCTAATTTGAAGCGTATTGATGTCTTATATACAGTTATGTCTCTGCAATTTACCATTATGGGCAAATAAAGAAACTTGTTTGTCTGAAGACATTTCTTGTTAAGGTTTGGATTTTGTGTGCCCTGTATGCAAGATGAATGTCCTTTGCCAGTCACATACCTATTTAAGTGATAAACTACTTGTGGTTGTTTTTACATTTTAAGAGACGTTTTACACTTTAAATGATTATTATACATCATTATTTTGTAATTATTTCTTAATAAAATCTGTGGCAGGGAGGGCGACGCACAAATCACCATCATCAGTCAGCCTTAGTTACTTCCACACCTACCCTACGACTACTGCTTGGCCTTACTCCTAAAACCCACCTTACCCCTGCTCACCTACGGGTGGCTGCAATTAAAAAATTAAATGTCAAAATCCCCCCCCCCCCCACCCCACGTACAGTTTCTTCCCCTTCGAATGTATATATTTTTTCTTTTCTTTTTCTTAAACAGTATAGTTGTATGTCATAAATGTCTTGATGAATTGAAAATGGAGGACCCTTATGTAAACAAGAGGAAAGTCTTTTTCTGGTCTTCATCCTCTTGGCAGTAGTTAGTATTGAGCTGTACTGTATTGTACCCATTCTGCAATCTGTTAATAAAGTTTTCAATCAATCAATCAATCAAACCCCCTAAAGAAAGAACGATGACCTGTTATTTTAGGTTCTTGGAAAGAGACGGAGCCAAAATATCCGGCTCCATTCAAAGAGCCGTAACCTCCATCACTCCGGATAACATACGAGGCTGGGGCTGAAGTGCACAGGATGGGGGCCACAACAGCAGACCACTGAGCCAACGACGCTAATGATCTATTCTACTGTAGCAAATATCAACTTTGATGGCAAGAGAAATACCTAAATATACCATCTTACCATGTGAGTTACTGTGTGGAGATATGGGGGAATGATGCATACATAAGCACTTTAAAACCATTAATTATACTACAGAAAAAAGCTGAGAATTGTACACAAGGTCAGATTTCGGGATCACACAAATAACTTGCTCGTCAAATGCCTTTTAAAGCTAATGGACTTATTCAAATTTAAACTGGCAGAGATAATGTATCGAGCAAAGACTCAAGAACTCCCAGGTAACATAAACAAAATATTTATAGAGGGATAAGGGATATAATTTGAGAGGTAACTGCAACTTTGATAAACATTACGCTCGCACCAATCTCAGGAGCAGGTGCATATCATCCTATGGAGTAACTGTGTGGAGAATGGGTTGGAAGATAAAATGAAGGAAAGCAGAAATATTGCTCTATGTAAAGAAATGTATAAACAAATATTTGCAAATGACCAAAAATAGGAAAGGGGAGGTGACTATTGTCAATCTTCTGGATTCTAAGCTGTTGTTTTCTTTTGTACTACATTATAGATACCGATAGTTTATTTTATGTTGTTTTCAATGTTAAGAATTATTGGTAATGTGGATATTCTCCATTATATAATTTAAGTATTAATTAATGTTCCCTTTTCATAAAGGACACAGTGGTGGGTATCATATATATCATAAAGGACACAGTGTATCATATATATCATAAAGGACACAGTGGTGGGCATCATATATATCATAAAGGACACAGTGTATCATATATATCATAAAGGACACAGTGGTGGGTATCATATATATCATAAAGGACACAGTGGTGGGTATCATATATATCATAAAGGACACAGTGGTGGGTATCATATATATCATAAATGACACAGTGGTGGCATCATATCGGTCAACAATAATAAATCGGAAGGCAGAATGATGTGCAGCGGTTTAAGAGTTAAAGCTGCAGCATGTCTATAAATCACATCTTATCCAAAAGGTTGTCAAGTCAGTCATTCAAAGATGAAACAATATTATTAATATAAATAGTAAAAAGGACAGGACCCAGTTGAACTTTGCGGCAAAACTTTAGTTATGGACAATAATTCAGATTGAACAGGGCCCGATTTTACACAGCAGAAGATAGATAATCCTGAAACCAATAACATGCACCACTATCCAGGCTAATACTAGATAACCTTTTATTTTCTTTTATTCCCCCCCCTCCTTTTTCTCCGTTTTTCCCCCATCCCAATGTTAGTCGTTATGCCAATTCCCAATCCCCTTCCTGGTCGTTGCGCACCTACCCCCTACAGTCTGTCTGGGAGAGTGGAGGCTATCACATGCTTCCTCCGACACATGTGTAGCCAATAAACCGCTTCTTTTCACCTGGCAGTGTGGACTCTCACTGAGAGAGTGTAATGTGTGGAAGGATCACACTACCTCCCTTAGATCCTTTCCTCGCTGAGCAGGCGCCCCGACCGAACTGTAGGAGTCGCTGTTTACAACGACCAGGACCCACCCACCGGCTTTCCCACCCTCTAACACTGACAGTTGTGTTAGTATGACGGCCGGCCAAGGCGGAAGCAACGCAGAGAGCTGGGCTCGATACCAGTATCTCCTGCGTTGGTGGCGAGCGCCTTGCTACTAGATAACCTTTTTAAAAGCATGTGATGATCGACTGTATCAAAAGCTTTTGACAGATCATCTTAACACTTTCAGTGCCACGGACGACATATCTCGTTTTATTAGGCCCCCCACTGAGTGCCCACGACGACAAATATCGTTTTATTGTTTTATTAGCGATCTCATCAACCGAGAGAATGTAAAAAAGCGCCCCCTATAGTCTATCCCTGTGTAACTGTAGGTCAGTCGCTTAGACTGACCTGGGATCTGTAGATATGTAGGGGCGGAGCCAGCTGGTTCCTTGTGCTGGGAGCAGTCTGATCAACATGCGGGACGGGAATCAGCCTGGAATATATATTTACAGCAGCCAATACTCAATCAATAAGCGTGATCAATATTTGGAATGGTGATCAGGAATTGGAATGATCTTTTTGGAGAACATCTGATCTGAGGTAAGGAATCTATTTTACCAGTCTTGGGATAATCAGAGTTGTATTCGCTGAGATCTCAGCGTTTGCCCTATGTGTGATGTGTCTGTTTGTGCGCTATCGCTGATGAGGAAATAAGAGAATCGATTTTTCAGATCGCCTCATAGCGTGCATACGTACACATATACAATCGATAATCTAGCGTTTATTTGAAAACGATTCATAAATAGGCCGAAAAATGACAACGTTTTTGTGTATTCGAGAATATTCCAGTAAATGTCTTTTTATCATGGAATCTTTATATTTTCCTTGAAAACGAGGGCTTTTCAAAATGCTATAAAAACGAAAATGAACAGATAAAAAAACAATCCGCTTCGACAATGTTGACTGGAAAACGAGTCATTGATAAGCGACGGGCAGATTAGACACATAGCCACAATTTAAAACATAGATTAGGCGTTTTTAACGCTAACATTGAAGTGGATGGTGGGCATTCAACCGGTAAATCAAGGTTAAGCAAGGGCTCTGAAAGTGTTAATAGATATAATAATTTAAAAAAAAGTATCATTATGAGTGGAACTCTTCCAACACTGGCTACAGCAGGTTTCTCTACTCTAAAAACTTGGAGATGAATTGACAGGTTCTTGACATTTCACTGAATATTTTCTCCCAAGTGGATTTTCGTATGTTTTCTCGAATATTTTAATTTACTGAATCTCTTCTCACACAGACCACAATGATGTGGCTTCTCTGCTGTATGGATTTGCTGATGAATCAGAAGATGTGTACTTGTCCTAAAGTTCTTCCCACACTGGTCACAGAAGGAGGCTTCTCTCCTGTGTGAATTCTCTGGTGTGATTTCAGAATACTCAGATGACTACAGCTCTTCCCACACTAGTCACAGGAGTAGGGCTTCTCTCCTGTGTGAATTCTCTGATGTTTCTTCAGACTAATCAGATGACTAAAGCTCTTTCCACACTGGCCACAGGAGTAGGGCTTCTCTCCTGTGTGAATTCTCTGGTGTGTTTTCAGAGCATTTTGCTGAGTAAAGCCCCGTCCACACTGGTCACAGGAGTAGGGCTTCTCTCCTGTGTGAATTCTCTGGTGTGTTTTCAGATTCCGTTGCGTAGTAAAGCCCTGTCCACACTGGTCACAGGAGTAGGGCTTCTCTCCTGTGTGAATTCTTCTCTGGTGTGTTTTCAGATTCTGTTGCGTAGGAAAGCTCTTTCCACACTGGCCACAGGAGTAGGGCTTCTCTCCTGTGTGAATTCTCTGGTGTGTTTTCAGACTCTGTTGCTGAGTAAAGCCCTGTCCACACCGGTCACAAGAGTAGGGCTTCTCTCCTGTGTGAATTCTCTGGTGTTTCTTCAGATCAGACAGTAGATTAAAGCTCTTTCCACACTGGCCACAGGAGTAGGGCTTCTCTCCTGTGTGAATTCTCTTGTGTGATTGCAGATTATCTAGCCGACTAAAGCCCTGTCCACACTGGCCACAGGAGTAGGGCTTCTCTCCTGTGTGAATTCTCTGATGTTTCTTCAGATTACTCAAATGACCAAAGCTCTTCTCACACTGGTCACAGGAGTAGGGCTTCTCTCCTGTGTGAATTCTCTGGTGTGTTTTCAGATTCTGTTGCTGAGTAAAGCCCTGTCCACACCGGTCACAAGAGTAGGGCTTCTCTCCTGTGTGAATTCTCTGGTGTTTCTTCAGATCAGACAGTAGATTAAAGCTCTTTCCACACTGGCCACAGGAGTAGGGCTTCTCTCCTGTGTGAATTCTCTTGTGTGATTGCAGATTATCTAGCCGACTAAAACCCTGTCCACACTGGCCACAGGAGTAGGGCTTCTCTCCTGTGTGAATTCTCTGGTGTGTTTTCAGACTCTGTTGCTGAGTAAAGCCCTGTCCACACTGGTCACAGGAGTAGGGCTTCTCTCCTGTGTGAATTCTCTGGTGTGTTTTCAGACTCTGTTGCGTAGTAAAGCCCTGTCCACACTGGTCACAGGAGTAGGGCTTCTCTCCTGTGTGGATTCTCTGGTGTGTTTTCAGAGTATGTTGTTGAGTAAAGCCCTGTCCACACTGGTCACAGGAGTAGGGCTTCTCTCCTGTGTGAATTCTCTGGTGTGTTTTCAGATTCTGTTGTTGAGTAAAGCCCCGTCCACACTGGTCACAGGAGTAGGGCTTCTCTCCTGTGTGGATTCTCTGGTGTTTCTTCAGATTCTGTTGTTGAGTAAAGCCCTGTCCACACTGGTCACAGGAGTAGGGCTTCTCTCCTGTGTGAATTCTCTGGTGTGTATTCAAACTACTTCGATGAATAAAGCTTTTCCCACACTGGTCACAGGAGAGACATTTTCTTCCATCCAAGCCTCTTGGTTTGTTCCCAGGCCTGACAGGACAGCTATCTGGATGGAGATAGTGATGGAGAAGAGTGTCAGAGGAAGGAGAGAAAGATAATTGGTTATTTTATTCAGCTTTAGTTTCTATGCAAGAGGTTTATAATGGTATGTATTAGGGCTGGGCGATTCTTGCTAAAACGTTAATCCCATTTTTCCTCCCTAAGAATTGAGATCACGATTCTCTCACAATTCTTTTTTATTTTAATTTTATAAAAACATTTATTGCACTTTCTTAAACGGACAACATAACATATATCAATGTGCTTGACTTAACATAACTTATATCTTAACTTATAACAAAGTGCTAGACTTAAACTTAAAAGTCTCTTGTAATACAAAATAACTAGTCTCTTTTCCTCTCTTATTTTAGAACACTTAATCAAAGTGATTCACTTAAATGCTGCTGAACATAAAAAAAATAGAATGTAAAATGTATGAATAAACTTAGGTGCGATTGCTTCATCAGTAATGAATGTTGGGTTATGGCTTTAGAATGTTCAGAGTGGAATAGGATGTTCGCTTAGGGCTTTAGAATGTTCAATTATGGTTTTAACATGAAATAGAATGTTCAGTTACAGCTTTAGAATAAATAATACAAATAAAACCTCATCACATCATCACGCAGTTCTGTCTCGACTGTCGTTCGACACTGGGTGTACAGAGCAGACAATGCAACATTTGAAAAGTATTAAGTAGCACTTGTCTAGCGTCTTGATAATTTTCTTAAACCCCTCGTTTTGAACGGTGTTGATTGACTTGATGGATATGACGATGCACTGTATAACGTTTGAGTTATTGAGGCTTGTGTGGTCTGACGGCTGGGATTTTGTGATGTGGTTGTCCTTCATTGCTAAATCATATTCGACTTTATGGTGACGTTTGAGGTGGTTGTAGAGGTTGGTCGTGTTACCTTGCGTTGCTGCGATGGTGCCAAAGCATTGTATGACTCCTCCTTGTACATCACTGTCGGGTTTAATTAAACCAGAAAAAATTCCATACACTGGAATGTGCTCCTTTTTTCGGTATAAGCACAGTAGTGGATACAGCACTCACACCACAGGATTTTCTTCAGTGTCACTAATTTCTTTCTTTTTTCTTTAGCTTGAAGATGTTTTGTCTTGCTCGTTCGACATGTGCCGTGTTATGTGTGAGCTCAGCTGTTTACTCAGCTGAGTAGCCTGGGGGGAGGCGCATTGTGGGGAGGGCAGTGAGCGCTGTGTGAGTGAGGAAGAGAGGATAATAGGAGTGTTTTTAATGCAATTGATCTCCATTTTGACGCAAATGCAAATACATCAGAATCGCCGTCATTTAGAAATGAGATCGCATAGGTCTATGAATCGAGATTGCGGTCCTAGTATGTATCTTGGCAGCCCTAGTATGTATCTTGGTTTTATAGTTTAAGAACAGTGTAGTCCAGAGTCATCTACAGTTATAGACTTAAACCACTTTGTTTCAAGCACCAGTTAGTCAACCGTTTCTGGAGCAGGAGTGGTTATCATGGCTATGGTTAAGGTCAGTTTAATTTAGTGCAGGACTAAAGCCCCTTTAGTCTCAGGTTATGACAGATTTAAGTGTCACCTTATGGATAAAATCTTACATCACGCTATGGGAAATTTCATATATCTGTAACAAAATATATCACGATATAGTATGTTTTCTGTAAATTGGATGAAACATTTGTCTACAAAATCCATGACTACTTTTGAATAATCCAGAGTTTAAACTAAATACAAATGAAAGGCATTTCCTATTTTTATTTGGAAGCAACGTTGAACAGAATGTGATGCTCATGTTTCTTACTACAGACCCAGAACCATGTACTGAATACCTCTTCACCTACGACTGAACTCCTGTACACGGCACCAACACTAGGGCTGCAACTAACCATTATTTTGTTATCGATTCATCTAAACTATTAATTTACCAGAAAAACAACAATTGATTCTATATGCCATTTAATATTTTAAAATGTTTTACTAGTATCCTTATGCCGGCCTGCCTGAAATTTTCATCCGGCCCGCTGCCTCACCCAGGAGCAATTCAACTGGCCTGTGATGGAAATCAAGCGCACCTCGTGCTGTTGTGGAATGTCAGGTTATTGGACAGAGGTGTAGGGCTATGAGATATGTCAGCTAAGGGTTATGTCCCAGAGTGAACTCAAGAAGTGTCTAGAAGGATATATTGCAAAACACACATACTTGTTTTTGGGCCTCCATCATATTGGAGACAGCATGCAAAGAGGCCTTGGGAGGGCAAGGAGAAACTGGGACTGGGTTGCATGAATAGAAAGTCTGGATGGGTTGCATGAATAGAAAGTCTGGAGAAGTTAGGCAATAGCCATTTTTAGACAGATTGGCCAAATGCAATACGCAGTTAGGAAATCGAGCAGATGTGGAATGATAGATAGGTCTGTTATGACAGATAGGTCTGTTATTGCTAACCTAGTCTCTTAAAAGAGGGAACACACACACACACACACAGGGATACACTTGGTTGGGATTTGCCAGATATATACACACACATACACACACACACACATTTACACAAATATACACGCCAGGGTTTCCGTTAGAAAAAATTGTTGCCGGTCTCCGTGACCTGCAAGATTTCAATCTACCGGACAAATGAGATTAATTCCGGTCATAGTTTATTGAGCTTTAAAACAATTGATAGGCACGCTATATAAAGAATGTCATCCTCAAGGCATGTAGATTTATAATATTATTACTTAAAACTAGGCTACTTTTGCATATACAGTCATTAATATATTCCAAATAAAATAAGGCCCTCGATACTCCGTGCTGCTGCTGACTTGAAATAAAATAGACTGCGTATATGGGCAGTCGGTCCGACACTAAACAGCAGTCTGTTATAATCACATTTTTATGAGCTAACGAATTCCGTTATATTGGACATTTGTATTAATTATATCAAGCGAAGAACTGAGAAAGCAGAGAGACGGCAACATTATCGTGGTTTGCGTGACGACTCTCTCCACCTCGCAACGACTTATTTGCAAAGAGTATGGCGCTGCAGAGCAGCTGATTCAGCTGTTATTGGCTCTTTTCTGGGAACCGCACAGCAGCGCCCCCCACCCAACATTGGCTGAAAATGGCTGAATTGGAGTACTGCTGGAATACTGCATTGTGCTGCTGCTGCTCTGGCTCTGCAGCTTCACAAAAGTTCGCACACCCAGCACTAAGCTCTCGCTGACAACGTCGTTGTCATTATTAGAAGCAACGAGGAAACAAATGTAATGATCGTTTCGTTCATCGCATAGGCTATTTAATTTTAGCCTATTTTAATACAATTCAAATAATCAAATTGTGCTTAGACTCAGGGAATTATTTTCACCGGACATTAAGACCGGAGAGATTAAATATGTCGGACTTCAACAGATTTTGCCGGTCAAATACCGGTAATTACCGGCTAACGGAAACGCTGATACATGCACACACTCAACATTAGATTGAATACACACACACACACACACACCAAGGTTGATTTGCCAGGATACACACCACACACATACACAGACATGCACACACTCACATTGGGTTGAACACACTTAAAACACACACACATACCAAAGTTGGCTTCCACATACACACACAGACTATCACAAGCACGCGCAATATAGCTCACACACATATCCACACAGGCCAAGACAGTTTACACACATGCACAAAGATTGCAACACAGAGTCTAGGACACAGACACATCCACATGCCTACACCCACACAAATGAATGTATAAAAGGTTGTCTTGTGACGAATGAAATCAGAGTATTGTCAAATGGCTTGATCCATGTGATAAATAAATCTCTCCCTGCGCAGGACCTTCTTTTGAATTGATTCAGCCCGTGTCATCATTTGTAAATATCACAAATTGAACGTAAACCTATAGACGAAGTGATAATTACCTACAGTGCAAATGTCCCGACTTTAAGCAAACGCAGAGCGTTATCTGCACCTGCATCGTGTTTTGTTGAATAAAATCCACCAATTTATTGACTAGTAGAGGAGGACCCAATATTTAGTCTCCAGTTGTACCTTGTGTCTTTATTGTACCTAGGCCTGCCACGATAACACATTTTGCTGGGCGATTAATTGCCCCCGAAAATATCGCGATAAGCGATATTATTGCGACCGGTTAGAGAATTTTTTTTGAGAAATTTATTTCCCAAAACTTTTATTTTGAAGCCCACCGCTCTGTCTTTTCCGGTGTTTAGACTTTTATTTTGAAGCCCACCGACCGGACCGGAAGTATTGTTGTGATTATCCTAAGCAGAAACTATGAGCCGACAACTTGTCTCGTCCGGTTGTTTTTGAGCTAATGATAAAACAAATTGTTGGTGAACAACTAACTTTAGGTTAGTTTTAACGTTAGCTACTAACGTTAGATGCAGCTACTACAGGCAATCAACGATGAGGAGGAAGCGTCAAAGCAGTATATAATAGAATAGCTGTGGTGCGTAAGCACTGCAGCACGACTCGAAACTACCGGAGTGTTATAATAAATTAATTCATGTTTAACTTGTCCCCGTGTCCAGTCCTTTGACTAGCCCCACCCGTTCATTGTAAACAATGATGCATGTAATTGTATTAACGTTATTCTGTGTTGTACTTGTAGCTATGCTATACGTTGTATTTCGTTTGTTAGCTAATGTTGTTAGCATGGAATGAGAATCAAAGCTCTATCTTTCATCTTTATTTAGCAGTCCGGTTTCTCCGGGCAGTAGCGAGTAACTACTTGGGTCTAAAAATAGCTAACGTTACACTACAAATAATGCTACTTGGTTAAAAGGAGCAACACTATTGAGAAATGTAGTTAAGCTATGTGCTCACAGGAGCTCCCGTGCACTAGTAACGCCAGCGGCCCGCCTCCCCACACGGAGTGACTGACATGGGGTACTGGTTCCGCCTCATTAAAACAAACGCGCAAATAGCAATTAATCGCGCCCGTCAAAATCATTGCATTAATTTTAATTATCGCAGCAATTAATCGATTTATTGCTTATCGCGGCAGGCCTAATTGTACCTTGTGTCTTTATTTACTTTTTAAGCTCGTCAGTAGTCTGTTTTCACTCGACCCAAGCCGTGGTTATTCGTTTGCATCCATGACTTTACACTGTAAAAAAAATTATTATCACAGGAAATTCACTGTATTATTTTACAGATTACTTTTGTTTTTCTACATTAACATTTTGGACGCCGGAGTGATATGCGTGATGTGTTGTTAGAATAGGCATATTTTTATTTCTAAGGCTATTCTTGGTTTGCTTCCATCATACCTATGGATCTACATTCTTAAAAAAATGTATGGGAAGTTATTGTGTTTACTCCTAGGACTTATTCCTACTATCTGTCCCTAAAGCCCGTACTGAATTGGGAAAAAGGGGGTTTAAGTATGTTGCTCCCTCTACTTGGAAACGGTTGCAAAATTATCAGAATCTTTGGTAGGTGGTCTCATTGGATGCATTTAAAGTTAGTCTTAACACTTTGAGTGCCAGCACGATTTAGCGCTTGAGTGCCACCACCCACTTCAATGATAGCGCTCTCATATTTGCGAACGCACGCATAAACTACATCTTAAATTATGGCTATGTGTATAATCTGGCCGTCGCTTATCAATGACTTGTTTGCAGTCAACATTGTCGAAACAGATTTTTTTTTTTTATTGGTTTATTTCCGTTTTATACCATTTTGAAAAACTCTCGTTTTTTGAAAGTTTCAGGAAAATATAAAGATTCTGTGATAAACGCCATTTACTGGAATATTCTGCAATACACAAACAACGTTGTCATTTTTCGGCCTATTTATGAATAGTATATGTGTACTTCAGCAGGCTGAAAAATCGATTATCTCATTTCCTGATCAGCACACACACACACACACACACCAGGGTTTCCGTTAGAAAAAATTGTTGCCGGCCTCAGTGTCCGGTAGATTTCAATCTACCGGTCAAATGAGAGAAATTCCGGTCAGAGTTTATTGAGCTTAAAAACAATTGATAGGCAGGCTATATAAAGAATGACATCATCAAGGCATGTAGATTTATAATATTTTAACTTAAAACTAGGCTACTTTTGCGTATACAGTCATTATATTCCAAATAAAATAGGTCCAGAGACTCCGTGCTGCTGCTGACTTTAAATCAAATAGGTGTCTGTGGGCAGTCGGCCCGACATTAATAAACAGCAGTCTGTTATAATCACATTTTTATGAGCTAACGAATTCCATTATATTGGACATTTGTATTAATTATATCAAGCGAAGAACTGAGAAATTTGGCAGAGAGAGACAGCAACATTATCGTGGGTTTGCGTGATGAATCTCCACCTCCCAACGACTTATTTGCGAGAGCATGCAGCTGCAGAGCCGCAGAGAGCGGTGTTTTCAGGCCCTATCTGGGGACCGCTCAGCAGCGCCCCCCACCCAACAGCTGAATTGCCAATGGCTGAATTGGAGTATTGCACTGTGCCGGCACAGCTGGTGGGTTCTGTGGCTCTGCAGCTGCATGCACGCGCAAATCTAGCAGCAAGCTCCCGCTGACACATCGTTGTCATTATTAGACCTGCTTGGTGAAGCAACGATGAAACAAATGTAATGATTGTTTCGTTCATCGCATAGGCTATTTAATTTGAGCCTATTTTACTACAATTCAAATAATCAAATTGTGCTTAGAAGGAATTATTTTCACCGGACATTATGACCGGAGAGATTAAATATGTCGGACTTCAACAGATTTTGCCGGTCAAATACCGGTAATTACCGGACAACGGAAACCCTGACACACACACGCACACACACACACATAGGGCACACGTTGATATCTCTGGTAAAAAAGCTCTGATTATCCTAAGACTGGTAAAATAGATTCCTTACCTCAGATCAGATGTTCTCCAAAAAGATTATTCCAATTCCTGATCGCCATTCCAAATATCGATCGCGTTTATTGATCCAACGCTGGGTACTGGAAATATGTATTCCACGCTGTTCTGGGGCTCGGCAATGAATCCGATCGTCTCGGGTGACTTGCCTGAGAAGTAAAATGAGGAAGCAGGATTTTTTTGGTATGCGTTTCATTCAATCCATTCCAAAGGGGTGCAGTACCACAGGGAGAGACGATAGGGGGCGGTATTTTCCCAATGGAGCTCAGAGACAGTTTGCAGCACTAACGTGAGGCTAGATTGATGAAATATGAATTCAAATCGCTAATAAAAAAAAACGAGGGGGGCGCCCCAGTGGCAAACCACATAGAGCGCTCAGCCGCGGCACGGCCGACCCGGGTTCGATTCCCGAACCCGTCGTTATTTGCCGAATGTCTTCCCCCCACTCTGTCTCCCATTCCTCCTCTCTCTCTCTCTACTGGACTGCCCAGTAGAATAAAGCGATAAACACTAAAAAAAAAAATCTAAAAAATAGAAATAAAATAACTAGGAAAAAAAAGAGATTTCTCGTCCGTGGCACTCAACGGTCGGCATGAAATAACGAGAATTCTCGTCCATGGCACTCAAAGTGACTTTGAGGCAGGGACATCTGGCTGCAGATGTTTTGACTGACTTATATTGCCCCTGTATGAACCCTGATGTCGATTACTTTTATTTTCTTTATTAAAATCTTAATTTTTTTTGGTACTGTTGTTTTCTTTTGATCTATTTTTAGTGCTGCTTATAGTTTTTTAATATGCTCCCTCTGTACAGCACTTTGTGCCCCTGTGGCTGTTAACACTTTGGTTGCCAACAACAAGATTTCTCATCCTAACTCGCCATGCGTTGTGTGCCAATAACGAGTTCTCGTTATCTGATTGTTATTTCTTTTATTAGCGATATCCATTCATTTTTCATCCATCCAGCCTGACGTTATCATTGGGAATGGCTGAGCTCGAAAAGGGCAAATACCACCCCCTATCGTCTCCCGGATGGTATTGCACATCATTGCATTGGAGTCGATGGGACTTGCATCAGAAAAAAGTCCTCCGGTCCACATTTTACTTCTGGGGCATGCAACCTGATACTAGTGCATTCATTGAGGGGACTGGAAGCAGATGTGCTCGTCCTCCCATTGATTAACGTGCTGGCATACAAGCGATAATTCGTCATATCCGGCCGGCACAATATGTGTTAAAGCGCTTTATAAATAAAGTTGGATTGGATTGGATGACTTGTAATGAATATTTTTTTATTCTGTAATTTGTTCTTTATTTTATTGTTATGTTTTTATATCTGGTTTTAGAGCCAAACACAGTACTACATCAGGCATCCCTCTGGTTACAAATTATATTATCTCAGCATTAGATAAGAAGAAACACTGTGCTGCCCTCTTTGTAGATTTGTCAAAAGCCTTTGATACAGTAAATCACTACCTGCTTCTAAAATCCAACATTGGCTTGGATGGTAATGCCTGTGTCTGGTTTTGGGATTATCTATCTTCTAGGCGTTAGTGTGTGAAGTTGGGTCAAGCCTAATCTGAATTTCTGTCCATAACTATTAAAGGTATGCCGCAAGGTTCCGTTTTGGGTACTGTCCTTTTTACGATCTACATCAATCATATTGTTTCTACTTTGTACGGATGTAATTTCCAATTGTATTCTGATGATACAATTGTGTACTGTATTGCTGATTCTGTTCAGTTGGCCATTGAGAAATTGCAGCTTTCTTTTGATGCTCTTCAGGAGGCCCTTGTTAATCTTGAATTAGTTCTTAACACTTTCTGTGCCAGCCATTGTACCCATCAAAGTACCCTCTCTGCCAGTGCTGTAAGTCTATGGAGATGTTTACCTTCTTTGCAGGGCTATAAGGCTATAGGCGGCACGGTGGTGTAGTGGTTAACACTGTCGCCTCACAGCAAGAAGGTCCAGGGTTCGAATCCCGCTTGGGGACCAGGTTTCCATGATGCCAGTTACCCAGGTGGGGTATCTCCCAGGCCTTTCTGTGTGGAGTTTGCATGTTCTCCCCGTGCTCGCAAGGGTTTCCCCCCCCCGATAAGATAAACCCAATGGAAAAACATGCACAACAACAAGATCGCTAACGCTGTGGCGTCCTTGACGAAGACGGACAGGAGCACTTGGATTGGTCCCCTGGCGCGGCTCACGTGGCGCCCGTCTGCTCCCGGCTGCCCTTGGGGGGGAAGGACGACGGGATGGGTTAATCGCAGATACGCATTGTATGCATGGTTCGCATGTGTGCCAAATGATGACCTCGGAGCAGGTCCTAAATTATTATATTATTATATAACTTTTTAAATTTAATTGCTATATTGACATTACTATGGCCCATTCAACATCGATTATCTTTCGTTCAGGATGTGGGAACGTTATACTTTTTCATTCATACATTGTTGTGTTAATACCTTCTAGAATATAAGTATGTTTTTAATCTTTTCAGCTGTAATTCCAAAAACGCTAGTTATAGGCCCAAACGCATTATATAGATTATCGATTGCCGTTTCCCCCCCCATACACGCTACACCAAAAAACTCAAATGTATATGATCGGTATACATTATGCCTCATCATGCACGGAGGAAAGGGGGGGGGGGGTCGTTTATAATTCCCCGATCATCAGTAAATGCTTTATGTAGGTTGGGTGATATATTGATCAGATGGTTTGCAAACAAGGAAACTCACAATCGGGTTGAAAATAACGTTATATTCCTCTTACCGTGGGTCAATGAGACTGGCGGTGAAAGATCCCAAGTACACAACGCCGATCGCCTAGGTCCATTTCCGGTTTGTATGTCGCAATAAACGCCGAAATCATATCGATTATTACGTTTAGAAAGCGATCCATGCGCGGCTAGGTGGTGCAGTGGGCAAGGTGCTCACCACCAATGCAGGAGACGCTGGGTTCGAGCCCAGCTCTCCGCATTGCTATCAGCTTGGCTGGTCGTTCATACTAATACAATTGGCAGTATTAGGGGGTGGGAACTGGGAAGCTGATGGGTGGGGATCGGACGTTGTGGACAGCAACTCCTACAGGTCGGTTGGTGCGCCTGCCAGCAGAATCAGGAAGCGACGGGGGCGGCGTGCCCTCCAAAAACGCAGACCCCCGACGCTGAGAGATCACACTGTGCAGGTGAAAAGAATCGACTGCTGCTTCCTCGAGTACCGGAGGGGACACGTGATGTAAGGCTTAGTCCACATTGCAGCCGGCTTGTGGGAGGCATGGCCAACAGCGTTCGAGACAGGGGAGGGTAGAATTGGGCACGTCCTGTAGGCGAGTGTAACTCGCCCGACCATCCACCAGGCGGCGGTATTGAGGCGTCGTTGCCGTCACCTATAGGGTCCAGCTGCAGCACCGCGGGTGTATATATGAATTATGAATGCCATGGCGAAAAAATGAAATATTGATCTCAAAAACGCTGGACAGCGATATTGGCAGAATACGCATGGCGGCCAATAATGCTGGACAGCGTTTTTGGTGCAGAAAGTGTTAAAGGGGACATGCATTATAAATAGCCTTTTCCAGTGATTAGCATGTTTTCCTAGCAATTGAAGATTATATCAATGTGGTCTGTGTCGTTAATTATCATATTGACTCAGTCTAGTCTCGAGTTCACGAGATCCTCCCTCACTCAACTAAGTTGTTCTGATTTGACAGTTTTGCTGACGTGAATATAGCACTGATTTGCATAACTAACCCCCCTCTATGGTTGACAGCGACAGCAGAGCGAGTGGAATTATCTTCACTTCCTCAAACAGAGCGAGGCAGACAACGAGCGGGTGAGAGAGAGATAGAGGAGCTTGTCGGGGAAACAAACCGCACGCGAGGAAGCAGCAGTAGCACATACTCATTTACACACAACCTGGACCTCGCAGCGAAGCAGCAGTAGCACATACTCATTTACACACAACCTGGACCTCGTGCAGGGACGCAGCTGTAGCACATACTCATTTACACACATTTACATTTAGCTGACGCTTTTATCCAAAGCGACTTACAAGTTCTGTACGACAAGTCATCAGGAAGGGCACAACTCTATCAGCCGAGTAACAACCTCACGGGGAAGCAGCAGTAGCACATACTCATTTACACACAACCTGGACCTTGCGGGGAAGCAGCAGTAGCACATACTCATTTACACACAACCTGGACCTCGCGGGGAAACAGTGGAGAGATAACTTCATGCTCCGTGTCCGTGTCCCTCTCTCTCTATCTCTCTCTGTGCCAGTCACAGACTGTGTGGATGACTGTCACTCAAAGTGCTTATGGGCGGAGCCAGGCCAACACAGCCTGAAATCCAAAGGGAGAAAAATTTGGCTTTTGAGTACTTGATTAGAAATATAAAACAATGCATTTTCATGAAAAAAAACTTACAGATGTGTTCAATAGACTCACAGGAATTGTGTAAAGTTGCCCAAATAGTGCAAGGAATAGCAATGCATGTCCCCTTTAATGCTAGTAACACAATATTTATGTTGTTTTCAAGAGCCAGAAATATTGACTTTGATAATGTGCTGGTATCAAGCGCTTATAGGGATGGCATGGACGAGGGTCCCCGCCCCCCCGTTCATGTTCAATGCTGGATTACGTTGGACACACGATCGCGATCAGTATTTGGAATGGCAATCAGATAATTGGATTATTCTTTTTGCAGTACATCATAGACACATCCAGACACATGCTATTTGAAATATGATTATAGAATATAAGGCCTATAAGGGCGGCTGGGTGGCGCAGCGGACATTGCGCTCGTCACCAACGCAAGAGACACCGGGTTCGACTCCGGCTGTCGGCGTTGCCTCTGGCTTGGGCCGGCCGTCATACTAACTCAATTGGCAGAGTTAGCGGGTGGAAGTCGATGGGTGGTAATCTGGACGTTGTGGACAGCGACTCCTACAGGTCGGTTGTGGACGCCTGCACAGCAGAGACAGGAAATGGCGGGGGCTCAACGAACAATAACACTATGTAACAACCATCAAATGCCCTCACAGCACACACATCCACATCCACACACTCACTTTAAACAAACAACTTACTGCAGCACCCACTTTACACACTTTAGAACACCTAAACACACTTTATATTTATTGGTAAAGAATTTGCACTACAACCAATACCTCATTACACCTTACTGTAAATTGTACCTAAATTGTACCTCATCCCATTTCTGCTTTGCACTATATAGTATATTGTATATTAGTATATTGTATAGTATATTGTATGGTAACTCAGTTACTTCTAGTCTGCATTGAACATTGTACATATGTACTTACTGAACACTTGTGCCTAAGTACGTGACTTCTATTTTATACTTGCTATACTTATTTTATTTTATCTATTTTCTAGGGATGCTCGATATTGGCTTTTTTACCGATACCGATATTCCGATATTGTCCAACTCTTAATTTCGATACCGATACCAATACCGATATCAACCGATACCGATATATGCAGGGTTTCCCCCCAAAAAAACTGAATACTTTCAGGTAATTAATAATTTCACTGGATGCATTCAAAAGGCTTTCTAAATGTAAGCATTATCTGTGCAAAATATGATAATTAAAAAAGTAAAAATTAACATTACATATATCTTGTTGTTGAATTAAACCAACATGCATACTTTTGACAATAAATAAAATAAGAATTGGTTCTTACTTGCTTGCCTGGGTAAATAAAGGTTAAATAAATGTAAAAAAAAAAAAAAAAAAAAAAAGATTTATTTTTTTATTTTTTTTACCGATACCGATATTTTCCGATATCACATTTTACTGCCGATATCGGCCGATAATATCGGTCGGCCGATAATATCGGACATCCCTACTATTTTCTATTTTTGTCTAGCACAGTCTCTGGAGCGTAACAGAAAGAAGCATTTTGTATAAAAGTATTCTGTACTTCTGTATGACAACTAATAAATAAACTTGGGTAGTGTGAGCCTCCCACACGTTACACCTTGCCAATGACAGTCCGCGCTGGCAGGTGAAAAGATGTGACAGGCTGCCTCCTCGTGTATCAGAGGGGACACGTGATGCAAGGCTTCTATCCTCCCTATACAACCGGCCAGTGGGGGGCATATGCAAGCAACATTCAAGACAGGGGAGGGGAGAATTGGCACAGCGGGTAATTGGGATGGGAGAAAATTTTAAAAAGGAGAAAAAGTGGATAAAAAAAAAAGAATATAAGGCCTATAAATGGCCTAATTATAGCCAAGTCGCACATCTATGGATCAGGCCAAATCTCCCCTTTCCAATGGGGATTTAGTTCAATCTGGATTTAGTATCACCAGGCGTGCAGCAAAAACCGTGAATGAAATCTACTGTAAGTACAGTTACTTGTTTATAATGTAGATTTCTCCACCATTTTATATCAGATTGCAACGCCGTTTTTTGCTAGACATTCAAAGAAAGGTAGAGAAACAAACTGCGTTCTAATTTATGCCAATAACGTTCAGGTTTGTGGCAGATAATCCCAAAAAATAAGATAAATAAAAAAGTTAATCCACAAGGCATATGATTGACAGTCAAGCCAAGAGTCACTTTATTGTCCCATCAGCTGGGAAATTTGTCTTGGGCTTACACCCACACTACAGCCACAGACACATACATACAGACATGATACAACACAACTGACTCCAAACAGAGGAGATAAACAATGTAAAAGATACAGTAGAGTACCTGCACAGCAGGATGTCTGGCAACACCACAGGAGCTGGCTTGAGCTGGGTAGTGTCGTTTTTCAAAATTCCAATGAAATGGCTCCTACACTCAGGCCATGGTTACACAGACTGTTTTTGTTTTCGTTGCCGAATTAATACGTTTGCTGTCCCGGTTAGATAGAAATGCCGTTTTGGCCAGTCCAAGCTACAACAGTCTGCATTCGCTTAAAGGGGAACTATTTTACTATTTCGTTCACTATTTGGGCACTTTTACACAATTCCTGTGAGTCTATGGAACACCTCTGTAATATATATATTTTTTTATTCATTGTTTTGTATTTCTAATCAAGTCCTCAAAAACAGCATTTTTTTACCTCAAGATCTCGAGCCGTTTTGAGCCTGGGCTCCTAAACCACTGCGGAGCGTCGTCTTCGCCTGAACATTAACATGCAGCAGTGTCTTTATGACATCACATATAGGCACATTTTCAAACGACTCAGTTCAGTGAGGGTGAATATTGTGAGAGGAGAATTGGAAGAATGCGCCAATATGAGAATTTTGAGACATAGATCATATTAATATAAGTTCACATAGCTAGGAAACAATGCTAAACACTCAAAAAGGCCATTTATAAGATAGTTCCCCTTTAACAATTGTTTGTATTGAGCCGTATTGTATTGTACCCATTCTGCAATATGTTAAATAAAGTTTACATCCATTCATTCTGCTAGCATTAACGATTGCATGAGCAGCTGGCTAACGTGAGCCAACGTTAGCTATCAAACCCTGTTAGCTCAGAGCTCCTCTTTCAATCTTAACAAGCATTAAACAAAATGACCCAGTCATCTATTCACCTTTGTTTAATACATGAGGCGTTGTCTCTAATGTTATCTAGCTACTGATAGCTCCTGATAACATCAGTTTGGTGCTGGCTGGCTAACTAACGTGAGCTAACGTTAGCTGCTAGCCACAATGCTATACTGTTATACTGGCATATTCCATTCACGTTAGCATGTACCTAACAACATCTGCGATCTTTTTTTGAGACTAAACAATCCGCTCTTGGTGGTCACTTGTGTTGATGTTAGTTTTGTTTCATCAACAAATGAGAGGCAGAACACACAGTGAATGTATCCGTTTTGTTTAATGCACTTTTATTACTATTATTTTATAAAATAAGTGCTGCATTGGCTAAATAGCCCACAGAGGCATTTAAAGATGGTGGCCTGTTGACTTTTTTTGCAGGAAGTGTATTGGCACATTCAAGTTCTGATTGGTTGAAAATTGCCTTCATGTTCGCCACCTACTGCCACCTACTGCTTTGGCATTGTACTACATCACTGTGCTCAGGAGGCAAAACGAAAGTGCTCAGGTTGCAAAACGAATGTCTAACTCGGCTGCCACTACGTTGCGACCTGGAAAGCGAAACTCATCTTCAAAACGAAACGAAAACATCAGGCAGTGTAACCGCAGCCACATATTCAAAAGGCTATAAAACGGAAATGTACAGATGAAAAAACAATCCGTTTTGTACATGTTGACTGGATGCAACTAACTGATAAACGACGGGTGTATTAGACCCATAGCTATAATTTAAGATATATTTTAAGGACTCGCAAATCTCGCAGTCTGCCCATTGACTTACAGCGGTGGCGTACTAGCGCCATCTCGTGGATTAAGCGACGGCGCAGAATGAGTTAATGAAATATGAGTTTAGGAATTGTATTCAAAAGATCGCAAATTTCGACCGGAAATAAATCCGAGTGGCCATTTTTCTGTAGTCATTATGATGAAGGAAAGACAGGGCTTTCAATGAGCGTTGCAATTTCGAAAAACGACATCTCCTAGGGTTCTCCAGCTTTCTGGAATCAAATTACTTCCTGATTATTATTTTTAATTTATCTGGATTATATACCACAAAACTGAACGTTATTGGCATAGTTTGGAGCGCAGTTAGTGTGTCTACCTTCTGTGAACATTTAACAACAATCGCCGTCGCAAACGGATTCAAAATGGCGGACCTGTCGCAAAAATAAAAAGCTGACTGTATTTAGAGTAGATTTCATTCTCGGTTCTTCATGCACGCCTGGAGATACTAAATCCAAATTGAACTCCGTCATTGGCACGAGTAGATTTGTCCCGATCCATAGATGTGCAACATCGCTATAATAAGGTCATTTATAGGCCTGCTATTCTATATTCTATAATAATATTTCAAATGGCATGGGTCCGGATGGCAGAATTCAGTATTGTATCTACAAAACCTTCTGTTTACTCATCTTCCCTTTTTTGTACACGTGATCTCTAGGGCTGACCCCTATTAGTCGACTAATCGATCGAAAGGAGCCGTAGTCGACTGCCAACCTCTTAGTTAACCACAGATTTCACAAATTCTTTTATGAAAAGGAGACATCGAGAAGCTTCGTCTCTGACTTTTATCGTCACTTACTTACGTCCTCATATGAGGTCCTTCCCCTAGACTCGGTTTGGAGGAAGGATATCCCAAACTTGGAAGTAGATTTTGATTGGGATGCAGTCTGGGCAAACGTTCGGCTATCATCACGCAACCCGGATCACCAACAGATTAATCTTAATTTTGTTCATAGGATTTACCTGACTCCTAGACTTTTGCACCTAATGGGTCTCAGACAAGACCCTCGATGCTCCTTGTGTTTAAACGGTGCTCTTGGTACATTTATGCATATGTATTGGGAATGCCCTCCTGTTAAGATATTCTGGGAAAAAGTAACCACTCAATTATCAGAATTTATATATCTGACCATACCTACACTGCCTTCTGTATTGTTGTTGAATGATGTTTCTCAGTTATCAACCTCTGTACATGTAAAGAGACTAATTTTGTCCGGTCTTACGGCTGCCAAAAAGTTGATAGCGTCACGCTGGATTCAACCGGATAAAATGTGCCGGAAGGTATGGGTTCTTACCTATCTCGATGTGATTTATCTAGAGATATCTACTGCACGAATTTTAGGTGTTAATGAAGCCAGCATAGCAGTCTGGTTAGCTGTGGTGGAGAAGATAAAGGGAAGCATATAAACTTGTAATTTTCTGATGTTAAATGAAATAGTGGATGTATAGTCCAAGTGGGGGTCCTGAGGGGGGGGTGGAGGGGGAAGGAAAGAGCGAGGAAGAGCGAGCAAGAGCGAGCAAGAGCACATGTATTGTATTTATTATTTTTATGTCTTTTAATCTACATTTATTTTTATTTAATTACTGGACTGTCATTGTTATTATTATTTCTGTCATTGTCCTGTGATTTATCATTGATTATTACTGTTACTGTATTGTTTGTCTAGTTTCATGTTAAAAAAGGGAAAATAAAAAACATTTGTTCAAAAAAATATATATAATAATAATAATTATTATTATTTTTTATCATTCCATTTGGGCTTCTTAATGTCTGAAGGAGTCGACGGAAGGCTTCTTGTCCTCTGCAAAAGCATGCAATTGATATTTGTCTAGTCTAGTGTGTCCATTAGATGGGTGAAATCCGCCTTCAGTGCCTCTGTGCCTGTTTTCTTAGGCAGTTAGCCTCTGGTATGCGTGCCATTAGTGTTAGCCACGCTTCTAGGCCTCTTTTCTTTTGGAAAGAATGATAAAATATTTTTTTTATATATATATATAATAATTTTTTTATATATTTTTTGCATTCGACTAAGAGGTTGGCAGTCGACTACGGCTCCTTTCGGTCAATCCTAAGCTTGAGCTTGTGCATGGTTTTAAGTATTTGCATACCAGAACCGCCCCGATTATCCATATATGGTCATGAAACACCCCCATGGGATGTGAAATAATGGACTGACCCGAGGGAATTGCGTGTTATGGAGAAATACGAGACAGGCTGACAGACATAATAATAATAATAATAATTTAGGACCTGCTCCGAGGTCATCAATTGGCACACATGCGATGCATGCATGCAATTCGTATCTGCGATTAACCCATCCCGTCGTCCTTCCCCCCCAAGGGCAGCCGGGAGCAGACAGGCGTCAACGTGAGCCGCGCCAGGGGACCAATCCAAGTGCTCCTGTCCGTCTTCGTCAAGGACGCCACAGCGTTAACGATCTTGTTGTTGTGCATGTTTTTCCATTGGGTTTATCTTATCGGGGGGGAAACCCTTGCGAGCACGGGGAGAACATGCAAACTCCACACAGAAAGGCCTGGGAGAAACCCCACCTGGGTAACTGGCATCATGGAAACCTGGTCCCCAAGCGGGAATCGAACCCTGGACCTTCTTGCTGTGAGGACCTGAGGTGGTGAGGTGGTTAACCACTACACCACCGTGCCGTACACGTACGGTGATGTCGGATATGATATCTCTTAAAGAACATATTAACTAATAAAGCCCATGCTGGAATATGACTGCCTTTTTCCGTTTTGTTCGATTAATACCCAGGGATTAAAGTTCTCCTCAATTGTAATCGCGACGGATTTTCCGTAAATGTTCTACCTGCTGCATATGATTTCTAGAGGCATACAATCTATTTTGATGTAGCCTATATAAACAATAATACGAGAGCATAAAAAAAAATACTGTCTTTTACTGTTAGTCTCAGTGAAGTTTCAACGGAGCGAGGTAATCTATTCTAACCAACAAATTGAAGTAGAAAGCATTTCGTTGTGGCCAATCTTATTTGGAAACATGACACAAAATAATAGTATGTCGCTTTTTATTTGAAACAATATTTAATCGCGTTTGGTGGAGGTGGGTGTTCTGTAACCCCTTTCGTGACTGCGATGCACCGAGTGAATCCACAGTCACTTGCTCCTCAATAGGAAACCAACCTAGATTTACCCTGAAGGACTGGTTCTAACCGAACCGTTCGTTATACAAGAATCACAGAGAAATGTCAAAGGTACTCACATTTGCACGAGGGTTTCAGACAGAGATACGGGATGGTTTGAAAGCTCGGCGTTGCTAATAAACATTTTAAATATTTTTTACACCGGCGTGGCTGCCTGGTGTGATCACAGCGCATGCGCATCATGCACACAACGCCGGGAATAATGCAGTGTTGACCAGTTTATAAAAAATATTTAAAATGTTTATTAGCAACGCCAAGCTTTCAAACCATCCCGTATCTCTGTCCGAAACCCACCTGCAACTGTGAGTACCTTTGACATTTCTCTGTGATTCTTGTATAACGAACGGTTCGGTTAGAACCAGTCCTTCAGGGTAAATCTAGGTTGGTTTCCTATTGAGGAGCAAGTGACTGTGGACTGTGAGTGGATCTGGAGCAGAGGGAGACAGCAACTAAGTACTTACAGTAGCATGGAAAAGTATTTGGCCACTTTCTGATTTCCTCTGTAATTACATCCTCCTTCCTATTGACCCAAGATGGTGGCGCATGCACAACGCGAAGGGAAACAGCAAGCGCTCAGGGGCTCGGGAGGTAGAACGGTCATCTGGTAATCAGAAGGTTCCTGGTTCGATTCTATTTCTGTCTCCACATTATAGACAGGGACCATACATATTTTTTGTATCTACTTTTTCTCCCATTTTCTATTTTTCTCTCATCCCAATTTCGTATCATCCAATTCTACCCTCCCCTGTCTCGAACGTTGTTAGGCCATGCCTCCCACAAGCCGGCTGCAATGTGGACTAAGCCTTACATCACGTGTCCCCTCCGGTACTCGAGGAAGCAGCAGTCGCATCTTTTCACCTGCACAGCGCGATCTCTCAGTGTCGGGGGTCTGCGTTTGGAGGGCACGCCGCCCCCGTCGCTTCCTGATTCTGCTGCGCAGGCGCCCCAACCGACCTGTAGGAGTCGCTGTCCACAACGTCCGATCCCCACCCATCAGCTTCCCACCCCCTAATACTGCCAATTGTATTAGTATGAACGACCAGCCAAGCTGATAGCAATGCGGAGAGCTGGGCTCGAACCCAGCGTATCCTGCATTGGTGGTGAGCGCCTTGCCCACTGCACCACATAGCCGCCATTAGGGACCATAATTTTGACCATCATTAGACAAAAAGATTAGCAGCAATATAATACATTTTAACGTGTGAGAAATGCAGCAAATCAAGTCACTTTGCTTTGATTTCTGGCACGCAGTGTTAATTTTGGCAGCTATTTTAGTTTTAGTGTCAAGTGCTCCTTTTTCGTTTTCATCATATTTAGTCATCTTCATTTATTTTTTGTTTAGTCAGTTTTAGTCAACTAAATGTCTGAGCATTTTAGTCTCGTCAGGTTGTCTCAATTTTGTCTTTTTTGTTTTAGTCTAGATTTAGTCGACAAAAACGGATGACATTTTTGTCTATTTTTAGTTCATGGAAAAAAACTTGTCAGAAATAGTCAACATGGAACATATTCTGATTGCGTATTTATTTTTTTACCTAGGGGAATCTGAGTCGGCGGCACAAGTGATACACAGGAAGGGTGCGCTGTCGATCTGTGAATGGAGAAATAACTTAATAAGACACATTATCTCTTCTTGCCTTGCTTTCACTACCACACTACTGGACTGAGGACGATAACTGACTACAAAGTCAGCGCCCCCTCAATGGGGAGTGATGACGCTTCTCTCGCGGACAAACTCAACTCCTACGCACGGTTTGGGGCAAACAGTGGCGCCGCTAGCTCACCGGCTAGTGACGTCACTGGCGCACCGGCTGTTGTGGAGGGTGCGGGGACGCCCTCTCATTGACGGAACACAGTGTGAGAAGAGCATTTATGCAGGTGAACACCAGAAAGGCTGCTGGTCCAGAAGGAATAACAGGACGCATACTTAAGTCCTGTGCTAACCAGCTAGCCCCTGTGTTCACCACCATATTTAATCGATCCCTGGTGGAGTCAGTGGTCCCCGCCTGCTTCAAGATGTCTACCATTATCCCGGTACCAAAGAAACCCTCCACAACAGGTCTCAATGACTACAGACCGGTGGCACTCACCTCTGTGGCCATGAAATGTTTTGAGAGGCTGGTCAAGGATCACATTTGTGCCTCCCTCCCCAGTGATATGGACCCTATGCAATTTGCATACAGGCCAAACAGGTCCACTGATGATGCGGTCTCCCAAGTACTGCACAGCACCCTCTCTCACCTAGACCGCCAGAAGGGGGGCTATGTGAGACTGTTGTTCATTGACTACAGCTCAGCGTTCAACACCATAGTCCCCACCAGACTGGTGGACAAACTGATCGAGCTGGGTCTGAGCTCCGCTCTGAGCTCCGCTCTGAGCGCCTGGATACTGGACTTTCTGAGTGAAAGGCCCCAGGCGGTCAGGGTGGGGGGTCAGACCTCCAACACCATCACCCTGAGCATCGGGTCCCCCCAGGGCTGTGTTCTGAGCCCCCTGCTGTACTCACTATACACACATGACTGTGTGGCCAAGTTCAGCTCCAACTCCATAGTGAAGTTTGCGGACGACACAGTGGTGGTGGGGCTGATCTCGGACAACGACGAGAAGGCCTACCGGGAGGAGGTTGAGGTACTGGAACGCTGGTGCCAGGACAACAGCCTGCTCCTGAACATTGGTAAAACCAAGGAGCTGATCGTGGATTTTAGGAGGAGACAGCAGGAGACACACACACCACTGAGGATAAACGGGGCTACCATGGACAGGGTGAGCAGCTTCAAGTACCTGGGGGTCCACATCTCAGAGGATCTGACATAGACAACACACATAGACTCAGTCGTAAAAAAGGGGAAGCAGCGCCTCTACCACCTGAGACAGTTAAGGTAGAGAGCATCTTGACTGGAAACATCACTGCCTGGTATGGAAACAGCACGGCACAGGACAAGAAGGCCCTAAAGAGAGTGGTGCGCTCAGCCGAGCGTACCACGGGTATTGCACTACCACCCCTGCAGGTCCTATACAACAAGAGGTGCAAATCCAGAGCCTGCAGAATAATGAAAGACCCTCACCACCCCAACAACAGCCTGTTCATGCTGCTGTGGTCAGGCAAACGCCTGCGAATACCAGCAACTAGGACAGAGAGACTTCGGCTCAGCTTCTTCCCCCAGGCCATCAGCGCCTTGAACACTGAACTCTCCACACACAAGCACACATCAGCACACACACAACACACACACTGTACACGCTCACACACTAGCAGCCACTTTAACATGAGCACACTCACACTTATGCTTCACTTTACAAAAGGAAAGGTCACTTTAAGAATAGTATAGTATAACTTGATTGTAAAATATAACATTGTATAGCAGTGTACATAAAGACCCAGTGCCTCATCCGTAGCTAACAGTGTTTGCACTACCACAGGACCTAGCATGTCCTACCTTGCTCTGTAAATAACTCATGTACATATACCGATATGCCCTACTTTGATTACTTGTTTTATTGCACAATGTCGTTCTATTGGATTCTTATTATATATTACTACTGTATTATGCACATCGTTGCGGGCAAGACCCCCCGCATTTCATTGTATACTTGTGTGGAAGACGGCTTCAGTTAGAGTTAGAGGTGGTCTAGGTCTGGTTAGGGGTTAGAGTTAGAGGTGGTCTAGGTCTGGTTATACTGATCCGATACCAGTGCATACATTAAAAAAAATAATAATAATATATAAAAAAATAAAATCTTTTCTTTTTTACAGCTACTGTTTTATATATACTGTTTTTTAGTTTTAACTAGAAAGTAATGGTATTTATTCAACAAGAGGTGATTGTATAGATTAGTATTAGTATCATCAATTGACAACTATGCTCAATGAGTTCACCCACGGAAAGGTTGTTGGCACATTGGTTCCGCACGGACGTTACACGTTGTTACACTTCCTATCCAGGCTGCTCCCGTTCAGTTAGCTAGTAGTAACGTCTATGTTGTGATTATTATTTTTTTTTTTTTTAATCCTCTTTTTTTCTCCGCCTGATTTTTTTTCTGTGCTTTTCCCCCCAATTTAGTAGTTATGCCAATTCCCCCCCTGCCCTACCTGGTCGTTGTGCGCATGTTCCCCCTACTGGTCGGTACAAGGGAACCCTGAAGTCTAGCGCATGCTTCCTCCGACACATGCGGAGACAGCCAGTGGCTCTCTTTTCACCTGGCAGCGAGGACTCTCATTGGTGAAGTGTAACGCGTGGGAGGTGACGCTGCCTTCACCACTTCCTGCCTTTCGCTGAGCAGGCGCCCAGACCTGACCTGTAGGTGTTGCTGTCCACAACGCCAGATTACCACCCACGGCTTCCCTCCCCCTAACCCAGCCAAACGAGTTAGTATGACGATCGGCCAAAGCCCCAGGCAATGCTGACTCCGGGAGTCGAGACCGCAGCCTCTTGCATTGGTGACGAGAGCATTCTCCGCTACGCCACCCGACCGGCCCTCTATGCTGTGATTTTTAATGCAAAATAAATATTCAACATTCTCTAAAAGCTAAACATTGTCACCGGTATGGCTGTCCGCATTATGTCATTAATTGCGTGCATGTGTGTGAGAGGTCGATCAGTTAGCCACGTTAGCGTGAGCTAGGTTAGCCACTAGTTAACGCGAGCTAGATGGAAAGACAAACAATGTAACGTTACTGGTGAAAAAGTGATTTACCTTGGAATACTCCTTTGCCAACTTGCTGTACTTTGCTTGCAGGTCTGCAGCTGGATTATGAATAGTCCCAACTTTAGCCAAGGTAACGTTAAGCTAAAACTAGCTTTTCAGATAGCTCTTCAGCTAATTCTAATAACAGAGCTCCACGTCAGCCGTCACACTGCTCTGTCGGGACGATGGCATTTAAGAAAAGTTATAATTATTTTGTCTCGTCTTGTTTTAGTCAACAATATCTACATACATGAAGAGAAATTTCATCCTGGTTTTTGTAAATTACATTTTTGTGTCCTCAGTTGTGGTCAACGTTATTTAATTAACTATTTAGTCACATTAGCGTCACATGGTCTTCAATAACGTGATGTCACGTCTCGTTGTTGTCATGAACACTGCTGGCACGTTAGACATGTTTCTTGGTAGCAGATAGGAATTTGAGAGGGTAGATCTGGGGCAGAGGCAGACAGCAAAATAAAGTGCACCAAATAGTTAGGCTACATGTGAACAGAGTTTGATGAAATGAAAGAATGAGAGACAAAGCTATGGAGACAAAGACATACAAATATGATAGAGCATAGGAAGGAGAAGACAGACTCAAGATAAGAGATAGAAAGGTAACATACTGATATCCTGGTGGTCTGTGGGCTCCTCCTTCATCTCAAAGGAAGTAACCTTGGGTGGGTCTAGCGTGTCCTGAGCCTCTTCTGTCTTAATCATCAGTTGAAGCAGGGTGTCTACAGGTATTAGTAAATTCAGATTAAGACATTTTAATGCCATGGTTTAATTACATTTACATTTTATTTTATATATATAAAGAAAAGAAAACTTGCGGTCATAAGCAGTAGCCTATCAGTTAAATGTTTTAAGCTGATGATTTGTTACATTCCTACAGTATAAAATATATATATATATATATATATATATATATATATATATATATATATATTATCATTCTTAAAAAAAATTGCATATAGGTGCTTTCACTCAATGTGCGAGAGTGATTTTAATTTTAAATGTATTATATATAAAACAATTCAGTTTAGGGGGCCCCCTGGTGGCTTCAGGGGCCCTATGAAACCGCATAGTCCGCATATGGCAAGAAACGGCCCTGTGACTTAACTCATTCGTTTGTTAAATTGTTAATTGTAGCTCAGCAAATGGCCGACTTGTTTGCGTGATCTGGCTGGATTATCAAAACTTTGAAACCCAAGAAATATGGGCTGGTTAGTTTATGTTGAGAATGTTAAACTCTAATATTAATGCAATGTTGTCAGTGCTTTTTGCTGTGGCACAAACAACATTATGCCAATTACATTGGTTGTTTATGTTTATAAGATTGCATCATAATAATTTACAGAACTTTTAATATTTTATTCATGTTTATACATTATTGATTCATGTCCCCTTTGCCTAGGTAATTGTAGTTAATACCCTTCAATCCCTGTGTGTCAAATGCAAGGAAGCTTCCTATATAGGTAGCATTTCTATGTAGGAAGTTTAAATGTTTAAGTTCTAGGCTGTCAAACGGGTAGCATGCAGTAGGATTCAATGTTGTTCAACCAAAGTATTGGCTTCTGCTGTGTCAATACAAACTGAATTCTCTACACAGAAAGAGCTGCTTTTAAACACAAAGACTTGCCTCTGACTGGTGATAGCTCAATTAGCAGAGACACGCTCACAGTGTCACTGAGTGAAACAACATTTTAGATTGAAGATTTACAACAACAAATAGATTTGTTGTTATAGACAAAGGTGCACTTACTTTCAGCCACTGTTACTGAGGTCAGTGTAGCTTCCCTTCTGCTGTGCCAATATAATGGGCTAGCATAGGCTACCATTAGCAATAGCATCTATAGGCTACCATTAGCATAGCATAGTATACCAACTACTAGCTGCTAAACCCGACCTCATAATACCACAGGCCAGAAAATAAATCGGGCGTGAAGACATTACTTTATTGGCTTTGTTATGACACTACCTTACACAAGTTGCAATATTCATGCAATAATAGACAGAATATATGTTGTGTATAGTAGGGCTGGGCGATATATCGAGTTATCTCGATGTATCGCGGCTTGTTCTACATGAGATGTAGTAAATTACTATATCGTGAACATCGAGTATATGTTGTCATGTTGCGGCTGAGATGAGACTTGCTTTAGCGCAGAGCTGTCCTCTCATTTCATTATAGACAGACCAGCGCGGACCTTTAACACTTTGAGTGCCAACGACGAGATTTCTCATTAGTTCATGCCAACCGTTGAGCGCCAGAGAGACGAGAGATCTAGTTTTTGATCGTTTTTTTAATTTATTAGCGATTTCCATTCATATTTCATCAATCTAGCCTCACGTTACCACTGGAACTCTCTCTGAGCTCCATTGGGAAAATACCGCCCCCTATCATCTCTCCGGATGGTACTGCACCCCTTTTTGGATTGGATTGAATTAAAGGCACGGAGAAAAAAAAGTCATGCTTCCACATTTTACTTGTCAGACAAGTAACCCGAGACGATCGAAGTCATTGCCGACCACCAGACCAGCGGATAATGTGTGTTTCCAGTACCCAGCGTTGGATCAATAAACGCGATTGATATTTGGAATGGCGATCAGGAATTAGAATAATCTTTTTGGAGAACATCTGATCTGAGGTAAGGAATCTATTTGACCAGTCTTGGGATAATCAGAGCTTTTTTCACAGATATATCAACGTGGGCCCTATGTGCGTGTGTGCTGATCAGGAAATGGATAATCGATTTTTCAGCCCGCTTGTTGTGAAGGGCCAGATTAACACTGAGAATCTACGTTTTATATAACTTGTATATTATTTATATATATAAGCTATATCCCTTTAAGCCTCCGTTTGAATCATAGTAATATTCGCTTTCCTCATTGGATAATGCCCTTGACGTTCGCGGCGCCAAGTACCGCGCCCCTGAGTCAGGTTCAAAGGCGAGTCTGGACATGTTGGGACATGCCTGGTGCCGGCGCATTGATTCCAGACGAGAGCTGAGGCTTGGCACTAGAAAGCCTTTTAAGTATTGATAAGGCATATTCTTTTATTGACCTTGAAAGATGAGGAGAGGGTGTTAGCAATCAATTATTTATTACAGAGTGAATATTCAATATTACAGAGTATTTACACAAACAGCTGAGAGTGGAGAGTTCCAACTTAGCTTTGGTGAAGGCCGAGCAGAAGTCTCTCGATCCGAATCACATTGTCATTTTTATAGTCAGCTGGTTGGTGTTCTGAGCGAATGAGGTGGCTTCCTTCCAAATTAGCATGAAGAAAGGTTCTGGACTTTAAACAATGTCTATATAAGGTAAACAGTTGAAATCACAAGGGTCTAGAATTACATCTGTCTCCTGGTAGTTTCAGACAGCTGGGGTCATGGTGACACATAGGCCTGTTTTAATACCATATCATAATAACACATTTTAATGGTACACACATTTGTAGATATCTTATGGTTATTATAATTGATAAATGGATTGATTCATAGGTATTATACATTATTCTAGATCCTGACAATGCTCCCTGTCAGTGGTCAGCCAAAACCGTCACCTCATCAGTTCTTGGGCCTCTGGGGCTGTGGGGCTTTTTACCAACAGCTGCAGTGACCCTTCCGGTAACAAATAGATTGTGACACCTCAGTCAGGCCACAGACATGCTCAAATAAATACAGGCTGAGACCTGATAATAGGAAGATATGAATAAATGTATTTAGGGACATAAATAAATTGATTTTACCCCACAGTATATATATCGTGGAAGGCGCAGCAGCCGTAGTGTGTGAACCTAACGTGCGAAGTGAACAAGTGAAAGTGTCAGATCTAATGCAGTAACGTCAAGTTCGACCTAGCTTAATGTGAAGTAAAGAGTCGTCATTTAGTGTGAATCGTATTACAGCAGTTCGTTCGGTGTGCAGCATTAACAAGCAGTTTGTTCGTTTAGTAGCTAGTGTAAACCTTAGCAAGTGTGTGTGTGGACTTAGTAATTAGTGCCAGCACACGAGGAGGGCCTAGTCGCAGAACTATTGGACATGTGCATATTGGAACCTACCGCGGCGATATTGTAGAACCAGTATTGGTTGGATTATAGTGATTGTGGAACGTACTACTGTGGAGAAGAGCATCGTTAATACCCACTGTCGTTTGGACTTAACTACCTTGAAGATCTTACCTCGGGCTAGCTTCGAGGACCGAAGCTGGCTGGCTATCATCATTGCTATCGAGCATTGGATTACAGCTATTACCTTGCTACTGAGCGCTTGGATTATAAGGACCGGATCCGTATGAGAACCCCTTTTCTTCAAGTGAACAGACTGAGTATCCGAACCTTCTTCCTTCCTCCAGAGCTTAAAACTCTGGGAGGATATCCCCTGTCTCCAGCGGTACCATCGTTTGCCGCCCTATAGTGCCATCCCACGCCAGGCGGCGTTTGGTCTAGTATACCCAGCTTAGGAATTATTCATTCCAACTGACTTTGCTACTCACTGACTTTATCATATTCTTCGCCATAAAAGCGTGACTAAGTAATTCCCATTTTGTACATTGCTGCATAATAATAAATACTATAAATGATATTTCCTTGTCACCGTGCCGTCTATTCTGAGTGTCTGCCATATAATAACTGTACTGTCTGGCAAGTAATAATAATAATAATTAGCAGTGGTTTAATCTATCACAATCTTTAATACAGTCAGGGTTTTGTAACCCCTCAGTTACACCGCTTCTATAGCGTGCATAAGTACACATATACTATCGATAATCTAGCGTTTATTTGAAGCTGATTCATAAATAGGCCGAAAAATGACAATGTTTTTTGTGTATTCCAGTATATTCCAGTAAAGGGCGATTATCACAGAATCTTCAGACATTTTCTGGAAATTTCATAAAACGAGCGTTTTTCAAAATAGTATCAAACGGAAATTAACCGATTAAAAAACAATCCGTTTCGACAATGTTGACTGCAAACAAGTCATTGATAAGCGACGGCCATATTATACACATAGCCATAATTTAAGATATAGTTTATAGTTCATTGAAGTGGGTGGTGGCACGCAACAGGGTTCTGTAATAGGTGACAGAATAAAAAATGTCATATTCATTTTTAAGAATTCACATAGGTAAATTCTTAACCTCACATCTAGAGACTTAAAAAGATGTCTAAGAAAAAGAAACATAGGAAGATGACAAGAAAAATTAAAGTAACATACTGGTCTCCTGGTGGTCTGTGAGCTCCTCCTTCAGCCCAGTGGACATATCCGTGGGTGGGTCTAGCGTGTCCTGAACCTCCTCTATTTTAATCATCAGTAGGTCACTGGGTGGATCTGGAACAGAGGGAGACAGAAAAGGTATTTACAGTGGCATGAAAAAGTATTTACAGTGGCATGAAAAAGTATTATTCCGATTAAGCGGATTTCTTCTGCCTACTGGCTTAAAACTGGAGGCCAATGTCTTCAGCAGAGGACTCAAGGTATGGCTGAAATCAAAGCAGCAGTGCTCACATATGTAGACGCGGACTGGTTTTGTTATTTTGATCATGGACTCTTGCTCTGGTAACTATTTGTTCTGATTTGTGATTTTAATTCTGTATTTTACTGTTAATTTTATTCTATCTTTTAGAAAAGCCTCAATGGACTAGTGTTGAAAACTAGCACTCGTGCTATAAACACGCAAAACAACACATCTGGTCTGTCCACTGTGACTGGTCCAATGTAGCTGTGGTGTCCATAAAAAAAATCTTATATTTTTTTAATCTTTATACAAAATCTAATACAGGATGTAATTGAGTCCTGAGCCTCTTCTTTCATGATTGATAGGAAGTTGGAGGTAGATCTGGGGAAGAGGGAGACAGCAACTAAGGAAATACTCCAGTATTTACAGCAGTGTTTCAGCAGCTGCGCCGCTGCTGAATTAGGACCGCCGCTGCTATGAACTAGACTATACAAAAAATATATATATATATATTTTTTTTTTATCATTTCATTTGGGCTGTGGGGGGTGCTTAATGTAAAAGACTGACCTGAGGAACAGGCTGCAGGGAGACCATCTGGCCGCTTGTATGCGTCTCAGCATCAATGGGCCCCTACCAGTGAATTCCCCACCAAAGAGCCCTGGACCCTCATTTATCAACAGTTCTTAGAAAGTCTTCTATCTTTTAGAATGTAATTATAATTTAGAATGTGTGTACGCACAAAAAAAACGGGATTTATCACACGTGCGTACACAGGTCGTACGCACACCTGTCTTGATAAATATCACTTTGATCCTACGCTGCAGCTCGTGCACGGTTTTACGTATTTGCATATAGCACCGCCCGTAATTAACCATATACGGTAATGGAACACCCCCATGAAATGTGGAAAAGTGGACTAAGCCGAGGGAAGCGTGTTATGGAGAAATACGCAGGCTGACAGACATGTACACGTACGGTGATGTCGGATATGATATCTATTAACTTAAAGACCATATTAACTAATAAAGACCGTGCTGGAATATGACTGCCTTTTTCCGTTTTGTTCGATTAATACCCAGGGATTAAAGTTCTCCTCAATTTTATTCCAAATCGCGACAGATTTTCAGTAAATTTTCTACCTGCTGCATATGATTTGTAGATGCATACAATCTATTTTGTTGTCGGTATTAGGTAGCCTATATGAATTACATATAATAGCAGCCATAACCTACATTATGCAACAGTAACTTGCGCATATATAATAATAACACATGGCGCACAGCCCTGCGAACCCTGCACAATAAACTAACTTGATCATTAATCTAGCTGTTGTATCTTTACGCTTATGAAAACATTAAATAATATGTATAGTAGGCCGTCGCTTTGCATTAATAGCCTATATTCGGACCAGTATACCTTATATCATATCATATTCCTATATGTCTCCCAGGAATCGTGCGGTTCTGGGGAATAAAGGTTGGGAAGACCCTGCTATAGCCCACATATCCTTTATAATGTTATAGGCTATTTCATTTACAGTTTACTCTATAGTACCAGCCTACCCAGCATGTAATACGTTCTTTGTTAGAACTCAACTCGTTATTATTTTGTGCATAGATTGCAGAAATATGGGAACGTTTTGATTTATATTTAAAAGGCTTTGACATTGTAAAACGAAATAAGTGGAATTCTGTAAGCAGAATACAAGTCATATCACCCACACAATATACTGTATCCAGAGCATGTATGCATTTCATTCATTTAAGTAGAGCCATATGAAATCCGCAATCACGGAATCGCGGACGGAATCGCGGAATTGAGCAATAAAAATGGAATCAACTAAATAAAAATAAAATAAAACAGATTATATATTTTTATTTTTATGTTGTGGGACTTGTACAGCACTTTGTTCCACTTTGTCAGTGCTGTAAAGTTTAAACCTTTTTAAATCTTAGACAAACAAAACACTTTGCTTTCATGAAATATTGTAAGCCGTCATTTGAGGCTTTATAAAAGCAGCACAATGAACACAAATCTGTCAGTGCCAAGTCCGACCTCATCTTAAATAACAAACAGCATTGCTTGTTGTAATTAACAAAGAGAGGCAGAGTTGATTTTGCAAAAAAATATATATATATAATTTATATTTTTATATTTTTTAATAATCAAATTTTATTTTCATATTCGAATCCCATGCCCATCGAACGAAGCTTCCAAGCTTCGAAGTATTTAAGACAGCCCTATTAAATGGACTGTTATATCTTATTAAATTGTGGACATTTATTCATTCCCACTTATTAGACACTATTTCTGATGGTAAAATGAGCATACAAAGCAAAATACAGAATTCTGAAATATTAAAACGGAAAAAACGGAATTTGGAAAAAAAATTAATGGAATTTGGACAAAAATAAAACGGATTTCATATGGCTCTAATTTAAGACACATTTATTGCAAGGGTTTTGTAATACACATACACTCAACAAATAACCTCTGTTCTCGTTGCAATGCGTTTTTTATTCTTTCTTATACAGTAGGAAGGGGGAAGAACTATATCGTGGGTGTTCATATGACTTGTATTCTGCTTACAGCTTCGAAATTCCACTTGTTTTGTTTAACGTTATGGCAAAGCCTTTTAAATATAATCAAAACGTTCCCGTGTTTCTGCGGTCTGTGCGCAAAATAATAACGAGTTGAGTTACGCGGAGCGCAGTCAGTCAGTACACCCCGTATATTCCGATAACGCTATTATAAACCATGCTGCATTCATTCGGAGAGAAATACCTATTATTCCAAATGCTATTTATAGGGTTTTGACCATAATTACACTACTGTTGCTATTTTACAATGAACTATAATGAATTACGGTTCATACAGAACACGCCAGTGTTGAAACTAATGCACAAAGCTGCGTTATTCTAAATTATTCTAATTTCCGCGTTGTAGTCTTCATATTCTACCGGTACGCATGCTCTGAGTTGTGCGTATATATACGCACAAAGTCAAGCACAATTTCAAATTGATAAGTCCCACACTTTGCTTAGAAATGATCATACGCAGGGGTTACGCACATATCTGTGCGTACGCAACGTTGATAAATGAGGGCCCTGGAGCTTTTCTTTCAAAAGCCCAGGAAAATGAAATGCTCTAAGGCAGAATGTAGCCTATGCCACTGAGACTTCTTAGGTGTAAAGTGCTGTTGTAGTGTTATGATTTGTGTATGTTAGACAGTTAGTATGTTAGTATTTATATTATCTATTAAATCATCTATATCTATGTTCAATACAACTAGTGTTGAGGCATGTCATTAATCTTGACATTTACTTTGATTACTTTGATTTTTATCTTATCAAGTGAACATATCTTGTATTTGGTACATTGGTATATTGAGTAGAATGATCTTATCCCACTGGCAGATAATTTAGCTTTTTTTCTGATTTGTCAATTTAATCTTGTTTTAAGAAAACAAGATTAAAGTGACCAAAATCAAGAAGAAAATAAGCAAAATTATCTGTGGAATAAGATAATTCAAGATAATTCTACTCAATATTGGACTTATTGTACCAAATACAAGATCTTTTCACTTGATAAGATTAATTTTTTTGCAGTGTACAAATATGTATATGCAGCTACCTGGGCCTCCAGAGCACACCAAACAGACACACCAAAAACATCCTAGCAAATTCACACGCACATGACTCCATGAACATGAACATCAATAACCTCGAATCTCGAACAATTCTAAGGTAGTTTTAAGTTATTTCTCCGGCAGCGTGCGCTAATATGGATTCCGGCGGCACGTGCGCACGCACAAATATGGATTCCAGCAGAGTGCGCGCAGCACAGCACCGTTGTTGAATATTTTTTCAGGGAAACACTGTACAGTATTATTTTACAAATTATTACATTTATATACTGAACTTTATTTCAAATCAAACATACTTCCTTTTCCTCCATTACATTTATTTAAGTTAAACAAGACCACTGACCCCTTTAGCTAAGGCTTAATACATCACAGTTGGGATCCCTTCTATCAGCTTAGTTCTCCTGGTTGCTATTCAATCCAGCAGGGAACCAGGACAAAGGTGTTCCATTTATAAAAGAGATACCAGAATAAAGTGCTCCAAAGAGTTAGGCTGAATGTGAACAATAGTTTGATCAAATTAAAGAATGAGAGGAGAGAAAGCAATGGAGACAAAGACCGAGACATACAAACATGCTGGAGCAGAGGAAGGAGAAGACTAAATCAAGATAAGAGAAAGAAACAACATACTGATCTCCTGGTGGTCTGTGGGCTCCTCCTTCATCTCAAAGGAAGTCTCCTTGGGTGGCTCTAGCGCGTCCTGATCTTCTTCTTTAATAATCAGTAGGTCTCTGGGTGGATCTGGGACAGAGGGAAACACAACTCAACATACTAGTTAAGCATTACATCACGCGCAGGAGTGGGTTGTGACAATTAGACCATGCCTAGGGGTGGTCGTTAGACCCCCCTAGGCATGGTCTAATTGTCACAACCCACGACTACAAGTGGTGTAATGCTTTTATACAACTGGCACATTCATCCAACCTTATTGCTATACAATAAACACACATTAATTGAAGATTTATTGAAAAAACCATCCGCCAGAAAAAGTAGTTCCCACAAAAAAAAAAAGAGATGTTGCCTCCATGTGGAAGCAGCTCGGAAGTGCATCCAACTGTTCTCAGTAGGACATCCAACAAACTAACACATCCAACTGTCTTTTCAACTAGGCATCCAACAAACTAAGACATCCAACTGTCTTCCACCTAGGCATCCAACAAACTAAGACATCCAACTGTCTTTCACCTAGACATCCAACAAACACATCCAACTTTTTCTTTAGTTTTTAACCTACTTTCTATAGAACTTCATTCTTAGATGCTTCTATAGAAAGTAGGTAAAACAAATTTAAAAAAAAGTTCTCTTTGCCCTATAGGGAAAAAAAAGTTTGTTGCCCTATAAGAGTTATTTTTTTTATTTATTTTTTTTAAACCTACTTTCTATAGAAGCAGCTGGGAGGTGTGCTGTTTTAAGTGAGCGTGGGTTATTGAATTGATTGATTGCTAATTTTATTACTGTACACCTTGTTTCCAACTGGTTAAGTTTAGGCCCTCTTTTGAATTTGGTTAAGGTTAGAGTTTGGAATCAGTGCTGGTGGTCTATCGCCCTGCTCTAAAGACAAACTCTAACATTAACCAACTTCGAAAGAGGGCCTAAACTTAACCAGTTGGAAACAAGGCGGACAGTAATAAAATTAGCAATCAATCAATCAATTCAATAGTCCACGCTCACTTAAAACAGCGCACCTCCCAGCTGCTTCTATAGAAAGTAGGTAAAAAAAATATATAAAAAAATTGCAACTAATCAATCAATCAATCAATTCACGCGATTTTTATTTTGTTCCACAATGACCCATCAATTACATCATCCAACATTGTTTAAGCAACTAAGACATTCGCCGTGACAGAATCGTTTTCCATTTAGTCTTTATGACCCTATCACCATTATCCTTTCGTAATGTTTCCTGTCCGGTTTGTCCGCCATCTTGCTTTAATTCCTAAAACCACGAACGCGCATTAATAGTGATGCGGTTGTGGGCGGGTCCTGGGACCAAGAGCGTGGGTTATGAAAAATACCCACGTGTAAATTGACTGTTTCAGCCAATCAGAATCGAGAAATTTGGACTTCCGGTTTGAGAACGATATGTAGCGGACATGTTTGGTCAACGCTCCGCTCCCGTTAAGTCAATTTCGCTTCAAAACCTTATTTGCACAATACTAATTCGCATAGGTAAATTCTTAAACTCACATCTAGAGCTGCCGCGGTATTGATGTTTTCCTTACCGCACAAATTTGCGAAATATTTCCTACCGCCGCGGTTATTGCACAAAAAAATTTTATCTTTAGAGGATGACTTTGCAGCATGAATATTGTTTGGGATTCGGCAAGCACGCATTCGTTATTGAAAGTGAAACACGGATTCAAAGTCTCCCCTCTGGTCGTGTGCCGTTCACTCGGTGTCGCGGGCAGGGGTGGTAGCGCCAGGCGGTTACCCCCCAACCCTTTCTTCTTCTTATTATTATTATTATAAAGTTACTACTTATGATTAACAAAAGCATTCGTTTTGTGGCATTAACGTTATATAGTTACACGTTCAATAACATCAGCATATTTACCGGACCATAGCAAGGCAAGCATTACTCAATACATATCTCAGTTCCTTTCTTTGCTCAGAGCGTGCAGAGTTGTGCCCATTCTGCGGTCTGTTAATAAAGTTTTCAATCAGACAAGTGTATAGAACGAAGGGCTTTTATTATAACATTCGTTGCAGTAAAATCATTATGCCTCGTTTAGTACTCCTGAGGAGCGATGGTAATCCACTCCGGCGGGGAGCTAACGTTATTAGCCGTGTTGTGAGCTCTGATCAATGGCTGACATTGAGAAAGTAAAAAACGAATACGCGCTTGCCGATTGGTGGTAACGGCAGAGACGGGTGCAAGCGGTGTGACGTAATTGGCAGAATCGACTGTCAATCAAAATTGTTCCGTTGCTTTGGTTGAGAGTATTATTATAAAAAACAACATTGATGCGGTATTCAGTTAAACGCTGCGGTGGGCGTGACATAACAGCGATACCGCGGTAATGCGATAACCGCGGCAGCTCTACTCACATCTAGAGACTTAAAAACATGTCTAAGAAAAAGAAAGAAAGAAAGAAAGATGACAAGAAAAATAAAAGTAACATACTGGTCTCCTGCGGGTCTGTGAGCTCCTCCTTCAGCCCAGTGGACATATCCGTAGGTGGGTCTAGCGTGTCCTGAACCTCCTCTATTTTAATCATCAGTAGGTCACTGGGTGGATCTGGAACAGAGGGAGACAGAAAAAGTATTTACAGTGCCATGAAAAAGTATTTACAGTGCCATGAAAAAGTATTTACAGCGCCATGAAAAAGTATTTGCCCACTTTCTGATTTCTTCTGTAATTAAACTAATTACAGATTTGTCACATTTTTTCCTTTAAACAAAATCTAATACAGGATGTAATTGAGTCCTGAGCCTCTTCTTTCATGATTGATAGGAAGTTGGAGGTAGATCTGGAGCAGAGGGAGACAACTAAGGAAATACTCCAGTATTTACAGTCTTATTTTACAAATGATTATATTTATATACTGAACTTTATTTATCAAACATATACGTCCTTTTCCTCCATTACATTTATTTAAGTTAAACAAGACCACTGACCCCTTTAGCTAAGGCTTAATACATCACAGTTGGGATCCCTTCTATCAGCTTAGTTCTCCTGGTTGCTATTCAATCCAGCAGGGGAACCAGGACAAAGGTGTTCCATTTATAAAAGAGATACCAGAATAAAGTGCTCCAAATAGTTAGGCTGAATGTGAACAATAGTTTGATCAAATTAAAGAATGAGAGGAGAGAAAGCATTTGGCGACAAAGACTGAGACATACAAACATGCTGGAGCAGAGGAAGGAGAAGACTAAATCAAGATAAGAGAAAGAAACAACATACTGATCTCCTGGTGGTCTGTGGGCTCCTCCTTCATCTCAAAGGAAGTCTCCTTGGGCGGCTCTAGCGCGTCCTGATCTTCTTCTTTAATAATCAGTAGGTCTCTGGGTGGATCTGGGACAGAGGGAAACACAACTCAACATACTAGTCTTTATTTACGTCTGGGTCTGGAGAGTAAACTAAAGTCTCTTCAGTAGGAAGTCTTGTTCTGACTTACAGAGGTCCTGCTGGTCTGATTCCTCCTTCATTCTAGTAGGTGTGATCTTGGATGTCTTCTACTGGAACTGGAGTTTTTCTACAAGGATAAATGCAGATGGTCACAGAGAGCCCATACTGTAGATCCAAGTCTGGAACTGACTGGTCAGCCAGGACATATATAGAGGCTTCTCTCCACCAATCACATCACAGTATGGAGGGGAAAAGAATGAGAACTGTAGGCCAATTAGTTGACAAGCTTTTATTCAAAGCTGATTACATGAATGCAGGACTTAATTTGTGCCAGGACCTGCCAGATTGAGACCGGCACCTATTTGATCGGATCCGGCACCTCCTCTGTCATAACCTTCTGTCAATACATTTAGTGGGGGGCGTGGCCAGGTAGCATAGGGTTTTGATTGAATTGATTGAAAACTTTATTAATCCACAAGGAAGCATACAAGGACCGTTACTGTTCCTAATTCATGCAAATGACATGTCGTCAGCTTGTGACTGCAACTTGTTCCTGTTCGCGGACGACTCAGCCCTGCTGGTCTCTGACAAGAACAAGTTACAGGTTGAAAAAACCCTCAGCTAGGGGTGGACGGTATAAACGGTATACGGTATAAACGGTATGAATTTGCTCTACGGTATGGATTTTGACTATACCGTGTAACCGGTAGAGCAGCTCTAAAATAGCAATGACGTCATGTAACCACAGCGCGACTATTTCACTCGCATTTGCCCCTAAAAATAGATAGAATTAGTCATAGATATGTGCAAACTGGAAAAAGTTATTTAGGAGGCTTCGCGCAGTGGGCGTGTCAACACGCAATTGTCATTTCATAATAAACACATATCACCGCGCACAGCAAGTTTCAATTTCAGTTCCTGGCATTTTTAACCAGTGGAGAAAGGTAAGAGATTTCCCTATCGTTTTTCTTATATGAATTATTCTACATTAATAAAACATACCTGGTGATCAACTACAGTTTGCTGTAAACATTATGATATGTGTGTAGTGTTATGATAACGACGGCTGCAGCGGGAGCTGGCTCATGCTGGATTTGCGAATAGCATGCAGCTGCAGAGCCGCAGAGCCAGGGGCGCTTTCAGGTCCGGTCACAGGCCCGCTCAACAGCGCCCCCCACCCAACGGCTGAATTGCCAATGGCTGAATTGGAGTATTGCACTGTGCACTGTGCAATACTCCAATTCAGCCATTGGCAATTCAGCCGTTGGGTGGGGGGCGCTGTTGAACGGGCCTGTGACCGGACCTGAAAGCGCCCCTACTCTGCGGCTCTGCAGCTGCATATGCTTCTAGCTAAATCCAGCATCCAGCCCCGCTGTTGGCAATGGGAGCAGCACGGAGTCTCGACTCGGGACTTATTTTATTTGGAATATAATGACTATACGCAAAAGTAGCCTAGTTTTAAGTTAAAATATTATAAATATACATGCCTTGAGGATGTCATTCTTTATATAGCCTGCCTATCAGGCAAAAAAAATTATTCTAACGGAAACACTGATACCGTGATATATACCGTTACCGTCTATGCTTCAAATTATACCGTGATATACATTTTAGACCATACCGTCCACCCCTACCCTCAGCTCGGAACTCTGCAGAATCTGGCTTGCTGATAAACTATCATTACACCACCTGGGGAAAACCGAGTGCATTCTCTTCGGATCAAATAACAAACTCAGCAAGACCGACGGCTTCTCAGTTACAGTGGGTGACAATATTGTCACAAGGAAAGATGAAATTACAAACCTGGCAAATCTTTCCTGTGACAAAATGGCATCCAATGTAATAAAAAAAGTCAACCAAAGAACTAGATTCTTGTACCAGATCTCCTCTCTGGTAAACAAGAATACCCTGAAGACTCTGGCAGGAGCACTCATTCAAGGGTACTACGACTATGCTTGCACTTCAAGGTACCAAAGCACCTCAAAGGCGCTAAAAACAAAATTACAAACATCCCAAAACAAACTGGTCAGACTACTGCTTGACCTTACTCCTAGAACCCACCTCACCCCTGCCCACTTTGACAACCTAGGATGGCTTAGAGTAGACGACAGAGAACAGCAACTTGCAATGGGCCTGGTCTACAAGATACACTACAGCACTGAGGTACCCGCGTCTCTACAATTCGTAGCCGCATTTCTGCAGACCCCTCTCTGATTACTTACTTACTTAGGCCTTTTATTCCTTTCGGAACATAGGCCATAGGCCATCTCTGATTGGTTGAGGCCATTTCTGCAGACCCCTCTCTGATTGGCCGAGCGCATGCATGCACATGAGCCGCGACAATCTCCTCTAGCCAGGAGTCAAAACTCCGTTAAGCTCCAGAGAGAGAGGCTGAAAACCCACAGTTGTTGCCCGACGGATGGGAGCCGAATCCCGGATCCGAGTTTTCTGATGAATAGCCCCAAAACATGGAGGTTGCGAACGCAATTTATACGCATAATATTGATTACGCCATAACGAATCATTAAAAAAATATACCGTTAACTGGAATATGTTGTGTGTGCCTTTACATATATGTTGGATAGGATTATGTAATTGGTTTGTCATTAAAAACCAATAATAAACTTTCTGAATATGTTTTGGGAGGGTTATAATAGAAGAAAGACAGTGTAAACAATATAACGTTATGTGAATAAACCGCGAAATAATAACTAATTCCTTGGTCAATAGAAGTCTCTGTGATACTTTCTGAATATGATTTGGGAGGGTTATAATAGAAGAAAGACAGTGTAAACAATATAACGTTATGTGAATAACCGGCGAAATAACCGCGAAATAACAACGTTATGTTATATAATGTTACAATGTACAGTTTCTAACAGCTGGCTGTGTTGTGAAATGTGCATAACGTTATGAATAAACCGCGCAGTCACGCGAAATAAATAACGTTATACGCGAATCTGGTAGTACATTTCTGCTTATCTTCTTGATATGATAACATTACATCCGCCTTTTACGGCGTGACGAGCTAAACCAATCAGAGAGGGGCTTCGCTCAACCAATCAGAGAGGGGTCTGCAGAAATGGAGCTCAACCAATCAGAGAGGGGTCTGCAGAAATGCGGCTACGAATTGTAGAGACGCTCGACAAGATACACTACGCGACCAAGGTACCCATGTACATGTCAAATTACTTCCCAAAGGTCAGTGAATACCACGACCACAACACCAGAGGGAGCTCCACAAATCATGTTAAACCCAGATTCGGCTCAAACAAGGGACTAAACACAATTCGCAATTATGCCACATCAATGTGGAACGCCCTACCCACAGCTGTAAAGGAATGTGAATCACTACCCACTTTCAAAACCACTCTCAAAGAGCACCTACGGGAGACTGCAATTCGAAACTGGCCCATGTAAATGTCCAAACCCAACCCCCTCCAATATACAAGTCCCCCCCCCCCCAACCCGCCTACCCAACCAATTGTGTGTATTGAGCTGTACTGTATGAATGAATGAATGAATGAATGAAAACTTTATTTAACAGATTGCAGAATGGGTACAATACAGTACGGCTCAATACATACAATTGTTAAGGGGATGCAGACCTGAGAAAGACGTTTGTCTTGTTTCCATCAGGGTCCCCCATTTTCAATTCATATAGACATTTATGACAATACACAACATACATGACATTTATGGCATAGGGACATATAGGTATTTAGTACTGATACATTTGTGACATAAGCGGTATTCAAATATACAGTACTGTTACCCCTAGATCCTGACAGAGTATATACATATGATGGGGAGGGGACTGTACATTAGGAGGGGGTGGGTGGGTGGGAGGGAAATATACATACGACGGGGAGGGAATATATACATGCGGTGGGGAGGAGACTGTCTATTAGGAGGTGGTGGGGGTTTTGGGCATTTTTACGGTGGCCAGTTTCGAATTGCAGCCTCCCGTAGGTGCTCTTTAAGAGCGGTTTTGTATGAATTGAAAATGGGGGACCCTGATGTAAACAAGACGAAAGTCTTTCTCTGGTCTGCATCCCCTTAACAATTGTATGTATTGAGATGTACTGTACTGTACCCATTCTGCAATCTGTTAATACAATTTTCAATCAATCAATCAATGTTTAATATAGCTTATGGTTTATGTATGGCGTTAAAGAAAGTGTTTAGATCAGTTCAGATAGGAACAGACCTTTTAGATATAGAGGCAGAATAATCCTCGTTTCAGCTGCTGAACATTATCCGGCTAACGAGGAACAGGGCCCAGGCTGCTGCAAGTTGCTGTACTCTGTCGTCTACTGTCAGCCATCCTAGAGAACTATGTTGTTCTGTGTCAAAGGTTCCCTTCTGCTGCTGCTGCAAGGAAGGAGCGATAAGAGGAAAACAATGTGAATATAACTGTACTTACGTTTTGATCCAGTACAGTTCTGCCACAGAGACGTTAGCAAGAGACTCGTTTAATGTCTCTGCTCCGACTCACAACAAAGACAACAACACACTTGATCTGCTTCACAATCGGGTTCAAAGTCAGTCAAGTTTGCACGGAGGAGTTGACGGTGACCGATAACACATGTGTTGTGTTTAACTGGTCCTTTGATCAGGGTTTTGTAGCAGAGAAGCGAGTTAAAAGCTCCTCAATGTAAACAGTCTGGCTGTAGAAACGTTAGCTGCTGGTTTTAACCATAGATATCTATAGAACACTAGATAGCTTAAGGCGGAGTCACCAGCGTCACTGTACCGCCGCCATCTTGCGCAGGTCAGCCTTGAGTGAGAGTGAGTGAGCTGCACAGACAAAAATACTAATAACTCGCTGAAATATTGACGGATTTACAAACGGGTTGGTTCGCTATAAACATCAAAGATGTAGTTATGATACTGCATACTTATTAAAAAAAAAAAAATTAAAGATGTTTTTTTTTACAAACCGCTTGAATCTAGCCACGTTAATAATGCTTGTAATAAACCAAACCGTTTGTAAATCCGTCAATATTTCAGCGAGTTATGAGTATTTTTGTCTGTGCAGCTCACTCACTCTCACTCAAGGCTGACTTGCGCAAGATGGCGGCGGTTCAGTGACGTCGCTCTCCATTGGCCGGCAGCGCGGGCAAGCTATCTAGTGTTCTATATATATCTATGGTTTTAACAGCGACGCGCGGCCATCTTAGATGATGACGTCACTCGCTCCGTTCAAGCCGTAAACTGCTCCATTTGGTGGAATTACGACATCTGTGTCGCAAAACAGAGAGGCAATGGAAATCTTCCAACCTCCAAGTCCATCTTCTCTATCTCAAAGAGTTGATATCTGAATTTAACTATATATATATGTACATATATCTTACCTACTCTCGCTAGTTACACAGCTGGCCAGTATGACTTACTGATTAGCACTATTACCCAGTAGTTTCAAGTTCAAGTTTCAAGTTTGCTTTTATTTGTCACGTATAAAGTACATATGTACATTACAGTGAAATGCTTGGTTCTGTATGAGCCCCATGCAGATAATCGAGTTGAGTTTATTTATCAACCATATAAAAAACACAATAAAATGGATAAACAAAAAAATAATAATAAACAAAACAAATTTTTTTTAAATGAAATGTTCCATTCTTCATTAAATGATAAACAAATGAGTTCAAAAAGGAGCAGAAGGAAGCAATTACTTATCTAGTCCTGCCCCTTCCTCACAATATCATACATAAAACAAACGGTGGTATAGTGGTTAACACTGTCGCCTCAGAGCTAGAAGGTTGTGGGTTCGAATCCCGCTTGGGGACCAGGTTGCCAGTTACCCAGGTGAGGTATCTCCCGGGCGCGTGAATACTTTACCCAAGGCAGTTGTCCTTCCGCGTTCGGTTTGCGTGGCCTGATTGGCCTCTCAGCGCCCAATCGCGTTGCGCCTAGCTTTCAGTTCCACAGCCCAAGTCCTCGCCCATTTCCTCGTATTCACGCTAGTGGGCTAGTCGCTAAAATATATATCGTTTTATATATAATTGTACCAACACAGATATTAGGCAGTACACACATTGTCCTGCAATACATGTACAGTGAATGCACAGCTACATTCGCCATATATTTCTATCGCTGCTGCGGTCTACAGTGAAATGCAATATTATTATTATTATTGTAAAGATTATCATTACAATCGCAGCCGCCTGGAGACGCACTGTTACAAGTGTACAAGGTTTGTGTGCAAAGAGCACAGCCTCTCAATTTGCACAACGTGCACAAAATAATAATAATTGTAATGATAATCTGTGCTCTTTACATTACATTGGATGCCATTTTGTCACAGGAAAGATTAGCCTCTAGGATGGAACCCAGGTAGGTAATTTCATCTTTCCTTGTGACAATATTGTCACCCACTGTAACTGAGAAGCCGTCGGTCTTGCTGAGTTTGTTATTTGAACCGAAGAGAATGGACTCTGTTTTGCCCATGTGTAATGATAGTTTGTTGTTGGCGAGCCATATGCAGATTTTGCCTAGTTCCGAGCTGAGGGATTTTTCAACCTGTAACTTGTTCTTGTCAGAGACCAGCAGGGCTGGTCGTCCGCAAACAGGAACAAGTTGCAGTCACAAGCTGACGACATGTCATTTGCATAAATTAGGAATAGTAGCGGTCCTAGTATGCTTCCTTGTGGAACACAGCTCACTGTGAGGGGGGGGGTTGCCTCGCTAGTGCAGCTAGTCGCTCAAATATTTATATCGTTTTATATATAATTGTACCAACACAGATATTAGGCAGTACACACATTGTCCTGCAATACATGTACAGTGAATGCACAGCTACATTCGCCATGTATTTCTATCGCTGCTGCGGTCTACAGTGAAATTATTATTATTATTATTGTAAAGATTATCATTACAATTATTATTATTATGTGCACGTTGTGCAAATTGAGAGGCTGTGCTCTTTGCACACAACCCTCGTACACTTGTAACAGTGCCTCTCCAGGCGGCTGCGATTGTAATGATAATCCAATAAGACAATTCACACACAACTCGCGTCGTATCCTAAATGTATTGCAGCAACACCCGTTTTGGAAAACATCGTTATTACAAAACATTAGAAGGGAAGGAAGAAGACGCGTTTTAAGGTCTGGTCGGGACCTTCCTACCGTGAGCGCAGGCCAAGCTAACTGCAGTCTGGCTAACGGGGCACCGAAGGTAAACACAGCATTCCTGTGTTAACGACAAGAGCAGCGTCGCTGCTCCACCCCGCTGCTACGGTTCTCCTTGTTGACGCAGTCCTCGCCGGCCGGGCTCCCGGTAGGTTCGAATAACATCCTCTGTCAAAGATGACGTCGTAGTCAGAGTGTTTCAAGGCATGTTATAGTCATAGCAATGTTCAACAGTGTAGCATCAAGCTAACAGCCGCTCTCGACCGATAGCAGCAAGCTAACGTTTCCTAGCCTAGTGACACAACAGGCTAGCGCCGCAGCTAACAGCTGACTGGCTAACAGGTAGGCCACAACTAGCACGCAAGCTAAGCAGCTATCACCTGAACTTGTACACAAACGATATAACAAGCCACACTTCAGACAGGCCGCCGTCTGAAACCCTCCTCACCTTTAAGAGAGAAGAGAAAAAGAGATGTCAACACAGTTTACAACGGTGATTTTACCAGACATCCGGCAGAGCCAGCACAAGTCCCATCAGCCGACTTGAACATGGATCTTCCGATAACGAACATCCATGCCCACATTTCCTCGTTAGGGTATACTCTCATTTGTATATGAAAGATGGGGCCTACACGGTGACAGAGAAGCATCCACTCGTCCAGAGAATCCTGGGATCACCAGTTCCTGGTCGCGGCCCACTAGTTGACTATAATGGGCTTCAGACCAAGATCCTCCGCCGTCGCCTAAGAGGCTGAACAGAGGACCCTAATCTGGGGCCGGTTTTCGTAAACATTGTCAGCTAGCCTCGCATCTTTCATATCAACCCCCATTTAAGCCTGTCAGCAGGCTTATGGGCCAACCCAAAATTGTGTATATGCAGATCCCCCTTTATGTGGAAGGAATGGATAGACAAAGGCATCCTCACCCTGGGGGACCTCTATGAAGACGATGCATTAAAAATCTTTTGAAAAACTGATTCAACAATATCAGCTGGCCAACAATCAATTTTGGAGATATTTACAATTGAGGCATCTTCTCATAGGCACATTTGGCTCGCCACAGACCCTCCCCCAGGGTACAGACCTGCTGAAAAAGATTTTGGCTATTTCTGGGTTGGGACATGAGGCCTCGGTCTACTATTCCATGTTTATCGACAGGGAGGGCAGTGGGATATCCTCTGCTCTCAAAATAGTCTGGGAAAAGGATCTAGGGGTCACATTTGAGCAAGAGGACTGGGATATAATCTCGGGGATCCCCAAACAGGTGTCCAGGGATATTAGAACAAGGCTAATACAATTCAAGATCTTCCACCGCATTTATTGGACCCCCTCTAAAATGTATAGACTGGGCCTGAAAGAGAACCCAGATTGCTGGAAATGTCACACAGGGGAGGGGGACCTAGTCCATGCACTCTGGTCATGTCCGAAAATCGGAGACTTCTGGAGTAACATACATGACTACATCACAGAGGTCACAGGGACGGAGTATGATTTCTGTTCTGGTTTATATATCCTGGGGGATCCCTGCAGTCTTAGCCATATCGCAAAGCCCCTAGCTGATTGGATACAGACTAGTATAATGATAGGCAAACAGATCATAATGAGAGGCTGGAAGGCACCAGAAGGCCCGTCATTCCGAGAGTGGAGTGGAGAACTGGGTAGGGTAGCTGCCTATGAGAAAATATCTTTTAGTTTAGGAGAGAAAGGAGACAAATATATTAGCAAATGGGGGAAATATTTGCAATTTCACTTACTATAAAAGGAGGAGGGGCACACTTGTCCAAGACAGCGACGATACACATGAGTATAGAATACCTGACAAATGCACCATGTTTATGTAGACAAGAATGGCTCTATGTTTTAATGTAGATTTATTTTTTCGTTTGGTGTTTCCTTTCTGTTTTGGTACTACTTCCAATTATATTCTCGGCTTAGTCTAATTTATCTTTCTATTTTTTATTTTTTATTTATTTTTTGTTATGGTAGAATTTTTCGTTTGTTTAGGTTTACTTATTCTAATGTCTTTATTTTTTATTTTTATTTTTTTTCTGTCTTCCCCCCCATATGGGGGGTATCAGTGTAACCTAGACGTTAGGGGTCCAGGTGTCTATGTTGTCCTTCAGGACTGACCCATGCTGATGCAAAATATGTCATTCATTGTATTGTCCTGAAGTACTGTGTGCAAAAAGAAAAAATATGCAATAAAGTATAAGTCATAAAAAAAAACATTGTCAGCTAGCCCCCATAGCACTAACAGACAAGTGGTGCTCGCAAGCAAACATTACTCACACAGGCTTGAAAACCAAAAGTCCCTCACAACAGACTTCCACAGTCCAGCTGCATAGCAGGAGGGTCAAACCCATCCAGCCGCAGCAAAGGAGGACTGCAGTTTGGGGAGTATATTAGCGACGCGAGCCCCTAATACGAAAAAAACGTGGAGGTTTTAGAATGATCATCATCTTCCAGACACTCCAGTGACGAAGACAACATCGCCGTATTTTCTCGAAAATAGTGAGAGAGAAAATAAAGATATGATGTCAATGTATCTCCTTGTTCTTCCTTTCCTCAGACTAAATATTTAACTAGCTTGTAGCTTGTGGATGAAATTTGAGAAGGAGATGAGTGTGTGGCCCCACCCCTGCTTATGTAGGTAAGCGGATGGGGGTGTGGCCAGATGAATGCTGGCATGTAAAGGTACATTTTGAAATTTATTCAGTGTATATACGCTGAAGCGAGATAAATGCAGACAGGTGCTGAGCGAGATCCATTACGAAATAGAACTGCCTTGGGTAAAGTATTCACGCCTACCGGGCCTTTCTGTGTGGAGTTTGCATGTTTTGCCCGTGCTCGCAAGCAGTGGTGCAGTGGTGGTGCCACATGGTACCACGCCGTCCCAGCACTTTTCTGAGCAGAAGTACGCGCAAGGATGTGCACGCACGTGCACGTGCGCACACAAAAATGCGTTCACAACTTTCACTCGACTCGTCGCGCCATGCGCCAAGTACCGGTACTCAGCTATCACCTATGTCGTTGCATAACAATAGCATAGCAATAGCATAACAAATAACGAGAAGAGCAAAACCAAAATACAAGCCCTGTACCAATTGGTGGGGGTTGCTTGAGCTGTGGAGCTCTCACTATGTGACAAATGGTCCCGACTGGAAGGATGAGACATTTCTTAAGTTGTGCTTCAGAAGGAAACTGTCCTTCTGTAAACTGTACATTGTTAATTTAGTTTGTATTTACTTTTCTAGTTTAAGTTAATTCAATTAAAGAAATTGTAACTACAATATTGTATCTACAATCACATTTAAAACATTGTTTGTTTTTCAACCATATCTGTTGACAATATCATTTCTTTATATATTGAAGGCTACATCCTGCTACCTTTTTCAGCTTCTCTATTTCAAGGCAATATTTACAAAAACTAAACTAAAACTAGTAATTTCCTATACAAACATGTTTCCTACTATTTATGCATAATAATCATCTGTTCTGTGCGCACGTGAGGGAACATGTATGTGCACGCGCATGCATGTGGCGTCATTTAAACAGCGTACAGGCACTTCTGATATTATGACTGCACCCCTGCTCGCAAGGCTTACCCAATAAGATAAACCCAATGGAAAAACATGCACAACAGATCGCTAACGCTGTCGTGTCCCTGACGAAGACGGACAGGAGCACTTGGGTTGGTCCCCGGGCGCAGCGCTCGCTGCAGCCCCCTTCTGCTCCCGGCTGCCCTTGGGGGGGAAGGACGATGAGATGGGAGGTGCAGAGAACATTTCATCAGCGACTCAGTGCATGTGTGTTCCTGTGGGTCGCCCATCACATGTGTGTGTTTGTGTTCATCTGATGACAAATAAAGACATATACTTATTTTATTTGGTAAGAGATATACTTATTTTACTTGGTAAGAGATATTTAAAGTATCTAATTAGCCTATTATTATATAACTATTATTTGCATTTGAGACTGAGATTATGAGTTGTATCCATTAATTGATCTTTCTGTCTGTTGCAGCACACACACACACACATTTCCCCACCATTTCCTGATGAATAAAACCCACACGTTTAAAGTGGAACTCTCTCCTGTCTTCAACCCTGACCAGTCATCTCAAGTTTCAAGTTTCTTTAATAGTTGTCATACAGAAGTACAGAATACTTTTGTACAAAATGCTTCTTACTGTTGCGCTCCAGAGACTGTGCAAGACAAGATAAGTATGAAATAAAATAACATAGTAAAATTAGAAGTAAAAAAATGAGGTCACAGTGTTCAGTTTAGACATATGTACAATGTTCGATGCAGAATAGACGTAGTTACCATACAATATACAATACTGTGCAGTGTACTAATATACAATACTATATAGTGCAAGGCAGAAATGGAGAAATGGGACGAGGTGCAATTTAGGTACAATTCACAGTAGGTGTACGAGTTGTAGTGCAAATCCTTTATCAATAAATATAAAGTGTAAGTGTGTTTGTGTGATCTAAAGTGTGGAGAGTGGGTGCTGCAGTGTGTTGTTTGTTTGAGTGAGTGTGGGTGTGTGTGCTGTGTGCATTTGATGGTTGTTGCATAGTGATTATTGTTCGTTTAGCGATTATTGTTAGTTTAGCAGCCTGATGGCCTGGGGATAGAAGCTTCTTCTGAGTCTTTCTGTCCTCGCCTTAAGACTCCGGTATCGCTTGCCTGACCGCAGCAGTTCAAAGAGGCAGTTGTTCGGGTGGCTCGAGTCCTTAATAATTCTCTTAGCCTTCCCCTTGCACCGCTTGTTGTAAATGTTCTGGAGGGTGGGAAGCCCCCCTCCAATTGTGCGTTCGGCTGAACGTGTCACTCTTTGTAGTCTGCTACGGTCTTGTGCAGTGCTATTCCCAAACCAGGAGGTGATGTTGCCGGTCAGGATGCTCTCTATTGTACATGAGTAGAAGTTCCTAAGGATCTTCTGACTGACTTGGAACTTCCTTAGGCGCCTGAGGAAGTAGAGGCGTTGTCGTGCCTTCTTCACAACACTGTCAATGTGTGTGGTCCATGTCAAGTCCTCGGATATGTGGGCTCCGAGGTACTTGAAACTGTTCACTCTCTCAACCGGTGCCCCGTCGATGCTGAGGGGGCTGTAGTCCTTGACCCCCGACCTCCTGAAGTCCACAATCATCTCTTTTGTTTTGCTGACGTTCAGGGAGAGGCAGTTCTCCTGACACCACTGTGACAGGTTCTCTACCTCTTCCAGGTAGGCCCTTTCGTCGTTGGCAGAGATCAGGCCCACCACTACTGTGTCATCAGCAAATTTGATGATGGTGTTGTTGTTCCGCTGTGCTACGCAGTCATGTGTGTACAGGGAGTAGAGGAGGGGGCTCAGAACACAGCCCTGGGGGGCCCCTATGTTGAGCGTGATGGATGAGGAGGTGCAGTTGCCGGCTCTTACCACCTGGGGTCTGCCCGTCAGGAAGTCCAAGACCCACTGGCACAGGTCATAGTTCAAGCCCAGGTCCCTGAGCTTGGCTATGAGTTTGGAGGGGACTATGGTATTGAATGCTGAGCTGTAGTCGATGAACAGCATTCTCACATAGTTCCCCTGCCTCTTGTCCAGGTGTGATGCTGCTGTGTGCAGCACATGGGCTATGGCGTCCTCCGTGGACCTGTTGGGGCGATATGCAAATTGCAGAGGGTCCAGGTTGATGGGGAGGGAGGAACAGATGTAGCCCTTCACTAGCTTCTCAAAGCACTTCATGGCTATGGAGGTGAGGGCTACAGGGCGGTAGTCGTTGAGGCAAGCGGGCGTAGATTTTTTGGGTACAGGGATGATGGTGGACTTCTTCAGACAGGTGGGGATGACAGCCTGTTCCAAGGACAGGTTGAAGATGTCAGTGAATACCGGGGCCAGTTGGTCGGCACAGACTTTTAGGACGCGGCCGGGGATGCCGTCCGGTCCTGCTGCCTTCCTGATATTCACTTTTTTAAAGATCCGTCTCACCTCATGCTCTGTTACCCTGAACACTGAGTCTCCATCAGCAGACCCCCCCCCCCCCATTGCCGTGGTTTGTAGGCTGGTGTTGTTATTCACAGCCTCAAACCTCGCATAGAAGGAATTGAGATCATTTGCTAAGGAGATGTCACTGTTCAGTTTGAGGGGGGTGCCTTTGTAGTCTGTCATTGTTCTGAGGCCCTGCCACATGCCTCTAGAGTCAGCCTGTTCAAACTGAAGTTCAACTTTATCCCTGTAACGCCGTTTTGCCTCTATTACTGCTCTCCTGACGTTGTATCTTGCCATCTTGTGTTCTTCCATGTTGCCTGTCACCAGCCCGGTGTTGTATGCTGATGTGCGCACTTTCAGAGCCTCACGGACGGATTTGTCTACCCAGGGCTTTTGATTTGGGTAGATTTTAATTTTGGTGGAGGGGATTGTTTCTTCTACCTGAGTACAGACATAGTCAATCACCGTTTCGGTGTATTCGTTAATATTGGCTGTGTTATCACGGAATACACTCCAGTCTGTGCATTCCAGTGCAGCTTGGAGTGACTCCTCTGACGTCACGGCCCAACGCTTAACCTCTCGCGAGACCACCGGCGTTCGCTTGAGACTTTGTTTGTACTTTGGCAAAAGAAATATTGCGGCGTGATCGGACTTACCGAATGGACTAAGAGCCTGTGACTTGTACCCATTCTTAAATTGCGAGTATACATGGTCTAATATGTTCTCGCCTCTGGTGGGACAGGTCACATGCTGATAGAAATTCGGCAACACCTTTTTAAGACGCGCGCTGTTGAAATCACCCAAAACCAAAATGGCAGCGTCAACATTAGCTGCCTGGAGTTTGTTTACCTCGTCGTGAAGTTTTGAAAGTGCGACCCCAGTGTTCGCGTGTGGTGGAATGTACACTCCGATGAGGATGATGGACGTTAACTCTCTTGGGAGGAAGAAGGGTCGACATTTTATCGTGATAAACTCCAGGTCTGGGGAGCAGTGGTTAGACAGTTCCTTTGTGTTGCCTAAATCGCACCACTCCTTGTTAATCATGAAGGCAATGCCGCCTCTTTTCTTCTTTAGTGACTCTTCTGCCGTCCGGTCCTTGCGGAGAACGAAGAAGTGGTCTGCCGGTTCTATTGCGTGATTCGGGACATCTGGACTCAGCCAAGTTTCTGTGAAACAGAGGACGTTACAATCCCGAATGTCCCTCTGGAATTGGATCCGTGCTCTGATGTCATCCAGTTTATTTCCTATCGATTGCACATTGGCCAACAATATGCTGGGCAATGTGGTTCTGTGTCGTTTGGACCTCAGTCTGTTTCGGACCCCGGCTCTCTTTCCACGTCTTCGCGGCGGCTTCTCCTGGTCTTGGCCATGGCCATAACAAAGGATCTCGGCGGGCCATTTCTGCTGTTTAGCGATCCGATCCAGAGAGCAATCCAAACGGTAAGTTTTCCTTAATCCAATGTCAATGATTGACTGACGGTCATACACATATAATGCACCAACAGTTGGTGCAAATAAAACTCCTAATACTATAAAAATTAACAAAAGAAAGCACAGTCTCGACGGAGCGATCAGAAAGGCAGCCATCAGTGCAGCGCCAGTTCTGACCGTGACTCTTCTCTGCTCACCATCACTTTCATTCACCCTGTGCCAACACGTCCCTAGAGCAGCCTATTGCTCTATTACAATAGTGTCTTTATACCTGTATCACTGTAAGGAGTGACGTTCAGGTGATACATGGGGACATTCTGCCCTCTAGTGGTAAATGTGCAGAACACATCTGGAGGGTCAGGGTGTCAACGTTGAGCAGAAGAGCTGTGTTCAGCCATATATAGTTATGATGAGGAAGGATAGAGAGGGATGTCCGATATTATCGGCCGATATTGGCATTAATATGTAATATCGGAAATTATCGGTATAATCTTTTTTTTTTTTACATTTATTTAACCTTTATTTACCCAGGCAAGCAAGTAAGAACAAATTCTTATTTTATTCATTGTCAAAAGTATGCATAATGTTGTGTTAACCCTTTACCGGTCACTTCTTGAAATACCTGGAAATTCATAATTTTAACTCTAGAATGTTATTTTGGTGCTATTTCAAAAGTTATCTACAGTTTTGAAATACATTTTTATTTTATTTTCCCCCTGTAAATTAAGGTTAACCAAAGTGTCCGTAAACAGGCCCTCGATGGGAGACCGGGGCACAGTGGATCAGAAATCTTATATTTCAGCATTTTTCCTGGCTTGATGACAGCATGGTTCTGGTCTATTGTGGAATTGATAGCAGAATATGTTCTCTATAAAACATGTCTATCATATCCTGCCAACTGCAATCATGTGAAATGTTTTCATTCATGGCCATTAGCAGCAGAGAGGACACATGCTCATAAAACTTCATTAAATATCCCTCAAATTACCAACATGTGCTTGGTTTCTTATTCCTGGATGATCTATACTGGGACCATGTTGGAAACAAGTCGGCAGACTTTCACATGTTATCCTTGTACCCCTTGTTTTTATACTATTGTATAAATTGTATGTACTAAATAAAAATCAAATCATCAAATCATACTAAATCACAAAAACAAAAGAAACCCGAAATTTTACATTTGATGGTACAAAACGGGGATTACCTTTCAATTCTTCACAAAAGTGTGTTGCCTGGAAATTAAGCACATTTTCAGATATGGATTAACCAGAGGCACACACTGATGACATCATCAAGGCATTCCTGTGTACAAGTTTCTATAAATAGCCACTGATTCACTGTGCCCCTTGATCCACTGTGCCCCGGTCTCCTCTACCCCTAAAAATGTGGGGGCTATGGGGCATATTTTTCCTTAGGGGGCATATCTATGAAACTTGGCAGGCTGATTCATAACATAAAATAAATAAGAAAATGTATTGGGAGTTTTCTTGAATGTGCGTTGCCATGGCAACAGTAGCCGATAAAGGCCCAAATAAGAATAGCGGACAAAACTATATAACTACATGGTACTACAGGGTACTGGTAGGTAGTGACGCAGGGTTGTTGGTTCTCCTTCAGGACATGCAGGGCATCAGTCAGCAGGAAATGCAAGGCATGGAACTTGAAAGATGATCAACTTTATTTGTATAGCACTTTTCAGACAGAAGTTGAGGTGCTATACACTGGCCTGCCGTTTTCAACAGCTTTTTCGGAAAATCAAATAAATGTCACCAGATGTATAAGCACAGATGGCTCGGATATGATTCTCAGTGAGGTCTTTGTCCTCTCCAGGTTTCTTATTTTTTAGCCCTCTTTGTGTACATTTATATGCGCTACGCCAGGCTTTCTTGAAATCTTCGTCCTCTTTTTGGAGGAGTTCGTTGTTGGCTCGCATCCTCGTCTTGGTGCAGAGCCCTCATGTGCGTCATCAACAGCAGTAGGGACCCAAGACATCTGACCCACAGAAACCTGGAGGGATAGAGAAGGAAAGTAAGAGAAGATGAGCAGGCAGGGGACAATTACACGCTCGCTCGCTCGCTCGCTCGCTCACTCACTCACTCACTCACTCACTCACTCACTCACTCACTCACTCACTCACTCACTCACTCACTCACTCACTCACTCACTCACTCACTCACTCACTCACTCACTCACTCACTCACTCACTCACACACACACACACACACACACACACACACACACACACACACACACACACACACACACACACACACACACACACACACACACACACACACACACACACACACACACACACACACACACACACACACACACACACACACACACACACACACACACACACACACACACACACACACACACACACACACACACACACACACACACACACACACACACACACACACACACACACACACACACACACACACACAGACTTAAAGGGGAACTACACCTAATTTCCCCATGTCACAGAAATATTAGTGAAAATGAGAAGCCCTCCCTCCCTCCAAAGTAAAAGAATTATGAAAATACTACCACTGTGAGATATAGTTGTATTGAAATGAAAATATTGGATGACATTTACTGGTTAGCTAATGTTAGCTAACTGTTAACAGGTTTTCTGTACGTTAAATACTCCTCACATGCGGAGCTGGGTAATGTTCCCCCATGCATGGAGCAATAAGAATGAAGTCAACCTAGTCTATTATTAACATTACATGATATAACCCTAAATAGTATAACCCTATAACATCGCCAAATGTAAACACATTTTAAACGAGTGTATTCAAGTTATGTGAGTGAGAGTGAATCAAATCAGTGTGATACAGGACAGTATAGTTAATTTTGCTCTTTTTTATAGACCTATCCAGGATGCAAGGCTTCATCTTTTCAAATACTAAAGAGAAGCGTGGCTATTATTTGGGGAATTTTACATGGTGGACAGAACCAGGAAAGAACATATCTAGCATAGGATTGTGTTGCGACACAGATGTTGTGAGGATTCGCCTGTCCCTGGACCTTTTTTCCCTGTCTACTCTCTTCACCAGCCCCCACCCTTGCGAGGACTTTTCCCTGTCTCCTACTCTTCACCAGCCCCCACCTTTGGACATTCTTGTTCCCCTACCTTCACGCACCTGTTGGGAGTTTGCGATCAGCTCGGGAGAGTACTTAGGTTGCAGACTCCCCTCCAGTCCTGGTCGGGTCGTTCTGTGTTCTGTACGCTGGTTCTGTACGCTGGTTCTGTACGTTACCATCTACTGCCGTTTCCTGGAGTGGGACATCGTCTTCGCTCTCTAGACTTCCACGGGAGGATCCCTTTGTTCTCACTCCAGACGTCGTGCCATCTTGTTGCTACCATCACCTGCCGCGTCTCCGGTCTCGGACCCCGGCTCGCCATCGCTCCCTATTCCACGGGGGGATGGCGTGTTCTCCCTCGGACCCCGGCTCGCCATCGCTCCCTATTCCACGGGGGGATGGCGTGTTCTCCCTCGGACCCCGGCTCGCCATCGCTCCCTTTCCACGGGAGGATGGCGTGTTCTCGCCCTGGTCCCATGGGACCCCCTTTGTTCTGCGCTGCCCGTCTGCAGCATCGGAGGAGGAGGATTCCTTTCTGAGCAGCAGAGCCCTACTCGGTGTAGGGACGGAAGAGGATCCCCTGCCCGGCCTCCGCCGTCGGGCCCCTGTGCCCGGCCTCCGCCGCTGGATTCCCGTCCCCAGCCCCTCTCTCCGGGCCTCTGTCCCAGTCTCTAGCCCGCCTCTCCGGGCCTCTGTCCCTGTCCCCCTCTTTAGTGCCCCTGGTCCCTTAGCCTGCTCGCCCGTTAAAGGCACAGTGCCGCAGTTTTCATAATTCATGGACTCTAGTGTTTTTTGTGTTCTCCCTTAAAGGGACTGTGCCGCTTTTTGTTATATAATAAATATTGCCCTGTTTTGGCTTACTCTCATACCTGTCTTGTGTTGTGCGATTGGGGTCGGTTACAAACCATAACAGATGTTACTAAGACATCAAGAAACAGACAGAATGCAAATTCGTCTTTTATGTATGCAGACATTGCACCTGCCTTTTTGCCTTGCCGTTAAATTAATGGATTGTATTTTACACACAAAGTGAAATCTTCACACAGGCAGGGGGTACCAGACTACACACATTCAATATAAGATGTATGTCATATTTATTCTATTAAAGTATTCCTATAATTTGTATATTGGTCTTGTGTGTGTGCATGGAAATAATTATTTTTGATGTATTAATCAATGGCCTGTTTTGACAAACACTAATATATCCAAATGATGAGATCCAAGGCTTTGCAACATGCACCAGCTCTGGTAAGATAAGATAAGATATTCCTTTATTGATCCCCTTGGGGAAATTCAGGCATCATAGCAGCATGGGGGAAGGGGGGGGGGTACAGGTAGTAAAAACAACACAGGCAGTGTAAACAAATAGGTCAATATAATTTACTATCTAACTAGCTGGAAAAAAATATTCACAGTATTCACAGTGTCACATAAGGTGCAGTATGCATAAGGTAGTGTTATAATTTACTATCTACTGAGTATACATTATTCACAGTATCACAGTATCCACTGAAATATACATTATTCACAGTATCACAGTATCCACATAAGGTGCAGTATGCCTAAGGTAGTGTAAGTTGTCCTCCTTGGGTTCCTATTAGTCCCAGGTCAATGTCTGGCAGCAGTCGCTGCCCACTGTTGTGGAGGCTGCTAGTCGCTGCCCACTGTTGTGGAGCCTGATGGCCACTGGTATGAAGGACTGTCCGAGGAGGTTAGTTGAGTGTCGGGGGGGGTATGAGTCTGTGGCTGAACGAGCTTCTCATCTTGACTAGCTCGTCGTAGAGGGGGTGGTAGGGGTTCTCCATGATGGCAGCCAGCTTCCTTATCATCCCCCTCTCTGCCATCACCTCTAGTCTAGGTAGCTCGACTCCCACCATGGAGCTAGCCTTCCTCACCAGCTTGTTGAGCTTGTTGGTATCCCTTGAGTTGATGTAGCCTCCCCAGCATGCCACAGCATAGAAGAGGACACTGGCCACTACAGACTGGTAAAATGACTGCAGCAGTCTGTTGCACACGTTGAAGGACCTGAGTCTCCTCAGGAAGAACAGCCTGCTCTGTCCCTTCCTGTAGAGGGCCTCTGTGTTATCCGACCAGTCCAGTTTATTGTTCAGGTGTACCCCAAGGTGATGCACCAAAGGCTAGTTTGGTGAGGAGTTCTCAAAGCGTTTCATCATAAGGACCCTCAGATCAAAACAACAGAAGCCTTTCTGTGTGGAACCCAAGGCTACCTGAGAGGAGTGTCCTGCCGCTGGCAATAGAAGTAGGTAAGTGAGGAAAGTAGAATGTATTTGGTCTGTGACCTGGGAGATAATGAAACTAAATGCACTTAGTTTTATTGTAGGCTACTTTATGTCATAACCTGCATGCAAGAATGCAGAACACACATCCTGAATTATTTAGGTTTGATGAATATGAGAAATTGGACTGAGTAGCAAAGTATGAGCCTGTTGTATTCGGAAAATTAGGCAAAACTTGATTATAATGCATGCATACAATATGAGATCAGTTTATTTGATGCATTGTAGCAGGGAGAACCAGTCCACCTTAAGAGCTGTTCCACCTTAAGATAAAATAAGATAAGATATTCCTTTATTTATCCCCTTGGGGAAATTCAGACATTCTCCCTTTAGGAAGTCACCCCCCACTTACTCAGGTACAATAAACAGGTAGGTTAATAAAGAACATCTTATGTTACATGTATCCAAAAAGTGACAAGACAGACAACCCAACCCGATGAGAATGAGCATCAGGCACAGAACACAATACTGTGACGCAGGCCGGGCCAAACACCATGTTTTCAGGGAGTCCCTAACCTGGGAAACTGTGACGCAGGCCAGGCCAAACACCATGTTTTCAGGGAGTCCCTAACCTGGGATACTGTGACGCAGGCCGGGCCAAACACCATGTTTTCAGGGAGTCCCTAACCTGGGATACTGTGACGCAGGCCGGGCCAAACACCATGTTTTCAGGGAGTCCCTAACCTGGGATACTGTGACGCAGGCCGGGCCAAACACCATGTTTTCAGGGAGTCCCTAACCTGGGATACTGTGACGCAGGCCGGGCCAAACACCATGTTTTCAGGGAGTCCCTAACCTGGGATACTGTGACGCAGGCCGGGCCAAACACCATGTTTTCAGGGAGTCCCTAACCTGGGATACTGTGACGCAGGCCGGGCGAAACACCATGTTTTCAGGGAGTCCCTAACCTGGGATACTGTGACGCAGGCTGGGCCAAACACCATGTTTTCAGGGAGTCCCTAACCTGGGATACTGTGACGCAGGCCGGGCGAAACACCATGTTTTCAGGGAGTCCCTAACCTGGGATACTGTGACGCAGGCCGGGCGAAACACCATATTTTCAGGGAGTCCCTTGTGGTGATATTTGACATTGCATTTCATAACTAATATGTGTGAATAATTAGATAACCATAATGTAAAAGCCAGGTGTACCTTTCAACAGCAGAATGGATTTTCAGTGCTAAAGTAAGGAGCTGATACTGGTGTTACAGAGACAGCTGGGTTGAACACAGGGCAGACCAGCTTAGACTTGTTGAAGAGCAGAATATACTTACAGGATGATTAGTCATGGACACTAATTCACAAACAAAGTTATCTATTAATCAACTGTTTAGTATCAAAAGGTAAGCCAAGAGTAAAACCATAATATTATGCCTTGTATACTTTTTAGCAGCAGAGTGGGTTGCAGGGCTAAATGAGGAACGATTCTAGAGACAGTTGCATCAGATAACAGCAGGAACAGTTATTTCAACCCCCACTAGCAGATGTACTAACAAAGGAACTGAAAAGTCACACTCAACTGTTAGCAGATTTCAGCAGCGACAGCAGAGACCAGATAACTGGCGCTGATAGTATAAGACAGGACTAAAGATCATTAATCAATAAGGACATGTTTCAAAGTTAAATGAAAAAGTATGATACTTGATTGGCTTTGATTGGAATGACAACTCTATAAAGAAACCAATAAAAACATCTATATAGATATTTAGAATTAAGAATCCTGGTATAGTTATCACAGTTATATGATCTGGTAAATAACGGTTGGTGTAGTCTCCTATATGATGTCTGATATCAGCCTAGAAGCAATGACTGTACTGGGATGATATGAGAGGTCATATAGGTCATTACACAAACCATATAGATTGGAAAATTAATAATGGTACACGAAGGAATGTTGATGCATTCAGAGGAGACACCGACGGGGGCCACAGGCAGGCCCCCCCTCTCTGTCCAAACACGTCGCCACAGCCCAAAGTAGGGGGCATTGACACCAACCCCCCACAGAAGAACCAACTGGATTGGACCAAACGTATTATTAAAATGTGCTACTATTGGTGGAAAATGATAGTATTTAAGAGCGAACATAGTGTTAATTCAAGAGCCCAGACCGCCCCCAGGTATGCGGCTCCCCGCTCCCAACCCAGAGAATGCTGTCGGCTGATTTTCATGTAAGTAAGCTGGATGGCCCCATGGTTGGTTAGAATAGAATGTAAAGATACTTATCTTAGAAACCAGGCTTACTCATATGAAAAGGGCTTACAGTACATTCTCTATTTTCATTGATGTTAACAATGACTGTTGTATGTACATGTTGGGTTTTGAGATGCAAACCTTGTTGATCCTTTGTACAAAACAGACATGTTAATGTATTCTGATAATCCTTGTATGTGAAAAGCAACCTTTTAATTCACTCTGGGCCGCCGTGTACTCAAATACATGAGTTTGAATTCGAACTCTCCCGTCTGGACTGCACGTTTATTCCTTGCTGGCTATATTGGAAGTCAGATGAGGAGACCAAATTCTATCACTTATGATCTTTTTCCTCCTTCCAGTTAGCGACCTCCTTGTGCTGCAATTAACCTTAGATTTGTATAGGATTATACGACACCCTAACCTGGGATACTGTGACGCAGGCCGGGCCAAACACCATGTTTTCAGGGAGTCCCTAACCTGGGATACTGTGATGCAGGCCGGGCCAAACACCATGTTTTCAGGGAGTCCCTAACCTGGGATACTGTGACGCAGGCCGGGCCAAACACCATGTTTTCAGGGAGTCCCTAACCTGGGATACTGTGATGAATATTATATTCAGGATATCTTCCAGAGGGAAGTTCTTTTGGAATGATTGGATTATTGACATAAAATGGAGAAAATCAGTTATTACCAAATACATGTTTTCCCTAATAAATTCAAAGATGTACACTACATAAAATACTACATAAAATATATCCAAATTGTAACAAAAAATCATATATTTGGAAGATAAATGTACTTTTGTGGAAAAGATGTGGAATCTGTTATACATATTGTTCATGAATATGAATTAGTTCATGCTTTTTGGAATAACCTACATTAATATTTTTGTAATTTACAGTCATTTATTTATTTTACTAATCTATATTGTAATCACATTTAGAATTAAATGTAATTCTTAATAGGAAAATATTATTTGTATACATAAACATAGTTATCTGAGATTCACCCCTAAATTTAATTATTTAAATGTAAATGTTTAATCTCATTAAGTCTCTAGTAAAATACAAAAGAATAGTGGATTATTAATATATACATTTTACAACCATTGGCTTAGTTGAACAGGGCAATAGCAACAACTGAGTGAAACAGCAGCTTGTGGTGTGGCTTAACAACATGTGACTTTTTCTTCTATTAGTAAAACAACAGATTTGTTTAGTTGTTTGAAAGAAAAGATAACATGATTCCTGATTTAAAAACCTTGTGTCATCTCTGAGGTGCGCCCCCCCCCAAGCCCCCCCCCCCCACACACACACATTTCATCTGGCAGGGTTTAATCATCTGAAAATTGCGCATTGATTCATAGATGTTTGCATACTTTCTACACCTTAAGTATGAACCACTCACAGTCTTTGAGTCTGCAGGTAGAATCCAGGCTTGGAGAAAACACAGCAGAACAATGGGCAGCATCTTGTTGATCATCATCTCACAAAGGCAAATGCCACTTAAAAGATACAAGGAAAAGAGCTGCTTGACACCAACAACAAAGAAAATAGATATGGAAAATCTTTGTGGGGTGGGGGCTGTACTTTCTAGGCTCTTGCTATAGGTGGAGACTTGACCCCAGAAGACTCGACTCCTTGGGTCTTAACCCTTTCACTGCCACACGACAGCCGGTTAACCCTTTCACTGTGACAATACAGAAGGTTAGCCCTTTACTATCACACAACCGACGGTGATGCTCCATCATTAGCATCATTAGCTCCGCGGAAAGTGATAGTAAAGGGTTAACCTTCTGTCGTGTGGCAGTGAAAGGGTTAAAAGTCTAGAGTTGGGCTGGTGTACTAACAAATGCCGTTATTGACAATCAATTAATCAGAAACGACCCCCCCCCCCCGCTTTCATGCATTCATGATGGAACATAATATACCGATCATATGCATTTGAATTTTTAATTGTAGCGTGTTTCGGGACGAAATGCCAATGGATTAAGTATAATATGCGTCACAGCCTATTACTAGCCTCCCAGGAATTACCCCAGACCGCTCTAAAACTATACTTATATTCACCAGGGTGACCACGGTATAAAACGGGAATGTATGGATGGAAAAGATATTCCTTTTTCACATCTTGAACGATAGATACTCGATGTCAAATGGGCCATAGTATTGCATCCATAGCTATAATATTTATATAGTTATAGCCCTGCAAACAAGGTGAGCGACTCCCATCGTTTACAGCGGTGGCGGTAGCTACTACACTACAGGATAAGGCTAATCCCTGGCAGTCAATGAGTTAATGTTATTAATTAGGGTTCCATTCAATTTAGGTGAGAACTGTATCCAGTAGCGGAACATATCAGACCCTGGCCGGGGGCGGGGCAGTGGCGGTTCGTCCATAGTGGGCGCTAGAGTGCCGCCCTCCCTGGTTAAAAGAAGAAGAAGAAAGATTTTTTTGCGTGAGGAGGAAGCAGCCTATTCATCCCCCATCCTCCTCCAGTCCGTTTTCATGGGCGCTCATCTCTGCTCCGTCGTAATTGCGCAACTCACAGGGCAAAATGCAAATATGTATAAATAAATACGTACGTACAACTTATCGCTGTCAAATACGATACCAGAGGGCGCTTGCTCGAGTGCCCGATGTAGTCACTCTATTGGCTGAGAGTGGCACGTGACATCGCCTCGAGGGGCTACTAGGAAATACGCTCTGCTAGTAGTTGTCTGGTTGTCTGCTAGTAGTTAGCTGGTTCGGTAACTTCGGTAAGAACAACAACAACAACAACAAGCTATATGGCTGGATGCAGTCTGGGCAGTGGACATACAGTATACACTTTATCAAGCCCTGCTGGACCGAGGCAGTCGCGCGCTCTCTCTCTCTCTCTCTCTCTCTCTCTCTCTCGCTCTCTCTCTCTCTCTCTCTCTCTCTCTCTCTCTCTCGCTCTCTCTCTCTCTCTCTCGCTCTCTCTGTTAGAGCGATGCTGTTGTTGTGAGGGGGAACTAACTAATACATTTCGCCGCGGGTGGGGCATAATCACCCGGACAATGAATGGTAACTTGTTTAAAATGACAAGATATACATTATGGAGTATTCTATGTTTGAATGAATGAATGAAAACTTCATTTAACAGATTGCAGAATGGGTACAATACAGTACGGCTCAATACACACAATTGTTAAGGGGATGCAGACCAGAGAAAGACGTTTGTCTTGTTTACATCAGGGTCCCCCATTTTCAATTCATATCGATAGTTTAATAGCTAGCCTTGGCTCGTTTAGCAATATGCAAAATATGTGTACAGCCCTGTACTCATACTGAAGTTATTCTTGGTATATACTACACATACTACTAGGTCTGATCTTTTGCAGTTCCTTGTGTAATGATAGATTCCACGTCGCGCTGTGTGTGAGTGAGAGAGAGTGAAAGAGAGAGAGGGGGATACTAATTAATTCCCCCCCCCCCCCCCCCCGGAGAAGAATTCACCAGCCACATGACCGGGCCCTTTAAACCCAATAAAGCTTGACATTCAACTGGAAACCTCAAGTCAAATATGTCAGGACAAAATTGGCACGGAGTGTTATGTAAGATAAGACACATTCTAAACCAAAAAACACTGTATACACTGTACTGTACACTCTTCCTTCCATATATGAAGTACTGTGCAGAGGTGTGGGGTAATACCTACAAAAGCACTCTACAGCACCATGCAAAAAAATAAGCAATAACAATAGTCAACAATGTTGGATATTATGAACACACAAATAACTTATTTATAAATGTATGGACCTAGTTGATTTCAAAACTGCTCTCATTGTATACAAATCTAAATTAATCCCAGGCAACATTCAAAGATGGTTCAGAGACAGGGAAGGAGAATATAACTTAAGAGGGAGAGGGAATCTTAAACAACCAATGGTACACACTACGCTGAAAAGCATGTGCATATCTGTTTGTGGAGTGAAGTTGTGGAATGACTTACCTGAATACATCAAAATGAGTAAACATGGGGGCGGCTGGGTGGCGTAGCGGAGATTGCGCTCGTCACCAATGCGAGAGACTCCGGTATCGAATCCCGGAGTCAACATTGCCTGCGGCTTGGGCCAGTCGTCATACTATCTCAATTGGCAGAGGTAGCGGTGGAAGTCAATGGGTGGGGATTTGGACGTTGTGGACAGCGACCCCTACAGGTCGGTTGGGCGACGCCTGCACAGCAAAAGACAGGAAGTATCGGGGGCAGCGTGAGCCTCCCACGTGTTACTCCTCGCCACTGAGAGTCTGGCGCTGTCTGGTGAAAAGATGCGACAGGCTGCCTCTTCGTGTACCGGAGGGAACACGTGATGCAAGGCTTCTATCCTCGCTACAGCCAACCAGTGGGGGGCATAGTCTAGCAACGTTCAAGACAGGGGAGGGGAGAATTGGAAACGTGAAATTGGGATGGGAGAAAAAATTGAAAAATAAGGAGAAAAAGTGGATAAAAAAAGAACGTCTTAGAATAATAATGTTTACTTGCAGCAGGGTAACATATTAATTTCCGACTCCGCCCCTATGACTCAGGTGTGTGGATCTTTTGTCTCTGCAGGAGCAAACTGTTTTTTTACCTCAATCAGTAAGATTATAATTTTGTTTTTTTATTTGAAAAGTAACCAAAGAAAAGGTGTAATATTTAAGATGTTGTTTCTACAAAGGGTATAAAAACGAAATATATATCAGATAATGATATAACATGACATAAAGTCCAACACACCACAAGAACAACAAAAACATAGTCTAATAAAATGACACATTTTAGACTAAGACTGAAGCGTCTTTTGCTTGCAGTAACTGTGAAGCAGCATTTATGTTTTCCAAAATCTTGGTCTGCATGTTGACCAAAAATAGAAAGGGAAATTAGCTTATGGCATTCTTGAGTGCACTTGCTTCATTGCGCTCATCCTTTTTGTCACTGGTAAGCAGGGCTTGACATTAACTTTTTAGCTCACCAGCCACTGTGGCTAGTGGTTTTCCAAAATCACTAGCCACTCAGCATTTTCACCAGCCAAAAACCACACACACACACACACAACGTTTTTATAGTGTAGTCTCTCTGTCTCAAGTTAAGTTTGGCTACTTGAGACAGAGAGAGAGACTGTCATTACACGCGACGCAAGTAAGGCACACTGCGTTTCAAGAGAGAGGGAGGGAGAGAGAGAGATGGATAGAGAGAAAGGGAGGGAGAGAGAGAGAGGGAGAGAGGGAAAGAGAGAGAGAGCGAGGGAGAGAGAGACTTTCATTACGCGCAACGCAAGTAAGCGCGCACCGCGTTTCGAGAGGGAGGGAGAGAGAGAGAGAGAGAGAGAGAGAGAGAGAGAGAGAGAGAGAGAGAGAGAGAGAGAAGACTCTTCACAGCACAACAATAGCAATAGCAGCACAACTCATATTTTTTTTTTGATCCACTTTTTCTCCCATTTTCTATATTTTCTCCCATCCCAATTTCGTATCATCCAATTCAACCCTCCCCTGTCACGAACGCTGTTTCTTGCCTCCCACAAGCCGGCTGCAATGTGGACTAAGTCATACATAGCACAAGTCCCCTCCGGTACTTAACAGGTAACAGCAGTCGCATCTTTTCACCTGCGCAGCTCGATCTCTCAGTGTCGAGGAGTAACGCGTGGGAGGCTCACGCTGCCCCCGACACTTCCTGATTCTACTGTGCAGGCGCACCAACCGACTTGTAGGAGTCGCTTGTTCACAACGTTCGATCCCCACCCTTCAGTTTCCCTCCCCGTAATACGGCCAATGTGTATTACTGCGGACGACCAGCTAAACTGAAAACAATGTGGAGAGCTGGATTCGAACACGCGAACCCTAGCGTCTCCACACTGGTGGCGAGTGCCTTGCCCACTACACCACCTAGCCGCCCCTAGCAGCACAACTCATATTATAGGCTACAATGCTTTATAGCTAATATGGCGCGAGGCAGCAGGGCCCGCCGGGGAATATCTCAGGGGCGGAGCCTGCTGCCTCTGCCCGGGGAGCCCCGCCCCTACAGCCCCCCCTGAAGCCTGACTGGATCAGTGAGACAGCAAGGCCCCGCCCCTACAGCCCCCCCTGAAGCCTGACTGGATCAGTGAGACAGCAAGGCCCCACCCCTACAGCCCCCCCTGAAGCCTGACTGGATCAGTGAGACAGCAAGGCCCCGCCCCTACAGCCCCCCCTGAAGCCTGACTGGATCAGTGAGACAGCAAGGCCCCACCCCTACAGCCCCCCCTGAAGCCTGACTGGATCAGTGAGACAGCAAGGCCCCGCCCCTACAGCCCCCCCTGAAGCCTGACTGGATCAGTGAGACAGCAAGGCCCGCCCCTACAGCCCCCCTGAAGCCTGACTGGATCAGTGAGGCAGCAAGGCCCCGCCCCTACAGCCCCCCCTGAAGCCTGACTGGATCAGTGAGGCAGCAAGGCCCCGCCCCTACAGCCCCCCCTGAAGCCTGACTGGATCAGTGAGACAGCAAGGCCCCGCCCCTACAGCCCCCCTGAAGCCTGACTGGATCAGTGAGGCAGCAAGGCCCCGCCCCTACAGCCCCCCCTGAAGCCTGACTGGATCAGTGAGGCAGCAAGGCCCCGCCCCTACAGCCCCCCCTGAAGCCTGACTGGATCAGTGAGGCAGCAACACCATACCAAGGCACAGGCACACCTAGATGGAATGGAACCATAATTAATGTTATTAATTACATGCGTGTTTACATGACGACATGACAAGTGACAACAATAGCAATTTCCTGTTTGCTAATGCAATAACTGTTCCCTAGCAACAGCATCCCAGTGAAACCATCTATAATGCAGGTCGTTAGAGATCAGTCTATAATGCAGGTCGTTAGAGATGAGTCTATAATGCAGGTCGTTAGAGATCAGTCTATAATGCAGGTCGTTAGAGATGAGTCTATAATGCAGGTCGTTAGAGATGAGTCTATAATGCAGGTCGTTAGAGATGAGTCTATAATGCAGGTCGTTAGTGATCAGTCTATAATGCAGGTCGTTAGAGATGAGTCTATAATGCAGGTCGTTAGAGATCAGTCTATAATGCAGGTCGTTAGAGATCAGTCTATAATGCAGGTCGTTAGAGATGAGTCTATAATGCAGGTCGTTAGATATGAGTCTATAATGCAGGTCGTTAGTGATGAGTCTATAAATAAATAAGAAAAGCCTGATATAATCATCTCAAGGCGTATTTGTTATTAAACACCCCATCCTGAAAAACAGTAAAGTGAGCATGTAACTCCGGTGTGTGGCAGTTGGCCATAGCTACATTTACATGTTTCCTTGACTGATGGTGTTTCAGTGATCTGCATGTGTTTCCTTGACTGATGGTGTTTCAGTGATCTGCATGTGTTCCCTTGACTGATGGTGTTTCAGTGATCTGCATGTGTTCCCTTGACTGATGGTGTTTCAGTGATCTGCATGTGTTCCCTTGACTGATGGTGTTTCAGTGATCTGCATGTGTTTCCTTGACTGATGGTGTTTCAGTAATCTGCATGTGTTTCCTTGACTGATGGTGTTTCAGTGATCTGCATGTGGCAGCAGCTGTTGCAGTAGAAGAGATGAGATCAGGCTTCAGCTGCTTGATGAGTCAGTCAGGGGAAGGTGTAGTCGACAGCTTCAGAATAGTCAACCATGACACATGGCCAGAGAGTCAGGCTGCACTACTGGACTACGGCAGAGCAGAGGTTCAGTCTCTTCTCCAACATTTTGAGAACTTCTCAGAAAGTGAGTAGATAGGGCAATATTGCAAATTCTCATTTTAGTATAGAGGTATGACCAAGATTAGATGTTATGTATTTTAATTAGGGCTGTGAAAGTTAATGCCTTAACTTTGGAGATTAATTTAAATGATTAAGCGTTACATTTTCTTTATCTAGATTAATCGATGGAGTGAAAAATGTTCAACGTTCTGAACTTTCAGCAGTATCTTTGCTTGTTCTTTTTTTGCATTGACTCATGCACCTTTTTGAAAATCATCTGACATGAAGATGGAACACATTTTTGTTGTTAATATGATTTATATTACTGGTAGTTCATACAAGACATTATCGTCCTCTAAGCCAATCTGCACTTTAACATAGGCCTGTTTTCTTTGTCTGTTAGCGCTGCAGATATAAGAAAGAGGTCTAAACACTTTCCGTGCCACACACGAGAATACTCGGGTTTATTTATAGGTGGTTGAAAGCCACTCACGAGATTTCTCGGATTTTTATTTTTTTTTAGCGATCTGAAATCATATTGCATCACCCGAGCCTACCCGAGTATAGCCGAGCGGCGCCGGCGATCATTGTGGAAAAAAACGCCCCCTGTCGTCTCCCAGATGACATAAGGGATTTTGGAATGGACTCAATGAAAATGAATGGGGAAAAAAATCCGGTACTCCACATTTTCCAGTCCACTGATCCAGCCGGGGTTACCACAGTTCATTCTGGAACCTCAGAGCCCCGCTGATCATGGAGTTCTACTGTATCGCGTTGGATCTATACACTTATCGATTTTTTCGAATGGTGATCAGGAATTGGAATATACCAGTTGGATACCATCTGATGTCAGGTAAGGACTCTATGTTATCAGTGTTAGGATAATCAGAGTAAGTTTGATGAAGTTATAAGCTGTTTTGTGAAATGTCCTCTTTCGGTTTCACTGTAAAAGTCCAAGAGGAAATCAACGCGGCGATTATCCGTGCGCGGCCCGAATGTGCTTGCGTGCACGTATCATATTGATCATCTAGCGTTTATTTGAAAACGATTCATAAAAAGGCAGACGAATATCAACGTTGTGGAATATTCCAGTAAAAGACGATTTTCATAGAATGCCCCAGAATGGGCTGTTTTTTATTTGAAAACGGGGGCTTTTCTAAATGCTCTGAAACGGAAACGACGCAATAAAAAAACCAATCTGCCTTGACAGCACTAACTGGAAAATAGTCTTTGATAATGCGATGGGCAGATTAGACACATAGCCATAATTTAAAACATAGATTAGGCGATATTAACGTTAACATTGGCGCTGATGGTGGCATTCAGCGGGTAAAAAGGAAAACCCGGCGTGGCGCTCAAAGTGTTAAAGCTGAGTCAATGTTGATGGTTTTGTTGAACATTTGTATTTCACAGGAGAGACACTGTATTCAAAGAAAGCTATTAAAATAGTCTTTGAATCTAAATATACTTTCTTTGTGTTGATTCAACATTATTTGCATGATTTTACTCAAGTAAATATCTGTTACAAGCTTCGGTCATGAAAAATGCAATTTTTAATCTAGATTAATTACAGAAAATTGTGAGATTAATTAGTAAATTGTTTTTAATCTATTGACAGCACTAATTTTAATGAATCTATAACATGTTCAATGTTTTAAGTTTCACACATTTCTTACGTCTAAATGTTCCCATACCTTATTCTCTCCCCTAATCTCTCTCCCTGTATCTCTATTGACATCTAGTGGTGGATGCCAGTCGGAGCAGGTCCTTCAGGAATGGCAGCAGCTGAAGACCCTCATCAGGACCACTTTCACAGACAAGTCATACCTAGGGCTGAGGCAGAGACTGCTCACCAAGGAGCCATATCGTTCAGAGGTTTGTGGGAAACATTTAATATTCTTCAGAATTTACAAAGTCATGTGTACTCTACAGAATAAATTAATAGTTTTACTCCTAGTTACTTTTATGTCAGAACTTCCTGCACTTGGCTGAAATACTGCTTGTGATGCCGATCTCCTCCGCTCAGTGAGAGCGTGGATTTTCAGCCCAGAATGGTATTAAGAACAGCAGCAGCCTCCACTGCTGAAGACTTGATCCGTATCAGGAAGGCTGGAGCAAGTCAACCCGAGCCATGTAGCAGCCAAATGGTCTTTATCTTCTAAGAGGGCCAGGAAGACAAATATGAAAAAGTGGCCAGCAGACAGGCTAGATCTTCAAGGGTCAAAGTGGGTATAAAACAGGAGGCAAGACTGTCAAGTTTTAAACTGTGGATACCAAACAGAGAAGGTAAAGACGACTTTGAACTGTTGAACAGTAATGCTCAACTATTTTATTGCACTGTAAATTATATATTTTTAATCTATTCTACAATTGTATTGCACTGCACTATTTTACTCTGTCTATTTTATCTTACTATTTTTATTATTGGCTATTTAAAACTGAATCAAACCATAAACAAGGTGGCCTGTTGGGATGTTAGACCCTAATGTAAAAAACTGTGATTTTATATATGTCTGCACTTTATGTGCTCATTTTATGCCTGTCTTTTTTCTGTTGTGAAGCACTTTGAGCTGCAGTTTCTGTATGAAAGGTGCTATACAAATAAAGTTTATTATTATCTGTGACACGTGTGCGCGCACACACAGTTTGTTGTTTTTGTTCTATTAGTGATTTACACACTTTACTCAATAAAAAAATATTGTATGACAAATTTAAACAGATTTGCACTGCTAATTTGAAGCGTAACATATTGATGTCTTATATAGTTATGTCCCTGCAATTTACCATTATGGGCAAATAAAGAAACTTAAAATTTTAAGAGACGTTTTACACTTTAAATGATTATTATATTTATTATACATCATTATTTTGTAATTATTTTTTAATAAAATTTGAGGCAGGGAGGGCGACGCACAAATCACCATCATCAGTCAGCCTTAGTTACTGTCACACCTACTGCTTGGCCTTACTCCTAAAGCCCACCTTACCCCTGCTCACCTACGGGTGGCTGCAATTAAACCCCCCCCGTACAGTTTCTTCCCCTTCGAATGTATATATTTTTTTATTATCTTTTTTTCTTAAACAGTACTGTATAGTTGTGTCTTGTATGTCATAAATGTCTTGATGAATTGAAAATAGAGGACCCGTATGTAAACAAGAGGAAAGTATTTTTCTGGTCTTCATCCTCTTGGCAGTTGTTAGTATTGAGCTGTACTGTATTGTACCCATTCTGCAATCTGTTAATAGTTTTCAATCAATCAAACCCCCTAAAGAAAGAACGATGACCCGTTATTTTAGGTTCTTAGAAAGAGACGGAGCCAAAATATCCGGCTCCCTTCAAAGAGCCGTAACCTCCATCACTCTGGATAACATACGAGGCTGGGGCTGAAGTGCACAGGATGGGGGCCACAACAGCAGACCACTGAGCCAACGACGCTAATGATCTGTTCTACTGTAGCAAATATCAACTTTGATGGCAAGAGAAATACCTAAATATACCGTCTTACCATATGTGAGTTACTGTGTGGAGATATGGGGAAATGCATACATAAGCACTTTAAAACCATTAATTATACTACAGAAAAAAGCTGAGAATTGTACACATGGTCAGATTTCGGGATCACACAAATAACTTGCTCGTCAAATGCCTTTTAAAGCTAATGGACTTATTCAAATTTAAACTGGCAGAGATAATGTATCGAGCAAAGACTCAAGAACTCCCAGGTAACATAAACAAAATATTTATAGAGGGATAAGGGATAATTTGAGAGGTAACTGCAACTTTGATAAACGTTACGCTCGCACCAATCTCAGGAGCAGGTGCATATCATCCTATGGAGTAACTGTGTGGAGAATGGGTTGGAGGATAAAATGAAGGAAAGCCGAAATATTGCTCTATGTAAAGAAATGTATAAAAAGAAAATTGCAAATTACCAAAAATAGGAAAGGGGAGGTGACTATTGTCAATCTTCTGGATTCTAAGCTGTTGTTTTCTTTTGTACTACATTATAGATACTGATAGTTTATTTTATGTTGTTTTCAACGTTAAGAATTATTGGTAATGTGGATATTCTCCATTATATAATTTAAGTATTAATTAATGTTCCCTTTTCATAAAGGACACAGTGGTGGGTATCATATATATCATAAAGGACACAGTGGTGGATATCATATATATCATAAAGGACACAGTGGTGGGTATCATATATATATCATAAAGGACACAGTGTATCATATATATCATAAAGGACACAGTGGTGGGTATCATATATATCATAAAGGACACAGTGGTGGGTATAATATATATCATAAAGGACACAGTGGTGGGTATCATATATATCATAAAGGACACAGTGGTGGGTATCATATATATCATAAAAGACACAGTGGTGGGTATCATATATATCATAAAGGACACAGTGGTGGGTATCATATATATCATAAAGGACACAGTGGTGGGTATCATATATATCATAAAGGAGACAGTGGTGGGTATCATATATATCATAAAGGACACAGTGGTGGGTATCATATATATCATAAAGGACACAGTGGTGGGTATCATATATATCATAAAGGATACAGTGGTGGGTATCATATATATCATAAAGGACACAGTGGTGGGTATCATATATATCATAAAGGACACAGTGGTGGGCATCATATATATCATAAAGGACAGTGGTGGGTATCATATATATCATAAAGGACACAGTGGTGGGTATCATATATATCATAAAGGATACAGTGGTGGGTATCATATATATCATAAAGGACACAGTGGTGGGTATCATATATATCATAAAGGACACAGTGGTGGGTATCATATATATCATAAAGGACACAGTGGTGGTATCATATATATCATAAAGGACACAGTGGTGGGTATCATATATATCATAAAGGACACAGTGGTGGGTATCATATATATCATAAAGGACACAGTGGTGGTATCATATATATCATAAAGGACACAGTGGTGGGTATCATATATATCATAAAGGACACAGTGGTGGCATCATATCGGTCAACAATAATAAATCGGAAGGCAGAATGATGTGCAGCGGTTTAAGAGTTAAAGCTGCAGCATGTCTATAAATCACATCTTATCCAAAAGGTTGTCAAGTCAGTCATTCAAAGATGAAACAATATCATTAATATAAATAGTAAAAAGGACAGGACCCAGTTGAACTTTGCGGCAAAACTTTAGTTATGGACAATAATTCAGATTGAACAGGGCCCGATTTGACACAGCAGAAGATAGATAATCCTGAAACCAATAACATGCACCACTATCCAGGCTAATACTAGATAACCTTTTATTTTTTTTGGTATTTTCCCCCCTCCTTTTTCTCCGTTTTCCCCCCATCCCAATGTTAGTCGTTATGCCAATTCCCAATCCCCTTCCTGGTTGTTGCGCACCTACCCCCTACAGTCGGTCTGGGAGAGTGGAGGCTATCACATGCTTCCTCCGACACATGTGTAGCCAATCAACCGCTTCTTTTCACCTGGCAGCGCGGACTCTCACTGAGAGAGTGTAATGTGTGGAAGGATCACACTACCTCCCTTAGATCATTTCCTCGCTGAGCAGGCGCCCCGACCGAACTGTAGGAGTCGCTGTTTACAACGACCAGGACCGACCCACCGGCTTTCCCACCCTCTAACACTGCCAGTTGTGTTAGTATGACGGCCGGCCAAGCCGGAAGCAACACGAGAGCTGGGCTCGATACCAGTATCTCCTGCGTTGGTGGCGAGCGCCTTGCTACTAGATAACCTTTCTTTTTGTATTTTATTTTTTTATTATTTTTTAAACAAACACATAAACAAACATGACAACACACAATAAGATATACAAGCATTAGTTGTCAGTGCACATCCAATGAAATCACATTTTAGTTAATTGTCTTATATAGGATATACCCCTAATACCTGTTATATAAAAACCTACACACATATGCTCCAGCTCGAACCCCCCCCTCCCGGACGCCACCTTGGGTAGTACCTCCATTATCCCTCGCACCTAACCAGACACTACCATTATAAGCTAGCTTTTATTCTCTCCACCACTTCTAACCACATTGACATTTTGGATTCATTAAGACCCAGAATTCTTGCTGTAGATATTTCTTGATAAATCACATCGAGATATGTAAGAAACCAAACTTTCCGGCACATTTTTTCCGGTTGAAACCAGCGTGATGCGATCAGCTTTTTAGCTACTGTGATACCCGATAAAACCAATCTCTTTAGCTGTGGATTTACTGCAAACTCAAAAACATCATTCAATAGTAATACCGAGGGGTGTACAGGTATATTCCAAGATACGAGTTTTGATAATTGTTGGGTCACATCTTTCCAGAATGTCTTAACTGGTGGGCAGTTCCAATACATGTGCATAAATGTCCCTTCGTCCCCATTTGTACATTGGGAGCATTTGGAGTCTTGTTTAAGACCCATTCTGCTCAGTCTTATAGGAGTCAAGTATGTCCTGTGAATATAGTTAAGATTGATTTGTTGATGGTCCGGGTTCCTTGATGTAAGTCGGACATTTGCCCAGGCTCCTTGCCAATCAAAGTCATTTTCCAGGTCTGGTATATCCCTCCTCCAGGCAGAGTCTAGTTGGAGGGTTTCATACGAGGACGTTAGTAATTGATGATAAAAATCTGAAACAATGATACCCAACGCACTATCAGATCACTGTTATTTACTCCTTAAAGGAACATTTGGTATACTATCCTCCCGAGCCCCAAGATGGCGATTTAACTCGATGCTGCTTAATAACAAGTAATTCATTACACAACTCAAAGAAGCTCTTATAGTATTCCAACGGGAGAATGCAAACTCGGTGCAAGACCCCAGAATAATATGGATGTCGGTAAAGGGAATGATCAAAGATTTCACTGATAGCTTTTCCTCCAAAATGCGCAAGAATCAATGCACAAAACTGGCTGAGCTGGAAACGCTTTACTCAACGTTATTTAATTCTCTAAAATACAACAACTCAACTCGACTAGAGAATCAAGTTAACGTACTAAAAATAGAGATCAATGCCATATACAGACAACAATCGGAAATACAAATACGCAGCACAAGACAACAGCAGTACTCCCAAGGTTCTAAACCTAGTCACCTATTAGCCATGCGATTAAGAATTAACGCAAAATTTGCAGATATAACTACCATTAGAGCACAACAAGTACTTGAAACAGACCCTGTAAAAATAAACGATACATTCAAAGAATTCTACTCCGACTTATATAAATCAGAAACGACCTTCGATCAAAACAAAATGGACACATATCTTAATCAAATTATTCTGCCTAAACTTTCAGAAGATGACGCTAAACAGTTAGAAACACCGATCACACTAGAGGAACTCAAGAAGGCCATATCCAAAATGCAAAGTGGTAAGGCTCCTGGAAGAGACGGTATCCCATCAGAAATGTACCTTTCTTGTTGGGACATAATTGGACCCTTATTACTAAATATGATCTTATACTCAGTCAAGGAGGGGAGCTTCCATAAGAATGACAATATTGCACTCATAACAGTCCTCCTTAAAAAAGACAAAGACCCCAACGAGTGCGGTAGTTATAGACCTTTAAGCCTCCTCGGAACCGATATCAAACTGTACTCTAAGGTATTAGCCATCAGATTACAAAAGCATATGACGTCTTTAGTTCACCCGGACCAAACTGGCTTCATAAGAGGCCGCCTGATCACTGATAACGAATAATGCACGTACTAGATGCAGACAAGGATGACACCATACCTAAGGCGATGCTGTCCCTGGATGCTATGAAAGCCTTCGACAGGCTGGAATGGTCGTATCTATGGGCAGTATTAGAAAGGATGGGGTTAGGAAAAGGATTCATTGATATGATTAAAGTATTATACAAAGACCCATCGGCCATGATTACAACAGGTACAATCATCTCCAAAATCTTTCCGGTATCACGCTCAGCCAGACAGGGTTGCCCTCTTAGTCCCGGACTATTCAATCTATCATTAGAGCCTTTAGCACAATATATAAGACAATCCCAATCCATAGAACCAATAGTAATCAAGGGCACACAACATAAAATTAGTTTATATGCGGACGACGTAATATTGTTCATGCAAAACCCCAACACCACATTGCCTCATCTGCTCAAGTTGATTGAGAACTTTGGTGATTTATCGGGATTTAAGATAAATTGGCCGAAGTCGGCTTTCCTTCCACTTAACACCCCTGCAAAAAAAGATATAACCCTCCCAGGAGAGATACCTATGGTAAAACATTTTAGATGCTTGGGAGTGGAAATATTCCCCACCATAAGACAAACGGTGAAGCACAATTACACAAAAATCCAAAACTAAATCAAAGACGACCTTGATAGGTGGGCAAAACTTAAAAACACAGTACAAGCACGGATATCAATAGTTAAGATGGATGTACTACCTAGAATCAACTTCTTCAGTTCAATGCTACCGTTACCCCCTCCAGAGGGTTACTGGAAAAGATTACACTCCTCCACATACAAATTTATTTGGAATAACAAACCACCACGTATAAAAAGATCCACCGCACAGAGAAATAAAGCAGATGGTGGCATGGCATTTCCAGATTTTTTCCAATATTTTAAGGCGTACACATTAAGACTAGGGCTGGGCGATATGACGATATTATATAAATATCGGGTACAGTTCATTAACGATACACTTTTTTAACGTATCGTGGCTATCGTGATGTTTTGCCCAAGAGGATTGTGTCGCGTCAATCTGGTCCACCCCGTTCAAACTTTTGAACAACGCCGCTCCCACACACACACTACTGCATCAAAGTTAGTACGTATGATTAACAAAGGCATTCGTTTTGTGGCATCAACATTATATAGTTACACGTTATATAGTTACACATCAGCGTATTTACCCAAACATAGCAACGTCCAATGACGACATAGATAGCAAGCGTTACTGTTCATATCTCAGTCCGTGCCGAGTTGTGCGTGCCCATTCTGCGGTCTGTTAATAAAGTTTTCAATCAGACAGATGTATGGAAAGGCTTTTATTATAACATTTGTTGCAGTAAAATCATTATGCCTCGTTGTCATGCTGCGGTGCGCTAGTAATCACTCGTCGGCTGCGGTGAGCTGTTGTTGTTGTCGTTGAGCTGAGCTCTCGTTAAAATCAAGGAGGGCATTCAGGAAGTAAAAAAAGAATAGCGCTGATGCCGATTGGTGCTAAGAACAGCAGGGCGGGTACAAGCGGTGTGACGTAATTGGCAGACTCGACTGTCAATCAAAATTATTCTGTTGCCGGCTGAATGATTGAACGAATGAACGTTATTAACGATTGCAGAATGGGTACAATACAGTACAGCTCAATACAACAACAGTGGACTGACTGGAGGATGAAGACCAGAGAAAGACTTTCGGCTTTTTTACATAAGGGTCCTCCATTTTCAATTCATCAAAACATTTAGAGACATACAAATATACAGTAGTTTCATAAAAACGACAAATATAGTTTTATTGTTTTATTAGCGATCTGAAATCATATTTCATCAACCGAGAGAATGGAAAAAAAGCGCCCCCTATCGTCTATCCCTGTGTAACTGCAGGTCAGTCGCTTAGACTGACCTGGGATCTGTAGATATGTAGGGGCGGAGCCAGCTGGTTCCTTGTGCTCGGAGCAGTCTGATCAACATGGAAGTCATCGCGGGACGGGAATCAGCCTGGAATATATATTTACAGCAGCCAATACTCAATCAATAAGCGTGATCGATATTTGGAATGGCGATCAGGAATTGGAATGATCTTTTTGGAGAACATCTGATCTGAGGTAAGGAATCTATTTTACCAGTCTTGGGATAATCAGAGTTGTATTAGCTGAGATCTCAGCATTTGCCCTATGTGTGATGTGTCTGTTTGTGCGCGATCGCTGATGAGGAAATAAGATAATCGATTTTTCAGATCGCCTCATAGCGTGCATACGTACACATATACTATCGATAATCTAGCGTTTATTTGAACCTTCATAAATAGGTCGAAAAATGTCAACGTTTTTGTGTATTCTAGAATATTCCAGTAAATGTCTTTTTATCATGGAATCTTTATATTTTCCTTGAAAACGAGGGCTTTTCAAAATGCTATAAAACGAAAATGAACCGATAAAAAAACAATCCGCTTCGACAATGTTGACTGGAAAACGAGTCATTGATAAGCGACGGGCAGATTAGCCACAATTTAAAACATAGATTAGGCGTTTTTTAACGCTAACATTGAAGTGGATGGTGGGCATTCAACCGGTAAATCAAGGTTAAGCAAGGGCTCTGAAAGTGTTAATAGATATAATAATAAATAAAAAAATTATCATTATGAGTGGAACTCTTCCAACACTGGCTACAGCAGGTTTCTCTACTCTAAAAACATGCAGATGAATTGACAGGTTCTTGACATTTCACTGAATCTTTTCTCCCAAGTGGATTTTCGCATGTTTTCTCTAATCTTTTTTATTTACTGCATCTCTTCTCACAGACCACAATGATGTGGCTTCTCTGCTGTATGGATTTGCTGATGAATCAGAAGATGTGTACTTGTCCTAAAGTTCTTCCCACACTGGTCACAGAAGGAGGCTTCTCTCCTGTGTGAAATATCTGGTGTGATTTCAGAATACTCAGATGACTACAGCTCTTCCCACATTAGTCACAGGAATAGGGCTTCTCTCCTGTGTGAAATCTCTGATGTTTCTTCAGACTAATCAGATGACTAAAGCTCTTTCCACACTGGCCACAGGAATAGGGCTTCTCTCCTGTGTGAATTCTCTGGTGTGTTTTCAGATTCTGTTGCTGAGTAAAGCCCTGTCCACACTGGTCACAAGAGTAGGGCTTCTCTCCTGTGTGAATTCTCTGGTGTTTCTTCAGATCAGACAGTTGACTAAAGCTCTTTCCACACTGGCCACAGGAGTAGGGCTTCTCTCCTGTGTGAATTCTCTGGTGTGTTTTCGCCTGCTGTTGCGTAGTAAAGCCCTGTCCACACTGGTCACAGGAGTAGGGCTTCTCTCCTGTGTGAATTCTCTGGTGTGTTTTCAGAGTATGTTGCTGAGTAAAGCCCCGTCCACACTGGTCACAGGAGTAGGGCTTCTCTCCTGTGTGAATTCTCTGGTGTGTTTTCAGACTCTGTTGCGTAGTAAAGCCCTGTCCACACTGGTCACAGGAGTAGGGCTTCTCTCCTGTGTGAATTCTCTGGTGTGTTTTCAGACTCTGTTGCGTAGTAAAGCCCTGTCCACACTGGTCACAGGAGTAGGGCTTCTCTCCTGTGTGAATTCTCTGGTGTGTTTTCAGAGTATGTTGCTGAGTAAAGCCCCGTCCACACTGGTCACAGGAGTAGGGCTTCTCTCTTGTGTGAATTCTCTGGTGTGTTTTCAGATTACTTCGATGACTAAAGCTCTTCCCACACTGGTCACAGCAGAAACATTTTCTTCCATCCAAGCCTCTTGGTTTCTTCCCAGGCCTGACAGGACAGCTATCTGGATGGAGATAGTGATGGAGAAGAGTGTCAGAGGAAGGAGAGAAAGATAATTGGTTATTTTATTCAGGTTTAGTTTCTATATAAGAGGTTTATAATGGTATGTATCTTGGTTTTATAGTTTAAGAACAGTGTAGTCCAGAGTCATCTACAGTTATAGACTTAAACCACTTTGTTTCAAGCACCAGTTAGTCAACCGTTTCTGGAGCAGGAGTGGTTATCATGGCTATGGTTAAGGTCAGTTTAATTTAGTCCAGGACTAAAGCCCCTTTAGTCTCAGGTTATGATTTAAGTGTCACCTTATGGATAAAATCTTACATCACACTATGGGAAATTTCATCTGTAACAAAATATATCACGATATAGTATGTTTTCTGTAAATCTTATGAAACATTTGTCTACAAAATAACCACATAATCATCCATGACTACTTTTAAATAATCCTGAGTTTAAACTAAATACAAATTAAAGGCATTTTCTCTTTTTATTTGGAAGCAACGTTGAACAGAACGTGATGCTCATGTTTCTTACTACAGACCCAGAACCATGTACTGAATACCTCTTCACCTACGACTGAACTCCTGTACACGGCACCAACACTAGGGCTGCAACTCACCATTATTTAGTTATCGATTCATCCAAACTATTAATTTACCAGAAAAACAACAATTGATTCTCAAGGTATTCACTGACATCTTCAACCTGTCCTTGGAACAGGCTGTCATCCCCACCTGTCTGAAGAAGTCCACCATCATCCCTGTACCCAAAAAATCTACGCCCGCTTGCCTCAACGACTACCGCCCTGTAGCCCTCACCTCCATAGCCATGAAGTGCTTTGAGAAGCTAGTGAAGGGCTACATCTGTTCCTCCCTCCCCATCAACCTGGACCCCCTGCAATTTGCATATCGCCCCAACAGGTCCACGGAGGACGCCATAGCCCATGTGCTGCACACAGCAGCATCACACCTGGACAAGAGGCAGGGGAACTATGTGAGAATGCTGTTCATCGACTACAGCTCAGCATTCAATACCATAGTCCCCTCCAAACTCATAGCCAAGCTCAGGGACCTGGGCTTGAACTATGACCTCTGCCAGTGGGTCTTGGACTTCCTGACGGGCAGACCCCAGGTGGTAAGAGCAGGCAACTGCACCTTCTCATACATCACGCTCAACATAGGGGCCCCCCAGGGCTGTGTTCTGAGCCCCCTCCTCTACTCCCTGTACACACATGACTGCGTGGCACAGCGGAACAACAACACAATCATCAAATTTGCTGATGACACAGTAGTGGTGGGCCTGATCTCTGCCAACGATGAGAGGGCCTACCTGGAAGAGGTAGAGAATCTGTCACAGTGGTGTCAGGAGAACTGCCTCTCCCTGAACGCAGGGCAGTACAGTGCGATATATATGTTGCACGTGCGACACTGACGTCAGTCTGTGCGATGAAAGGATTGACTTCAATAGCACTGGTGCGATGGCCCGCTATCCACTTGGTACTTGTAGTCTTGTGCGATTAAATACAATGTCCCTTCTGCGTAAAACTCCATATATCAAACACCAAATCCCATAATCCCTAGCGAACAATATCCCTGCGAGTTGCGAGCAGTGACTCATATCCGCTCGGCTCAGCTCACAACACAGCAGGTGACTGCAGGACTCGTCTCAGCAGCGTTTGGAACGCGGACATTGAAACAGAGCTAGTAGATAGTGTTGTCGCGACCCAAAACAAATCCCTGCTGTTTTATTCGGCAACGGGTCAAATGCATATAACATGCTTTGCAATCCTCGCGTCATAAAGTCCGAAATGAACGTTACGTTAGCATGAGCTAACAACAAGCTGTTCATAGCCATATAGAGAGAACAGCAGACGGACAGAGTGAGGAGGAGGGGGCAGACATTCTCCCTTCTCTGTGTGTGTGTGCGTTTGGAAAGATCACATGAAGTCAGACAAGTATATTATATTGATAGTAAATGTACTGAGGGTGGACAGATAATGTTGATATTTAAACATAAAAAATACAATACAAAATAAATGTATTCATGATCATGCAACATAAAACGGTTGCGTGTTGCAAGTTCCAAAACATTTAACTTAAAGTTTAAAGCTCAATATATCAAAACGTGGCACTTTACAGTGAACAGGAGGTCTATGTGTATTAAAAACAATAGATTGTTTTTCCTTTAAAAGTCTGGAAGAGGTCAAAAATAAAAATGTCAAATGATATTTCCGTTGCCTTTTTTTAGTTGATCTAAATGTTACTGATTGTGTTAAATGGGCTTATGTTATGATATCGTCTCATATCGATTGCAGGCACCTGCATCGTATCATATCGTGGCATATATCAGCAAATATCGTATTGTTGTCCAAAGAATCTATATCGTATCGTATCGTGATGAAACTGGTGATTCCCACCCCTAGTAGAGTCTATACACCCAACACCAAATCCCATAATTCCTTACACGTAGCGTGTCTGGCTGTGTGACGTCAACTTGTCAGCATAAAATGACAGCCAAACATGGCACTGCAACTAAATAACACAAATACAATAGGCACATTTGTGACTGTTACAAATATAACACATTTTATACTTGTGCTACAAGATTTTGGCCTGTGCTACAAAACGATCAACCTCTGTAGCACCAGTGCTATGTGCAAAAAAAGTTAACGTACAGCCCTGCCTGAACGTCAGCAAAACAAAAGAGATGATTGTGGACTTCAGGAGGTCGAGGGTCAAGGACTACAGCCCCCTCAGCATCGACGGGGCACCGGTTGAGAGAGTGAACAGTTTCAAGTACCTCGGAGCCCACATATCCGATGACTTGACATGGACCACACACATTGACAGTGTTGTGAAGAAGGCACGACAACGCCTCTACTTCCTCAGGCGCCTAAGGAAGTTCCAAGTCAGTCAGAAGATCCTTAAGAACTTCTACTCATGTACAATAGAGAGCATCCTGACTGGCAACATCACCTCCTGGTTTGGGAATAGCACTGCACAAGACCGAAGCAGACTACAAAGAGTGACGCGTTCAGCCGAACGCACAATTGGAGGGGGGCTCCCCACCCTCCAGAACATTTACAACAAGCGGTGCAGGGGCAAGGCTAAGAGAATCATTAAGGACTCCAGTCACCCGAACAACTGCCTCTTTGAACTGCTGCGGTCAGGCAAGCGATACCGGAGTCTCAAGGCGAGCACAGAAAGACTCAGAAGAAGCTTCTATCCCCAGGCCATCAGGCTGCTCAACGAACAATGAACACTACACAACAACCATCAAACGCACATCGGGGCATCCCTAACGCCTACTATTTATATTGTCAGGATCATCTCTAGAAGTTCTCAGACGACTCCTCCATCGTAAGCTACATCACCGACGATGATGAGGAGGAGTACAGAGCCCTGGTGGAGAGCTTCGTGGGGTGGAGCGACAGCAACCACGTCCAACTCAACACCAGTAAGACCAAGGAGCTGGTGGTGGACTTCCGGAGGGGCAAGAAGAGGCCCCCCCCGATTCCCATCTCCATCCGAGGGGTGGATGTGGAGATGGTGGACTCATACAAGTTCCTTGGGGTACACCTGAACAATAAACTGGACTGGTCGGATAACACAGAGGCCCTCTACAGGAAGGGACAGAGCAGGCTGTTCTTCCTGAGGAGACTCAGGTCCTTCAATGTGTGCAACAGACTGCTGCAGTCTTTTTACCAGTCTGTTGTGGCCAGCATCCTCTTCTATGCTGTGGCATGCTGGGGAGGCTACATCAACTCAAGGGACACCAACAAGCTCAACAAGCTGGTGAGGAAGGCTAGCTCCGTGGTGGGAGTCGAGCTACCTAGACTTGAGGTGATGGCAGAGAGGGGGATGATAAGGAAGCTGGCTGCCATCATGGAGAACCCCTACCACCCCCTCTACGACGAGCTAGTCAAGATGAGAAGCTCGTTCAGCCACAGACTCATTCCCCCACGACACTCAACTAACCGCCTCGGACAGTCCTTCATACCAGCGGCCATCAGGCTCCACAACAGTGGGCAGCGACTAGCAGCCTCCAGGCTCCACAACAGGGGGCAGCGACAGCGACTGCTACCAGACATTGACCTGGGACTTATAGGAACCCAATGAGGACAACCTACACTACCTTAGGCTTACTGCACCTTATGTGGACACTGTGATACTGTGAATAATGTATATTTCAGTGGATACCGTGATACTGTGAATAATGTATACTCAGTAGATAGTAAATTATAACACTACCTCATGCATACTGCACCTTATGTGACACTGTGAATAATGTGAATATTTCTTCAGCTAGTCAGATAGTAAATTATATTGACCATATTGACCAAATTGTTTACACTGCCTGTGTTGTTTTTACTACCTGTACACTGTGTTGTTTTACTACCTGTACCCCCCCCCCCCTCGCCCCCATGCTGCTATGATGCCTGATGCCTGAATTTCCCCAAGGGGATCAATAAAGGAATATCTCTATGCGGATGACACTATCCTCTATTGTGTTGTTGACTCTGTACAACTACCCATTAAAAATGTACAACTCTCATTTAATACTTTGCAGCATACGCTTGTTAATCTTAAACTGGTACTCAAACCAAACAAAGTTCATGCTCTTCTCTAAAGGTACTGTCTGTGAACATTTGCATATACTGTATCTACTGTGAATGAGTCTATTATTGAGAGTTAAAGAATATAAATACCTTGGCATCTGGCTTGATCAGAAATTTACATTTAAATGCCATGTAGATAACCTTGCAAGTAATCTGTGACAGAAGGTCGGCTTTTTGTAAAGAAAGAAACTCTATTTTCCTATGCTTGGTTGTTGAAGCTATTTCTGTTTTGGATTATGGACACCGTTTATAGACATGCTGCTGCTTCTACTATAAAGCCACTTAAGGTTAAGGTCCCCAGAGTTTGCACTTTGTAGATTTGTCAAAAGCCTTTGATACAGTTAATCACTACCTGCTTCTAAAATCTAACATTGGCTTGGATGGTAATGCCTCTGTCTGGTTTCAGGATTATCTATCTTCTAGGCGTCAGTGTGTGAAGTTGGTTCAAGCCCAATCTGAATTTCTGTCCATAACTAAAGGTATGCGTAGGTTCCGTTTTGGGTACTGTCCTTTTTACGATCGTATCATATTCAATCATATTGTTTCTTCTTTGTACGGATGTAATTTCCATTTGTATTCTGATGATACAATTGTGTACTGTATTGCTGATTCTGTTCAGTTGGCCATTGAGAAATTGCAGCTTTATTTTGATGCTCTTCAGGAGGCCCTTGTTAATCTTGAATTAGTTCTTAACACATTCTGGGCCAGACCCGAGATATCCCGGGTTAACTCTCCATGCGCTGGGCGCCAAACCCGAGAGAAGTCGGGTTTTCATTGTTATTTCTTTTATTCGCTATATCCATTCATAATTCATCCATCCAGCCTGATGTTATCATTGGGAATGGGTCTGAGATCGCAAACGGCCAATACCGCCACCTAACGCCATACGGCCGCTATTGCACTCCATTTGAAACAATGTGGTTTGTTTTCTGGGCCGAGCTGCGGCGTGCGGGCGGGGTCTAAATACTCCGGCAAGACAAGCGCTTATAGGGATGGCATCGACGAGGGTCCCCGCCCCCCCGTTCATGTTCAATGCTGGATTACGTTGGACACACGATCGCGATCAGTATTTGGAATGGCGATCAGATAATTGGATTATTCTTTTTGCAGTACATCATAGACAAGGTAAGGACTATATGTTATCAATCTTGCGTTGATCCGATAATTTCCCCCCCGCGATCGGAGAATGTGTCTGCGGTGTGTGTGTGGGCCGTGTCCCGTTGGTGGCGATCAAAGCATAGAAAAACGACACCCCCCCCCACCCTTTCTTGCATGCATGATGAAACATAATATCAATAATCTAGCATTCAGATCGATTATTGATCCAGGCGAGAAATGGCACAATGTATAATGAAATGCAGTAAAACGTTGTTTGGCCTCATTTCCCGGGATTACACAGAATCACTCTAAAACTATACTCAAATTCACCACGGTATAAAACGGAAATATATGGATGAAAAAATTATCTATTTTTTGCATGTTGACCGGAAGAAACTCACTGACAAGCGACTATGTTATTAGATCCATAGCTATAATATTTAATATAGTTTTAACACTGCAAACACCGGCATTTATCCCCATTGAACAAAGCGCTGGCACACAACAGCCATACGCCTGCAGCGACCTCTGGCGTCCAATGAGTTAATGCTAGTAACACAATATTTATGTTGTTTTCAAGAGCCAGAAATATTGACTTTGATAATGTGCAGGTATCTACTGTGAGTGGCTCTTGTATAGAGTCACAAGTAGAGAGTCACAATATATAAATATCTTGGCCTGTGGCTCGACGGGAAATTTACATTTAAGTTCCATGTGGATAATCTTGCCTCTAAACTGCGACAGAAAATTGGTTTCCTGTACATAAACAGATCCAATTTTCCTCTAATTAGTAGAAAAATAATTGTTGTTCTTATCAGTTTTGGAATATGGGCTAGAGCAGTGTTTCTCAACTGGTGGGTCGCGGGGCCATTTTGAGTGGGTCGCGGATGTGTGTGTATTTTTTTATTATTATTATTATTTTTTTGCACCACCTATCTTTGTGAAAGTGGCTTCTCAGCTCTGGTCCAGCTGAAGACAAAGCGGAGGAACAGATTGGACATTGAGCATGACCTCAGAGTTGCTTTGTCTACCATCACCCCAGACTTTGAGACTCTTGTCAGGAGCAAACAACATCCCCAGTTATCCCATTAGTTCCCTGGGATGTTAAACTAAGAAGTCTGCTAAGGATATATTATTTATTATTATTATTTTATTTCATTGTGTTTTTAGCCCTTAGTTGCACTTTTGTTGCAACCCCAGTTATCCCATTAGTTCCCCCAAACTTACTGTAGGTCTGTTATGTTAAGCTAATAAGTCTGCTAAGAAGCATAATTATTTATTATTATTATTATTATTATTATTTTATTTCATTGGGTTTTTAGCCCTAGTTGTACTTTTGGCTGCTTTTGTTGCAACCCCAGTTATCCCATTAGTTTCCCCAAACTTAGTTCTGTTATGTTAAGCTAAGAAATCTGCTAAGAAGCATATTATTTATTATTATTTTATTTCATTTGGTTTTTAGCCCTAGTTGCACTTTTGTTGCAACCCCAGTTATCCCATTAGTTCCCCCAAACTTAGGTATGTTATGTTAAGCTAAGAAATCTGCTAAGAAGCATATATTATTTATTATTATTTTATTTCATTGGGTTTTTAGCAATAGTTGCACTTTTGTTGCACTTTTTTGTGTTTATTTCATGTTTTGAAAGATTGCGTATTACTGCATTTTTTTTTTACATAAATCATAGTGGTTCAAAATGTTGGGTTGCGACTTAATGACTAAGGAAAATGTTGGGTCCCGAGGCTAGACCAGTTGAGAACCACTGGGCTAGAGGATGAATAAAAATATTGTGAAAACATAAATCAATTCAAATCTAGACTAGAAAAATCTATTTTCGATAGGTACAGAAGGGAAGAACAGCTTTAATTGCATTTAATTAATTAAAGAAATACATGCATTACAATACAATGTATTTTGTATGTAATGTATATGTAATGTATATGTAATGTGTACTATATGTAAGTACTGTAAAGTGTACTATACAGTATGTATGTACTATGTATGTAAATGTGAAAAAACAAATTAAAGGTAAGTCTTCAGGGGTAGGGCCTGACAAGCCTAGTGCTTCTCTCCATCCCTTTTCGGACAATGCTGCAATAGCAGCTGGTAAAACTTTGGCGATTTATAGAATGACCATTGTTGTGTCCAAAACCCGAAATAAAAAATAACTGAACTGAATATGGTGATGTAATTTATAGGCCTGCTGCGGCATCAGCCTTAAACCTCTGGATGCATATCACTCAGCTCTTAGGTTTATTAATGGTGACAGATATGATACTCACCATTGTGTCCTGTATAATAGGGTGGGTTGGCCTTCTCTTGCAGAAAGGCGCAAAAAACACTGGTATTTATTTATTTAGATTTTTTAATTATTTTAGAACATTCTTTTTTTTATATTATTATTACTCTTGTGTTAAATTGTCTGTGAATTTTGCTTTTATTATGTACTGTTTATGTAACTGAGGGGTACAATTCCCTGACTGTATTGAGAGTATGGTATCATTAAACCACTACTTAGTTATGTACTTTAATTACTGGCCATACAGTACACAGTATATCTGGTGAACACCCACACAACAATACGGCTTAACAAAGAAAGTTATATTTAGAAGTATTTATTATTAGAGCAGCAACAATAGGTTACAATATTGAGAATTATGAATTGCGCTTATATGGCGAAGAACACTTAAGTAGGTCAAGAGCGTAAGTCCATGAGCATAATAAGATGGGTATAATTGACACCACCTGTAGCATAAGAATTACATAAGGCACACTCGTAGTCAGCTGGAGATACTAAGGGGGTTCCCTCCGGTTGTAAGCCAGCAGGGGAGAGGAATGGTCGGGAGCAAAGTCTGGATCAACGAGGAATAAAGAGACTCCAGATACAGGAGACAGTGCAATAATCCTTTGGTCCGTAGACAAAGCAACAGCTATACTCCGGTATGCAAGACAGCATGGATGAAGCTAGCCAGCCTCTGTGGGTCCTAGAGGCGGGCTCGACGGTGCTCCTCACAGGGTAGATCCCACACAGCAGTGGGGTAGACTGTTCTCTGCTCCAGCAGCCACAGTACCAAAGCAATATAATCCAGCCGGAAAAGGCTCTGCATTCGTCGGTGTAGGTTCTCCGGTGTACATATCCAACGGTTCTCGTCTAGGACTCTTCGGATGGCGGCACGAGTTTAGGCCGCCTAGCCTGGATAAGTGCACTAGCTCGGTACGACGAACCGGTGGTAATGCTGGTCACTGTAGAATGGTAGCCGCACGATACACTATAAATAATAGACTATTACTTTACAATAGAATAAGTCGAACTCGACGATACAGCGTTAAACTCTGACACTTTAGCTATCAATTCGCACGCGGTTCTCAAGGCTCTATTTAGGGGCAAAAGGGGCCCACTTCACGGCACGTTGTATCGTGGTGAAGGCTTCAACGTTTTGGGTCAACTCACTTTTAGGCTAAGTTACTAAGTGCTGCTGTATCCACCTGCGCCGTATTTATACGTAAGGTGAATAATCGAGTGCCAACCTCAGTTCTGTCTCGTATTACTGCGCAAACCTGGACATGTTGAGACATGTCTTAGCGGTAGCTTTGAACTTGCCATTGGGGGTATGGCCGTTGGCACCTAGGGGTCGCTGTCCAATAGGAGAACGAATATTATGGTCTGGCCTGTACCTAGGTAAAGGGATATTCTGTGTATATATACAAAGAATATACAAGGGATATCAGACGATATACAAATATTATACAATATATCTCAAGTAATAAATATATATATTCGGTTTAATCTGACCCTTTGTAACAGCCGCCTCCTAATTAGTCCGCACCTAATTAGATAAGCAGAGACAGATTAACCGTCTTGTCCACTACTCAATGTCCGTTGTGAGGAGTAGGGCAATTCACAAAGTCAGTGGGTCATGGTCGTCAGCAAGGGAGTCAGGTAGCCTTGGCAAGCCTCGCCACGGGTCGGGTGTATGTCCGTCCCTGGACGAGCACTTCTACCGCTCTGACCTTTCCGTCGGCACCAGTGATCACTTTGCTTACGCGGCCGGCCGGCCACATAGCTCGGGGTAGTGACTGGTCTATGATCATGACGACTGTGCCCTCCGTCAAATTGTCTCTTTCTTTTACCCATTTCTGGCGGGTCTGTAGAGACGGTAGATAGTGGAGGAGGAAACTGTTCCAAAACTTGTCAGCCAATACTTGACTGTACCTTCACATTCTTCGGCCGTTCGCTTCCTCAGGTCTGTACACTGTCTGTGGGAGCGCGGGGTCCAGCCGCCCCATCAAGAGAGTGTTGGGGGTGACTGGGTCGACATCTGCTACATCACTTGAGACGTAACCGAGGGGCTTTGAGTTCAATACTCCCTCGATCTCTGTGAGGACTGTCGTGAGGACTTCTTCCGGCCCCAAGCACAGCGTACAGGGCTGTCTTTATTGAACGTACTTCTCGTTCCCAGGTTCCCCCGAAGTGAGGGGCGTTCGGGGGGTTAAACTGGAAATCAATCTGAGAGGGAGCGAGGTGGGTCTTAAGTTCTGGGCCCATAGCTTGGAAGCTCTCTCTCAGCTCTCTTTCTCCGCCTTTGAAGTTTGTCCCGTGATCAGACAATAATATAGACGGTTTTCCTTTCCTCGCTGTGAATCTCCGGAAGGCCATAAGGAATGAGTCCGTACTCATGGTTGGAAGGAGTTCTATGTGTATCGCTCGGGTGGTCATGCATTTGAATACAATACCCCACCTCTTCTCCGTCCCTCTTCCTTTCTTCACATACAGCGGGCCGAAGCAGTCCATACCGGTGGAGTGAAAGGGCTTGTCGCCGAGTCGGAGGCGACAGGGGGGTAGGTCAGCCATCCTGGGTATACTGGGCTGTGCTCGCCACTTGCGACAGTCTAAACAGGTCCGCTGGAAGCGTCGTACTGCTTCTCTTCCTTGCAGTATCCAATAGCAACGTCTGATCTCAGCGACTGGTGTGTGTGTCAACCCACAGAACATAGATTTCTTCATCTCTGCCTCCTCTTGACTAGCCTCCCGTGGGGTGGGGTTAGGCCACTCTTCTTCCGGGAGCTTGAGGAACTCGGGACCGTCACTGTAGATATTGTGACATGTGAGGTCATCCAGGGACATTCCCCGTGTGATGACGTCTGCTGGGTTCTGTTTTGTGTCCACGTACCTCCAGCATGCCGATTCTGTTAAATCTTGGATCTCTGTGATTCTGACTCCCACGAAGACCTTGTATCTACACGAATCGGACTGGATCCATGTGAGTACGGTCATGGAGTCTGACCACAGGATTGTTCTTTGCACCGGGATGGTGAGTTCACGTTGGATTAACGTGGCGAGTTGCGCTCCTACTAGGGCTGCGCAGAGCTCTAGACGCGGGACCGATTGTTGCTTGCAGGGGGCTATCCTTGAACGAGCCAGGATGAAGGCGGTATGTATTTCTCCTCCCTCCTCTCGGGCCCGCAGGTAGGCCACCGAACCGTAGGCTACTTCGGAGGCGTCGCTGAAGACGTGCAGGTCCATCTGGCACGTCTCCAGCCGCACTGTGGGTGGGAAGTAGCTGCGGCGTATGTTGACACCTGGGAGCGAGTTGAGTTGTTTCCCACTCTCTCCATGTGGAAGCAAGGTGGTCGGGTATGGGGTCGTCCCAGCCCTGGTCCTTGTCCCACAGCTCTCGCACAATCATTTTTGCCCTGGTGGTGTAAGGTAGAATACATCCCAACGGGTCATATTGTCTGGCGAGTGTTCTGTATACACTCCGTCTGGTGGTCGGTAGTGAAATCGACCTTCCCTGCTCCTTGGTCAGGGGTGTGTGTCTATAATGGAGCGAGTCTGTTTTGAAGCTGCGCAGTACTTGAGGGTCGCTGCTGGCCCACTGCCGGAGATCAAAGCCGCCTTTGATCAGGGAGGCGCGGAGCTCGAGTAGGAGGGCCTCTGCCTCTTCTGGCGTCGAGACGCTTTGCAGACAGTTGTCCACATAGAAACTCCTCTCTACACTTTGTCGGACCTCCTCGTCGGCTGCTGGGTCCTCTGCGACGTGTTTTTGCAGTGCGAACGTAGCACAGCATGGGCTGCATGTGGTTCCGAAAGGGAGGACTTCCCATTGATAGATGGATGGTTGCTCATCCCCGATCCTCTCTCTCCATAAGAACCGCAGCAGGGGCTTGTCCTCTTCCACAAGTCGCACCTGCAGGAACATCCCTTTGATGTCGCCGCTGATGGCCACCTTGTTCTGGCGGAAACGTAGCAACACGCCTAGTAGAGAGGGGCCGAGTGTTGGACCGGGCAAGAGTTCTTTATTCAGATTTTGTAATCCGATCTGGTAGCTGCAGTTAAACACAATACGATCCTTGCCATTGTGGTGGACCTTGTGGTGGGGCACGTACCATGATTCGGTCGTCTGATCGGCCTCTTGAATGTAAATTTTCTGTATGTGTCCCGCTGTGATTAGCTTGTCAATCTCAGCGCGGTACACAGTGGCTTGAGCGGGGTCTCTGGCTAGGCGCCGCTTGGTGTTCAGTAGATATCGCTCCGTCGCTTCTTTTGAGGCGTGGAAGGTGGGCATACCCTCTCGCCTCAAGAGTGGAGTTGCGTATCTCATCACTCCATTGACCTCGACTCTCTTTGTCCTCTGCTCGAGGAGGGCTATGGCATAAATGTCTTCCTTGGAACGAATGTGTTTCTTTTCGTTCTTAAAGGGCATTGTCTCTAGTGTCCATAGCCTCTCGACGTGCTGTAAGAGGGTGGTGTCTTCTTCTGTCACTCTGGAGTGGAGGCAGCGAGTGGCTGCTGGTCGGTTGGGAGACCTGGAGAGGGGGCCTTGTAGTGTCCATCCTAGGCGGGTCTCGACTGCTGCTGGACAGCCTCTGGGCCCAATGTGGACCCGGTCCGTTGGGACGATGAGGTGTGCGTGGTCGGATCCTATGAGCAGGGTCGGGGTGGCGCCGTCGATGAGCGGTATAGGTAGTTGACGCAGGTGCACGTACTTTTCCATCAGCTTGGAGATGGGGTAGGTGTACCGCAACAGGCCTATGTCTTGGCTGGTGAAAGCGTTAGTGATCCTATACCGCCTCTCTGGCTGCCCGCTTGCTGCGATAGTGAAGGAGACGTTCTCACCCTTTATTGTCTTCAGGTCTCTTCTTATAGTACGAATTGTCATCGTTTCTTCGCTCCCCCGCAGACCCAGCTGGGCTGCAGCGGATGCGAGGAGGAAAGTCTTTTCTGACCCGTCGTCAAGGACGGCGTAAGTGTCCATGACCTTGTCCTCGTAGCTTAATGTCACTCGGACCACTTTCAAGAGCACTCGGGAGCTCCCGCTGCTGGCGGGGTCAATATACATGACGCTTACTCTGGTGCTGCTTGGGGGTGCGAGTTTCTTCCTGTTGCTGTCATGCAAGACGTCCAAGTGGGCGCCGTCACACCGGCTGCACCTCTTCTTCAAGCGGCACTCGGCTGCCATATGGCTGCGCGCACAGCGGTAACAGCGGCGGTTGGACTTTATCCATTGACTCACCTCGTCGGCGGTCATCTTCTTGAAAGTGTCACATTGTGACAGCCAATGTTCTTTCTCGCAGTACTGGCATACAATCTTCCACTTCTCTTTCGTCGAGGGGGTGTTGTGGTTCTTGTTCCGCGGTACTGATTCGGCTTGGTGCATGACGGTCACCAGCCTGCGGTTATCGTTGGATCTCCGAGGTCCATCTCTGGGGCTTGGTCCACTCCGCACGAACGTATCCAGTCGTAGGCTGCTGACTTCTCTCGCGAGGAAGTCGGCCAGGTCTAGGAGGGATGGCTCGGGACCGTCGGGATCACGGTGGTCTCTTTGCCGCCTGAAGCGCTCTTGTCGGGCGGGAGGGAGCTTCTCTAATATCCTTTCTACATTAGAGTTAGCATACAGTTTGTGTCTACCCTTTTCCTTTTGGGACCCCAGCAACCCTACCAGGGATTGTACCTTGATAGAGAGGTCATCCAATGAGCGATTGTCTGTGGCGGGGGGAGACGGACAATATTCCTTATCTCTTGTATCACGTAGTCCCATATGCATCCATAACGCTGGTCGAGGGCTACTAGAGCCGCGGTGTATGGGGTACTTGAGTTGGAATATGCCAGCGCTATATTATGCGCTCTGGGCACCTTCAGGTGCTTGAGGAGGATAGCATATTTGTACGACTCATCAGGGACGTCGGACATCATAGTCTCTAAGCACATCCGTAATTCCGTGTACTGTGCTCTGTCCTCGTGCGTAAAATCCGGGAACGTCGGTGTGCCAAGGTACGATGCCATGGATGGCTGGCACATCGGTGAGCGTTGGGGGAGAGGCCTCCTGGGCGAGTCTCCCCGTACGTGTCGTCGTGGGCTGGTACTTGGTGGGTACCAAAGCCCGGGTACCCAGGTGCTGTTCCTCGGGGCTGGCTGTGCGTCAAACTCACCCCTGAGTTGAGTCGGGGGTCTGTAGCGCAGGGCCTCGGGGGTAAAGTCTGGGCTGTACTGGACCTCCTGGTCCTGTGGAGTACGATGCTGCTGGTGGGCTTGACCTTCCTCCTCTTCCTCTTCCTCTGCTAGGTCTTCTAGATCTTGAAGTCGTCTATTCAGTCTCTCGGCGGCATAGGCCGGTTCTTCCCGGTTGCTGGGTCTCGCATGGAGGGGGGTTCGGAGACGTGGATAGGCTCTTTCTGTTGGCCGGGCTCCGGGTCGCTTGGTCGAGTAGGGGAAGGTGCCCTAGACCCTTGTCTTGATGATGCCCTGGAGCTCCGTGCGGAGAGAGGGGGTGTCGCCCTGGCAATCAATTGCTCCATTATCTGCGCTTGTAGTCGGTCGCGCTCTGCTTCGCGCTTGATGTGAGCGAGGTCGCGCTCTGCTTCGCGCTGGGCTTGGGCTGCGTCGCGCTGTGCATTGGCGGCGTCGCGCTGGGCATCGGCGCGGTCTCTTTCAATATTCTCTTCCGTCTGGAGGCGTCTGGTCTCCAGGCGTATGCGGTCGTCTTCACTCCTTTGCTGTGCCTGGAAGCGCTCTCGCTGGGTTGCAGAGTGTTCGCGTTCACTAAGGGCTTGCGCTTGGAGTTGCGCGTGAAGGCGCTCTCGTTGGTCTGCAGATTGTTCGCGCTCACTCAGTTGCTGAGCCTGCAGGCGTTCTCTTTCCATGGTAGATTGTTCACGCTCACTTAGCTGTTGCGCCCGGAGGCGCTCTTGTTCCATGGAAGAATGTTCGCGCTCGCTAAGCGTCTGTGCTTGGAGTCGATCGCGTTCAGTGGAGGCTGCCAGGGTGGCGATGAATGCCTGCGCCAGCATCTTGTCCGCCTCGCTGGGGGAAGACACTGATGGAGGTGATCGGCTTCTGACAGTGCTCGTTGGAGATCCGTTCTCCTGGCGCGCTCCGAGGAGGTCTATCTCCTGGGCGCGCTTCTCTTCTGGTAGTGGGTCGGGTTCCGTCCCTGGAGCGCTTTCTTTATCCTGGAGCTCTCCGGGGACCGTCCCGTTGACGTTGTCGGGGGGTATAGTCATGTCATGTCCCTCCTGGTCCCCCCCGTGAGCTTGGTCAGTTACGTTAGAACCCACTAGGGTCTCTACTGGCAAGGTCACCTGGTCGGTAGGGTTTGACATGCTTTTACTATCCGCTTTTCCCGCATTTAACGTCTGTATAAAGCTAGGTATTAGACTGGCAGCGTAACTTAACTACTAGCCAAGTAGAAGCAGACATGGCCAGAACTAAATACCACTACTATGAAAAGGGGGACAAAACCGGCAAGCTACTCAGCTGGCAAATAAGAAAAGAAGAGATGGCAAAAACAATAGACTCAATCAAAACTAAGGATGGTGATGTATTACATAAACCTGAAGAGATAAACCAGCGTTTTGAAATGTTCTACCACAATCTATATACGTCTGAAAACCAAGACTCAACTGCTACAAAATGCGAGGAATTCTTGGGAAATTTACCGATTACTAAGCTTCCTGTAGAAGTGAGAACTACTCTTGAAACAGAAATATCAAAGGAAGAAATCACCAAGGCTATTAACTCATTGCAAACGGGCAAAGCACCCGGTCCCGACGGCCTACCTGCTGAATTTTACAAACTGTTCATAAATAAATTAATCCGCCCTTATATGGACATGCTCAAAGACAGTCTCAATAATGGTAAATTACCACCAAGTCTAGAATTAGCAACAATCAATGTACTTCCTAAGCCCTCTAAGGATAAACAACTTTGTGACTCCTATAGGCCCCTGTCAATGTTAAATGTGGATTATAAAATATTTTCTAAAGCACTCGCACTAAGAATGGACCCTGTGATGTCTCTCTTAATCCACGAGGATCAGACGGGTTTTATTCAGCAGCGACAGGGATCTGACAATATCAGAAAACTTTTTCATATCACTGAGCTCTCTAAACAAACGAATGACTCAAGACTTGTAATCTCGATGGATGCTCGAAAAGCTTTTGATACAATAGAATTTGAATATCTTTTTTATACTCTGAAACAGATGAATTTTGGTGATGTTTTCATTAATTATATTAAGATGCTTTATTGCTCTCCGAAGGCACAAGTGTTGACAAATGGTATACTTTCCAAACCCTTCCAATTGGGACGTGGAGTACGACAGGGCTGCCCACTCTCCGTATATCTGTTCGCCGCAGCCATTGAACCGTTGGCGGTGGCAATACGGAACAACAACAATATATGTGGCATAAAGACTGGAGCAAACGAATCCAAACTCTCACTATATTGTGATGATTTACTAATTTATATTACCCAACCAGATATATCCTTGCCGCAATTACTCAACATACTAGAAGCATACAGTGCCATATCTGGTTACACGATAAATTATGACAAGAGTGAAATAATGCCACTAAATAGTGTTACCACCCAGAATACCCACCCAATGATTTCCCATTTTAAATGGGCACCAAAAAGCTTCAAATACCTGGGAATCCAAATATCTAATGACCTGAACCAAACATACCAAAATAACTATCTACCTATTATGGAAAAAATCAAAACAGACCTATACAAATGGAAAGATCTACCAATTTCTTTAATTGGACGTGTTAATGTGGTCAAGATGAATGTTCTGCCTAAATTAATTTATTTGTTCCAGTCAATTCCACTCAGCTGTCCACCAAGCTTGTTTACATCACTGAATAAAATCATTTCAATGTTTTTGTGGTCCCAGAAACGGGCTAGGATCAGATTAAAAGCACTACAGGCTCCCCTGAATAAAGGGGGCTTAAACCTCCCCAACTTCAGACTGTACTACCTAGCCTGTCAATCACGTGTTATTTGGTGTTGGCTCAACAGTGAGAGGCTGCCCACACCAGCATGGGTTAAACTGGAAGAGAACATAATCCATCCTACTCCACTACAGGTAATCCCCTATATAGACACGCAAAAAACCCTTAACTCTATCACTAAAAACCAGATTATACATCATACCTTTGCATGTTGGAAAGAAACTATTAAACTAATGGGAAATCAAAATACCTTGTTAATGAGCATGCCCCTGTGGAACAACCCTTGTGTCCCCAAAATTATTAGTGATGGAATATCTGAAAATTGGAGAACCAAGGGAATCAGCGAAATAAGAGACTTGTATAACCAAAGCATCTTTTCTGATTTTAATTCCCTGAGAGCGAAATATAATTTACCTTCATCCATCTTTTTTAAATACCTACAGATACGGAACTGGGTCAAAAATAACAGTTATAGCTATCCCCATATGTCTGAAACACCAATAGAGAAACTGTTTAACACTACAAAAACATCAAAGGGCCTGATATCTAAAATCTACACACTGATGAACACTGAACAGAAAGATGATAGGATGCTACAACAAAAAGATAAATGGGAAAAAGATATTAAACACAAATATACCATGAAAGAATGGCAGTCATTGCTCCAGAACTCCCAAACAACTTTAACAAATACCAACCATAGGTTAACACAATTTAATATACTACACAGAATTTATTATACACCTCACAGATTATATCAATTTAGCCACGAGACATCACCCAATTGTCTTTGATGTCAACATGCTAAAGGGGACCTAATCCACACGTTCTGGAATTGCCGGAAGTTAAATTATTACTGGAAATTTATATTTGAACAACTTTCAAAAATTATTGGAAAGACGATGACTCCTGACGCACGAATAGCTATTTTGGGTGATATCTCTATGCTGATTAACTTTGACAACTTTGAAAAGAAATTTATCCTGTTAGGAATGTCTGCTGCAAAAAAATGTATTCTTTGTCATTGGAAATCTGAACCCCCTCCCCCGACTAAACAATGGTGGGCAGAACTCCTATCCCATTGCACACCTGAAAAAATCATGTATAATGTGAAAGGAAAAATAATACACTTTCAGAAGATCTGGGGTCGGGCAATGGATTACATACCAAATATGGGTATAGAACTGGAGAGAGCCAATTGAAGCATAGAGATTGTGGATATTGTCTTTTTATATTCTATATTTGTCTGCCTGTTTTTTTCTTTTTGTTGTCATATTTATTATTTTATTCAGGTAGTAGCACAGACAATCATGGTCTTAAAGTAAATCATGCATTCGATAGTTTTTTCTTTTTTTTTTGTACTAGGAAGGGTCGGGGAAGGGTTAGTAATTGTTTAGTTAGGAAATGTAATTTATATATTTATAACTTGCATTTTACAACTGTATGTAAATGAAATGTTAAAAGTAAATAAAAGATAATAATTGAAAAAAAAGACTGGCAGCGTAGTCCTCTAGGTAAGGAGGTGGCTGACGTCTGCGCTGCGGGCGCTCTAGCTTACGAGAGCCGTTTGTGGAGTGTTCACCGCTGGCCATGGTTAATATCAATATTATATTTAGATATTACACTGATATTCCTCCGGCTCGAAGGACCAATTGTAACTGAGGGGTACAATTCCCTGACTGTATTGAGAGTATGGTATCATTAAACCACTACTTAGTTATGTACTTTAATTACTGGCCATACAGTACACAGTATATCTGGTGAACACCCACACAATAATACGGCTTAACAAAGAAAGTTATATTTAGAAGTATTTATTATTAGAGCAGCAACAATAGGTTACAATATTGAGAATTATGAATTGCGCTTATATGGCGAAGAACACTTAAGTAGGTCAAGAGCGTAAGTCCATGAGCATAATAAGATGGGTATAATTGACACCACCTGTAGCATAAGAATTACATAAGGGGCGGCGTGGCTCAGGGGTAGAGCGGGTCGTCCAATGATCGAAGGGTTGGTGGTTCGAATCCCGCTCAAGCCCATGTCCATCCCACTGCCGTTGTGTCCTTGGGCAAGACACTTAACCTACTTGCCTCGTATGAATGTGTATACATGTGAATGAATGTTGGTGGTGGTCGGAGGGGCCGTAGGCGTTGATTATTCGCCACGCTTCCGTGAGTCTGCCTCAGGGCAGCTCTGGCTGCAATTGTAGCTTACCACCACCGGTATGACTGTGTATGAACGAATAATGGACTCTGTGAAGCGCTCTGGGTGTCATGAAGAGCGCTATATAAATCCAAGTCATTATTATTATTATTATTATAAGGCACACTCGTAGTCAGCTGGAGATACTAAGGGGGTTCCCTCCAGTTGTAAGCCAGCAGGGGAGAGGAATGGTCGGGAGCAAAGTCTGGATCAACGAGGAATAAAGAGACTCCAGATACAGGAGACAGTGCAATAATCCTTTGGTCCGTAGACAAAGCAACAGCTATACTCCGGTATGCAAGACAGCATGGATGAAGCTAGCCAGCCTCTGTGGGTCCTAGAGGCGGGCTCGACGGTGCTCCTCACAGGGTAGATCCCACACAGCAGTGGGGTAGACGGTTCTCTGCTCCAGCAGCCACAGTACCAAAGCAATATAATCCAGCCGGAAAAGGCTCTGCATTCGTCTGTGTAGGTTCTCCGGTGTACATATCCAACGGTTCTCGTCTATGACTCTTCGGATGGCGGCACGAGTTTAGGCCGCCTAGCCTGGATAAGTGCACTAGCTCGGTACGACGAACCGGTGGTAATGCTGGTCACTGTAGAATGGTAGCCGCACGATACACTATAAATAATAGACTATTACTTTACAATAGAATAAGTCGAACTCGACGATACAGCGTTAAACTCTGACACTTTAGCTATCAATTCGCACGCGGTTCTCAAGGCTCTATTTAGGGGCAAAAGGGGCCCACTTCACGGCACGTTGTATCGTGGTGAAGGCTTCAACGTTTTGGGTCAACTCACTTTTAGGCTAAGTTACTAAGTGCTGCTGTATCCACCTGCGCCGTATTTATACGTAAGGTGAATAATCTAGTGCCAACCTCAGTTCTGTCTCGTATTACTGCGCAAACCTGGACATGTTGAGACATGTCTTAGCGGTAGCTTTGAACTTGCCATTGGGGGTATGGCCGTTGGCGCCTAGGGGTCGCTGTCCAATAGGAGAACGAATATTATGGTCTGGCCTGTACCTAGGTAAAGGGATATTCCGTGTATATATACAAAGAATATACAAGGGATATCAGACGATATACAAATATTATACAATATATCTCAAGTAATAAATATATATATTCGGTTTAATCTGACCCTTTGTAACAGTTTACATTTGTACAATCGTCGTTTCTGTAAATGAGGGAAACTTCAGAAGCTTAAGATTTTTTAATAAAGGTTGAAATGAAATATCTGCAACCCTGTTAATTGTGCTGTTGCCTGTGTTGGCTAGGGCGCTCTTGTAAAAAAAGAAAAAATATCTCAATGTGAATAATTTTTTAAATAAAGAGAGAATTTAGAGCCTTACCTCCTCCTTCATTCACAGTTCCTTTAAGTCCTGGTGTTTTAATGCAGTCCACCAAGTAGACAGATAGTTCCTTTAGTCTCAACAGAGAGAGGTGACTGCAAGATGCCATCTCCTCCACTGTACTGGATATCACTGGGGCTGTGGCCTAAAAATACCAGATAAAAACAGTAACAATAAGAGTCTTGCAAAGTACAATGTTCACTCTCCCCAGAGTAATTGTAGATTGACAGGTTTGGCTGAGTGTTGCTTTTTTATGTTAGACATGTCTTGTCACTGGTACTTGATGATGAGTGTCACCTTAAAGGGATAGTTCAGAGTTTTGGACATCAAGTGTTATGAAATACTATAGTAGTATAGTTGATGCGGTGCCCTCAGTTTACACACAGTCTCGTGATCGGAGTTCTGACCTGGCAGAAGTTTTAATCACCCACAGCAGAAAACGGCGTGCCTCATTTTCCATGCTTCAAGACCCAGCATTTAGTGACGTCACACTGAGACTAGTTCAACACATCATGTCACTCTGAAGCATTTAGTGACGTCACACTGAGACTAGTTCAACACATCATGTCACTCTGAAGCATTTAGTGACGTCACACTGAGACTAGGTCAACACATCATGTCACTCTGAAGCATTTAGTGACGTCACACAGACTAGTTCAACACATCATGTCACTCTGAAGCATTTAGTGACGTCACACAGAGACTAGTTCAACACATCATGTCACTCTGAAGCATTTAGTGACGTCACACTGAGACTAGTTCAACACATCATGTCACTCTGAAGAATTTAGTGACGTCACAGTGAGACTAGTTCAACACATCATGTCACTCTGAAGCATTTAGTGACGTCACACTGAGACTAGTACAACACATCATGTCACTCTGAAGCATTTAGTGACGTCACACTGAGACTAGTTCAACACATCATGTCACTCTGAAGCATTTAGTGACGTCATACTGAGACTAGTTCAACACATCATGTCACTCTGAAGCATTTAGTGACGTCACAGTGAGACTAGTTCAACACATCATGTCACTCTGAAGCATTTAGTGACGTCACACTGAGACTAGTACAACACATCATGTCACTCTGAAGCATTTAGTGACGTCACAGTGAGACTAGTTCAACACATCATGTCACTGTGAAGCATTTAGTGACGTCACACTGAGACTAGGTCAACACATCATGTCACTATGAAGCATTTAGTGACGTCACACTGAGACTAGTTCAACACATGTCACTGTGAAGCATAGGAAATGTTTTCTGCTGTGGATGATTACAACTTTTGCCTGTAGGTTATTGTGTGGAATAACACTTTTTTGTCTCATGATTTCATTTGCTGCCTGTCTGAAGCTTCCCGGTTCACTCAGAACTAGGCCAGAACTCAGACCACGGTTAAGCAGAGTTAAGCTAATGGCATCGCATCAACTATACTACTAGCAAGTATTTCATACCACTTAAGAGTCCAAAAATACAAACTATCCCTTTAACTCACAAGTCAGACAAGTGTTTGGCCATGCCAAGTTTCCCCACATGCTGAGGTACAAGATGGGCCAAACAGGGTATTATGCTGCTTGGAGTTTAATCAAATCACATGCTCTCTTGGTGTCAGATTTTAGCATTGGGGAAATCCCCCCCAATCCCGCTGCCCTGTTTTAGCCTGGCATGGCCCGATACCCATATCAATACATCCCTGGAAGACAATCGTTCACTAGTTCAAACCTTTAATTTGTTCATAACATATTCACTTATGCTCAACCAATGCATTGAAATGTATAGTCTTTGTTTGGATTGTAATAAGGGGGGGTGGACAGATAACTGGTTTGCCAGCTAACCACTTATTTGAAATCAACCAGATATTCATAACGGTTCATTTGGAAATTATTTTGATACTGATATCAAATAGATGTCATATCACATTGTAACTGGTATTGGAAAACTCAATACCATAATAATGTCAAACTAGCAAAGAGTCTACTAGGGCTGTACTGAATGTCATTTTTGAACATTCGAAGCTTCGATTGAAGTATTCGAAGGAAGCTTCGAATGTCTATAAAAAAAATGTATTATTATTATTATTATTTTTTAAACTAAATCCTAAATTTTAATAACGTGATTAATCTGATTAAATTAGTATTTCTCTTTTATTAAATCAACTTTCTTTAATGAATATAACTCATCAGTTTCATCAACAATCCAATAAGGGCACGGTTGGTATTAGGCCTGCCGCGATAAGCAATAAATCAATTAATTGCTGCGATAATTAAAATGAATGCAATGATTTTGACGGGCGCGATTAATTGCTATTTGCGCGTTTGTTTTAATGAGGCGGAACCAGTGCCCCGGGCCCTTGTCAGTCACTGTCCGTGTTGGGAGGCGGGCCGCTGACGTTACTAGAGTACAGCACGGGAGCTCCGTGGGGCAACGCCACATAGACATTTCTCAATAGTGTTGCTCCTTTTAACCAAGTAGCATTATTTGTAGTGTAACGTTAGCTATTTTTAGACCCAAGTAGTTACTCGCTACTGCCCGGAGAAACTGGACTGCTAAATAAAGATGAAAGATAGAGCTTTGATTCTCATTCCATGCTAACAACATTAGCTAAATAGCTAACAAACGAAATACAACGTATAGCATAGCTACAAGTACAACACAGAATAACGTTAATACAATTACATGCATCATTGTTTACAATGAACGGGTGGGGCTAGTCAAAGGACTGGACACGGGGACAAGTTAAACATGAATTAATTTATTATAACACTCCGGTAGTTTCGAGTCGTGCTGCAGTGCTTACGCACCACAGCTATTCTATTATATACTGCTTTGACGCTTCCTCCTCATCGTTGATTGCCTGTAGTAGCTGCATCTAACGTTAGTAGCTAACGTTAAAACTAACCGAAAGTTAGTTGTTCACCAACAATTTGTTTTATCATTAGCTCAAAAACAGAACCGGACGAGACATGTTGTCGGCTCATAGTTTCTGCTTAGGATAATCACAACAATACTTCCGGTCCGGTCGGTGGGCTTCAAAATAAAAGTCTAAAACACCGGAAAAGACGGAGCGGTGGGCTTCAAAATAAAAGTTTTGGGAAATAAATTTCTCAAAAAAAATTCTCTAATTGGTCGCAATAATATCGCTTATCGCGATATTTTCGGGGGCAATTAATCGCCCAGCAAAATGTGTTATCGTGGCAGGCCTAGTTGGTATGAAAGTGATGGTGACATCTTATGTATAATAATATAATATTAGTGTAGCCAATTGGTTTAAACAGATAGAAATAATTTTTTATTAAAAATTAAAAATTCAAATGTTGATTTAGAATTCGAATGTCAACATTATGATCGAAGCTTCAAAGCATTCGGTACAGCCCTAGAGTCTACCCAAAAAGAGTAGATTCCTGAACTCCTACAGTCTAAGGTCGCTTTCACACCTGAGCTCTTTGGTCCGCCTTAATCGAACCCTGGTTCGTTTCATCGGATAGTCCGGTTGGTTTTGGGTGGTGTGGAAGCTCATTCGAACTCTGGTGTGGACCAAACAAGTGAACTCAGATGTAGCTCTGTAGCCAAAATGACCAATATGTGCCCACTTCTATCATTGGAGTGGATGCGTCAACTCTGCTCGACTCCAATGGTAGGTGTCTCCACAAACCCTGAAGTCCTGCATCCACTAGTCAAACCTAAGGATTATATGTGATGTATTTTGTTCATCCACTAGTCAAACCTAAGAAATATATGTGCTGTATTTTGTTCATCCACTAGTCAAACCTAAGAAATATATGTGATGTATTTTGTTCATCCACTAGTCAAACCTAAGGGAGATCTGATGATATGAGATTTTGTTCATATAGCCTAACCCTAAGCATAACAACTGAAGCATAATACCACCTCGGAGAGCATATGGTGTTGGCTAGGACCGGCTATGTGGTCATCTTTCTTGTCTGCAGCCGGTGAAACAGCTCTGGCACGTTTGTTGGGGCCGTCACTGAGGTCATTCTTTCCCTGGGACATCTTCACTGGACATGGCTCTGTAAAGTCCATACAGACAAAATCATAATTTAAAGCAGATTAAACATTTCAGTTAGGCTGTATGGTTATAGGCTAGCAATTGTACACTAGAAATGTGGTAGTCATATTACCAATGCGATGTTATCACTGCAGTGTTTTGAGTAAGCACAATCTTTTCATGTTTGACAATTTTGTAATTTTCTGTAATATTAGACTCGTTTTTAAATGTTTGCACAATCATGTATCATCATTATTTTTTATTCTGTATTATACTGTTAATTTTATTATATCTTTTAGAAAAGCCTCAATGGACTAGTGTTGAAAACTAGCACTTGTGCTATAAACACGCAAAACAACACATCTGGTCTGTCCACTGTGACTGGTCCAATGTAGCTGTGGTGTCCATTTTAAATAAAAGTTATTTCATTCATTCATTACTTTTGCAAAAATATGTAATTTCATAAAGTCTGTAAACAAAGTTTAAGGTTTCTCTGCTCCCAATTTGTCTCTTGCTCATCTTTTCTACATGCTTGTTTTGATTCTGTAGGTGTGGGGGGGGGCAAATACATTTGTATGCTCCTCTCTTACACATCTTTGTAAACAAACTACTGCTTTCTAGCGCTGCCTCCTTAGAGCTGCTTGTCTGTCTGCATGTTTTGTTTTCAGTATTTTATTGACAAATAAGCATCTTCATCTTTGCTTTGCTGGCAGTGTATTTGTCTAATTTGACATCATTTTAGTATCCTCCTGATCTAACATGACCCTGAAGTGTAAACAGAGTCAGACAGTCAACGTCCGCTTTTGGCGTTAGCTTGCTGCTCCCCTGGCTACAAAAGACATCCCCATGCCATCTAATATTACAACTAATGTTAGCTAAATACCTAATTCTACCAAGCATTATCCCAACGTGTGCTGCATTACACTGAAGGGTAGTGTAAGATGCCTGGTAGTGTAAGACAGTAGGGAGTAAATGTATTATTATAGTCATGTGGGTGCTGTGGTATGTAGATTGCTCCACTTCTACAAGGTCAATTAGCATGTTCTTGGTATCTAGGGACATCTAGGGATCTCAGGGAATGTATTCCCAGTGTCAGAAATATTGTGTCTGTTACTAGGCTTGAGTAAATTGTGATGAAACAAGGAGAATATAAATTATGATTTTTCACAATAACACCATGCTAAAAATGACCAGACATGAAACACTGTCACCGAGCTCGTTCAGCACCTTCTTGAGATCACGTGTACAACAAATCTAAGCAAATTAATAAAGGGAAGATGATTAAACAGAAGGTTTTGTAGATACAGTACTGAATTCTGCCATCCGGACACATGCAATTTGCAGGGTTCTTACACCTTTTCCAAAGCAAAATTTAAGCACTTTTCAAGCATTTTCAAGGTGCCTTTTCAAGCTTTTCCAGCATCTTATGCGGCTGTGGTAAATTAAATAGTTACTCAAAATTATCATTTCACTTCTTCCATCACATTAAATCAGATGTTATTGTGCTATAAACAACCAAAATTATGTAGACTTGGCATCCTATATAACCTAAATATGAAACAATCACTAAAATAATCACCAGATAAAACTTCAATTTCAATAAAATATTTACTGAAAATGTGCAAAATAAGAGAAAAGTCTTAGAGGTAGGCACTAGAGAGTCAATCAGCTCCTTGAGCCTTAAAATGTATACAAAATCAAATCAACCTAGGATTTGTATATAACCCTCCACAGTGGTGTGTTCAGGTGGTACGTCCCAGCAGGGACCATGATGTAAGCTATATGATGCCCATGCTATTGGTTGCAATACAGATGCACAGTTGATGGAGACTCTAGTCTCCCCTCTTGTTATTTCACACAAACAGCTACCCCTAGTAGCTGGCTTCTTATGTTGCAGACATATCCTACAGAACATTCCTTAAAATAGAAAGATTTGCTTGTTAGTAGGGGTGGAACGGTATGCATTCGAACCGTACACCGTTCGGCACAACCTCCACCTATTGTTCGGTTCAGGGGATGCAAAAAAATAAGTTTTCTTCATTTGGCACGGAGAGGTGAAGCCAGGTGCTGTCAGTTCGTAGAAAGTCAGTGGAAATGGCAAGCGCAATATAAATCAATCTTCATTATGACTTTAAAAACATTTGGCATTAACATTACATAGGCCTACATCTTGCCATTACGTTAGCATGGTTTGTGACGCTACAAGTACAACGCACGTTGGTAGCCCGCCAGCTCCAATACAGCCAGTGAAATCATTATCAGACATCAATGAAATATTACCGTAGCTAGCAGAGGATAAAATGGTAGTCTGAGGCGGAGTGTCGAAAGACAATGACGTTTATTCAACATCCAAGAAGGCTAACATTGTGTTTACTAACTCCAACCGGGACTATTGCCGCTTTCCCACTGCATGGTATCAACTCGATTAGACTTCCACTGTAGGTAGAGTCGAGAACGAAGGTACCACACGCTAAATGTCAGTGCGGACCCCAAACCCATATTAGACAATTCCGTGTGTGAATTACGTTAATCCACCACCGTTTCACAATTACTGTGTTGCGCTCAATATTTAAATAATGTTAGTCTAAATAAATGTAGACAGACAATGTACGTATTTTAAAAATAGAATGAACAGAGTAGTGTTGTTTTGAAACAGTATACCTACAGTGTGTGTGTGTGTTAGTTTGCTTTATGCTGCATTCTATATTGATGGCCTTCTAATTTGTTTGTTTGTTGACACTTTTCCTTTTGATAAGAAATCCAGCCATATTCCTTTCATTGTATTTCAAATACTGCAATTTTTCTTTTTTTAACACTTTGACTGCCGGGAACCGTCTTTAGACGTCTTTGCTGGCCCTGCTAAAGTTGCCGGAGGACGCGTTACGTCGTCCTTATATCAATATTTCAAAAATCTGCGATCGGATTCATATGTCCCCTCCGCTGGCCTGAGATCCACCAGCAGGACCCACTGAGCTCTCTGGCGGTTCAGGAGCGCCATCTGGTGGCCGATCGGCGCAATCGCCAAACAGGATGTTGCATAGAGGTTGTCCTAGACGTCCGTAGTACTTCCGGGCGCTCGCTATAGGTCATGGGACTCTGGCTCGTCACGCTACACGGTGATCGATTGGCAATAACTCGATAAACAACATGATTTGGACGTATATACCATTATACAAGCTGGAGATGGACCGGGTAAAAATATATCCCATAATGATAAGATTTCTACTCTACGATGATCGCCCAACGGCGCGCGGAGACTGGGGTGAGTTTCAGCGTGTAACGTTACCGTCTTCGATACTAACTGCTATTATCAACATTTGACCCACATTAGATGATTGGTATAACGCTGCCCACGGAATTATAAACGCCCCCTCGCCCATCCGGTCAACATCAGATGACGTGTAGTAACTTCTAGAAGTACGTCTAGTTGGAATTTTTTATATCGCGCTGATTGCCATCAAACTGTATTTCATCATCAATATAATGCATTTGGGGCTATATATCACGTTCTGGAGAAAGCTGCAGAAAGAGATGAAAACATACTTATACATTAGACCATACTTTACTATGAATATGTGAATGAAAAAGTTTAACGTTGCTACACAATGAACAATACATATAGGACTTTGAATGTATGCCTCAGAGGACAGTTTACAACCCTATGTACTTTCTAAGAGCTATATATATCATTTATAGTATTGCTATCTGTCCATTCTCATTGTCACTTGAGTGCATAAACCGTGCCCTTCATAATGGCTTAAAGAAAATAAAAATCCATCGGTTGGTTGTCATTTTATAGCGTCGTGAATATAAGGTTTATCGCGCTTTCCGTCTTTTTCCAGGAAGCTAGATAATAGGCTAAATGTTGGCGCCGTTATATCAAACGCCATTTCTGCTGTATATATACGAATGAAATAAAACAAACTGCATAGCATCCGGACTATTACAGAGCATCTATGGATGAAATGGGGGCGGCGGGGAACGCCGATTAGTATTATTGATTAGCAATATAGTGTGCGTTCAATCAGCCATGTTCACTGATCTATCATGTTAGGTTTTAAAACAATGTCCAATCCAGCTGTAATTTGGGGGAATAGTGTCCTACCGTCAGCCCATGTGATCGCCGGCAGCATTTCTTCATTAGTCATCGGATTCTGGTAGATCGATATGTCCATTGGCTAATCATAAATCCCATTATTCCAGGCTGAAAAATACGTTTGGTAACTGGATCAAAGATGGAGGGTCTTCATTTGGAATCGAGGCTCATATGATCCGCACACAGGACTGTAAAAGATTTTTTTTTTAAATCCCCTCAATGATACTGCAGTGGAGCGATGGCGCCCCTAAGCGGATCTGGCCGGTATTGCATGTTTCGAAAATCAAATATGTGGGTAGGTCATGGATCTCGATCACGGACGTTAATAGCGTTATAAATATGGAATAAAACAATAACAACTTGCCACGAGTATATACGTGGCTCTGGTCCACAACGCATGGCACCGAAACACGTATATACTCGTGGACGGACGGCATAGTGTTAAATAACCTACAAAAAAAATCACGGAAATACCAGCACAAAATTCAAATTAAAATTAAACAAATATAAAAATACAATAAAAGATAAACTAATAAAATACCATAAAATAAATAAACAAATAAACAAATAAAGATAAAAATAAAAAACTGTTCTTCGGCTTCAATTTTATTTTATATATATATTTTTTTTTAAACCTTTCTCCCTTTTCCCCTTTCCTCTCCCTTACCTTTCATGTTTCCTATCTCTCTCCTTTGGATTCTTACATTTTCCAGGAAGTGTATAAACGATGTCCATGTCCTTTCAAACTGTTTTTCCCTTCTGTATGTATGTTAGTTTCTCCATTGCTAAGTTTTCTGACACTTCCTTTAACCACTGTTTAGCTCCTGGTCTCTGTATCTCCTTCCAGTTCAAAGCTATCACTCTCTTGGCCTGTAACAAACAAAATGATCAATTTCCTCTTTCTAATATAAGCTGGGAACTTCTCTGGGTATAAGTGTAGTATATAGAGCTGCCGCGATTACCGCATTACCGCGGTATCGCTGTTACATCACGGCCACCGCAGAGTAGGCTGAATACCGCGTCACCGCTGTTTTTTATAATAATAATAATAAATTATCCTCCTCTCGTTGGGCTTGCGGCTCTGCAGATATACCCTACTCCTCTCTCGAGGTTCCAAGCGACCCTATTGGGTACCAGAAAAGTCACGTGAAACATTGCAGACCACTGATTGGTCAGAAGAGAGTCGCGTCACACGTTGTAGCGTCATGCAGTGTGTTACCACCAATCGGCAAGCGAGTATTAGGTTTTTACTTCCTGAATGTCAGATCATCACAACACGGCTAATAACGTTAGCTTTAACTCTCCGCCGGAGTGGACTACGATCGCTCCTAAGGAGTACTAAACGAGACATAATGATTTTACTGTCTGCAACGAATGTTATAATAAAAGCCCTTCGTTCTATACACTTGTCTGATTGAAAACTTTATTAACAGACCGCAGAATGGGACAACTCGGCACGCTCTGAGCAAAGAAAGGAACTGAGATATGAATAAGAGTATTGCTTGCCTTGCTATTGTCCGGTAAATACGCTGATGTTATTGAACGTATAACTATATAATGTTAATGCCACAAAACGAATGCCTTTATTATAAAGTAGTAACTTTATAGTAATAATAATAAGAAAGGGTCGGGGGGGTTAGGGGTAACCACCCCTGCCCGCGACACCGAGTGAACGGCGCACGACCAGAGGGTAAACTTCGAATCCGTGTTTCACTTTCAATAACTAATGCGTGCTTGCCGAATCCCAAACAATATTCATGCTGCAAAGTCATCCTCTAAAAATAGACATTTAGACTAGAGGCAGGCTATATGCTATAAAGAGTAGACTACTACTAAAAAAAAAAATGCATTCAAACTTTTTTTTTTAATTTTTTGTGTGCATGCGGTAATAACCGCGGCGGTAGGAAATATTTTGCAAATTTGTGCGGTAAGGAAATAATCAATACCGCGGCAGCTCTAGTAGTATACATAACTTAGGATCGGTCAGGGTTTCTATCTCTGTCATCTCCGATATCTCCTTCCAATATTCCTGTATCTTCTCACATTCCCACATACAGTGGTACAGGGTCCCCACCTCTACTCCACACCTAGTACATTCATCCGGGATCATGGGATAAAACTTGTGTAATTTCTCTGGTGTCATATATACTCTATGTATCCACTTATATTGTAGGAGTTTACATCTGGTATTAATTGAAAGCGTCTGTGACATCTCACATGCTTGTTCCCAGTCCTCTTCTGCTATTTCTACCTCCATGTCCCTCTCCCATGCCCGCAAACTGCTCAAAGAGCTCTCTTCCGATCATAACAACACATCATAAAACTTGGATAATTGTCCTCTTCCCTCCATATTGTTCCTCGTAAGTCTTTCTATTATGGATGTGGGTGGTTCCTCTGTGCCCCCGTTCTTTGAGACTATGTAGCTCCTGATTTGAAAGTATTTAAATCTATGTGATCTTGGGATATAAAATGTGCTTACTATCTGCTCGAAAGTCATCAATTCCCCCTCTATGTATACGTTTTTAATCTTACCCAAACCTCTTTCTGCCCAATTTTTTAATCCCCCATGATTCCTTCCCGGTTTAAATTCCTCATTCCCCCAGATTGGTGTATACCCCGATAACTTATCCCTTCTACCTAAGTGTAAGTGCGCTTTGTGCCAGATCCTTACTGTATTCTGGAGGAACGGGTTCTTTGTATTTTTTATCAACAAGTTACTCTGTCGTGAATATATATATGCATCTAGTGTAATCTTTGTCTCTTCTTTTTCTATCTCCATCCGAGCCGGTATATCTGCATATTGAAAGTAGAACATTGCTGTCCTGAGCTGTGCCGCCCAGTAATAAAGCCTCATATCTAGAAGTCTAAGCCCTCCTCTGTCATACGGGAGGTAAAGGAGTGTCAGTCTCAACCTGGGTTTTTTATTGTTCCATATGAAACGTGTGAACATCGCTTTCAATCTCCCAAAGAAGGTTTCCGGTAAGGGCATTGGGATTGACTGGAATAGGTATAGGAATTTAGGCAATATAGTCATTTTAATAATATTCACTCTGCCTATCATTGATATTGGTAATTTGCTCCATCTTTCAAGGCTATTTTCTACATCTGTCATTATTGGATAGTAATTACTTTGTACTAAGTCTTTAATCTCCGGGGTTATCTTTATCCCCAAGTTAGTAAACCCCTTGGGGGAGCTCGCAAACTGCGTGTGCACCGGCGCCTTTTCTCTCTTATTAAGTTACATAAGTGCGCTTTTATTTTGATTCGTTTTATATCCTGAAAATACTCCAAATTTCTCTAGTATTTCGTTCGCATTTCTAATTGAGGTATCCAATTTTGTTAAGTATAGTACTATATCGTCTGCGAAAAGAGATAGGCGATGCTCCATTCCCCCTATTCGTATCCCTGTGATTCCCGGGTCCTGTCTAATCGCCATCGCTAATGGTTCGATTGCGAATAAAAATAGCAACGGAAAAATCGGACATCCCTGTCTGGTAGATCTCTGTAGTTTAAACGGTGTCGATATTTGGTTGTTTGTAGTTATTTCGACCATTGGGTCTGTGTATAGAATCCTGATCCATTTTATATATCCTTCTCCAAACCCGAACCTTTTAAGTGTTTCAAACAGATATCCCCACTCAATCCTGTCAAATGCCTTTTCGGCATCTAATGACAGAACTGCGTGGTCTTTTTCGTTTTTCTTAGTGTGTAGAACATTTAGTAATCTCCTAATGTTATGAAATCCCTGTCTTCCCAATACAAATCCGTTCTGGTCATTTTTTATCAGATGTGGAATCGACTTCTCTATGCATCTAGCTAGCGCCTTACATAAAATCTTCGTATCACAGGACATGAGGGACACAGAACGATATGAAGTTGTGTCTGAGGGTGGCTTTCCCGGTTTCTTCAGTACCGAAATCATCGCCGATCTTAAGGATGGGGGTAAAGTCCCCTCCTCATATGCTTCCTTGAACATTTCCAGTAGGTGGGGTAGCAGTTTCCCTGTGAATCTATATATTTCTGTTGGTATCCCATATGGGCCCGCCACTTTCCCGCTATTCATAACCGTAAGCGATTCGTTTAATTCTTCTATTGTTAGATCTTGATCAAACTGTTTCTGTTCCTCCTCCGTTATTTTTTGGGAATTCTAACTTGTCCAGGAATTCATTTTGTTGTTCTGTGTTCTTTGGGTATTCTGATTTATATAACTTTTCATAATATTCTTTAAAGGTGTTATTTATTTCTAATGGGTCATTCGTTTCAACCCCATCCCCTAATTTGATCGTATTTATCATTCTTTCCGTTTGTGCCTTTCTAATTCTCCATGCCAGTATCTTGCCTGCTTTTTCCCCTTGGTCGTAGTATGATTGTTTTAGCCACTGTAAGTCTGATGTTATCTTTGTAGTGGATAGATGCTTGTACTGGGCCTTTAACACTTTGAGCGCCACTCACGGCTAATCTCTGCTTTACGATTGTGACGTTGAAAGCCACGTCGCGACTTTTCTCTGATTTTTATTTAATTTTCTTTTTAAATACGCGAGCCTACCGTTGGAGATCCAGGGGCCGCCGGCGATCAGATGTGAAAAAAGCGCCCCCTATCGTCTCCCAGATGGTAAATCACCCTTTTGGAATATAAAAAATATTCCAGTCCACATTTTCCAGACCACTGATGCAGCCGGAGTTACCAGAGTTCATTCTGGAGCCTCTGAGCCGCGGCGAGCATGGGTTATACTGTACACACGTTGGATCAATATACTTATCGATTTTTTCGAATGGTGATCAGGAATTGGAATATACCATTTGGATACCATCTGATGTCAGTTAAGGAATCTATGTTATCAGTGTTAGGATAATCAGACTCGTTTTCATGGAGATATAAGCGTTTCCACTATATGTGATATGGCTGTTTCACTGTAAAAGCCATGAGGAAATAATAGCAGCGATTATCAGCGCACGGCACGAGCGTGCGCACACATATACTATCGACCATCTAGCGTTTATTTGAAAACGATTCATAAATAGACCGACAAATGATAACGTTCTGGAATATTCCAGTAAAAGGCGATTATCAGGGAATGTGTTGTTTTTTCTTCGAAACAGAGTGGTTTTCAAAATGCTATAAAAAGGAAATGAAGCGATAAAAACACAATCTGCTTTGCCAATGTTGACTGGAAAATGATTCTTTGATAAGCGATGGGCAGATTAGACACATAGCATAATTTAAAACATAGATTAGGCGATATTAACGTTACATGGGCCGTGGACCGTGGCATCAACGGGGTAAAAAGGAAAACACGGCCTGGCACTGAAAGTGTTAATACCCGTAGTTCTCTCTGTTTTGCTGGGTCTTCTCCTCTATATAGCTGTTCTTCCACTTTTTTTACCTGTCTTTCTATGTCCTCCATTTGCTTATAGTGTTCCTTAGATTTATGTTTAGTATAGCTTATCATCTCTCCCCTTATATACGCCTTAAATGCTTCCCATCTCATCGTTGCACTTGTCTGGTCTGTATTTATGGAGAAGTATATTATGTCTATTTTTTCATCTATAAAAGTCATACATTTTGGGTTGTTGAGCCACTTGGTTTGGAATCTGAATCTAGGGGGTGCCTTCGCTATTTCATAGTTAACGTCATTGGGGAATGGTCAGACAGTAATCTACTGTCATATTCACTTCCTGTAAACTTAGATATCAAGCTTGTCGAAACAAAAAAATAGTCTATTCTAGAGAACGATGGCCTACTTAGTAATTTTGAAGCGCACGAATATTCCCTCTTGTCTGGGTTTAGCTTTCTCCAGCGCCGCGGATCATGAGTTCTACTGTATACACGTTAGATCTATACACTTATCGATTTTTTCGAATGGTGATCAGGAATTGGAATATACCAGTTGGATACCATCTGATGTCAGGTAAGGAATCTATGTTATCAGTGTTAGGATAATCAGACTCGTTTTGATGAAGATATACGCTTTTTTCTGATATGTGCTCCAGCGGTTTCACTGTAAAATACATGAGGAAATGAAAACGGCTATTATCAGCTCGCGCCTAGAATGTGCGTGCACGTATACTATTGATCATCTAGCGTTTATTTGAAGACGATTCATAAATAGGCCGACAAATATCAACGTTCTGGAATATTCCAGTAAAAGGCGATTATCACAGAATGGGCTGTTTTTGACCTCAAAACGGGTGCTTTTCAAAATGCTCTCAAAACGGAAATGAAGCGATAAAAAACCAATCTGCCTTGACAGCACTGACTGGAAAATTATTCTTTGATAAGCGACGGGCAGATTAGACACATAGCCATAATTTAAAACATAGATTAGGTGATATTAACGTTAACATTGGTGCCGATGGTGGCATTCAAGCACTAAGTCGTGCGCCCCCTGGTGGCACTGAAAGTGTTAAAAGGAACACACCAACATTTTGTGAAATTAGCTTATCGTCTTCTCCAGAGAGAGACAAGTACTGCTAACCGATTTCTTAGCTCTTCCTGTGAAACATTAATTCCCTCTCTCATCTACTGAAGCCTCTCTCCACTGCTTTCTTAGCCGTCTCCTCTTTCTCATCTACTGAAGCCTCTCTCCACTGCTTTCTTAGCCGTCTCCTCTTTCTCATCTACTAACGCCGCTCTCCACTGCTTTCTTAGCCGTCTCCTCTTTCTCATCTACTGACGCCGCTCTCCACTGCTTTCTTAGCCGTCTCCTCTTTCTCATCTACTGACGCCGCTCTCCACTGCTTTCTCAGCCGTCTCCTCGTTCTCATCTACTAACGCCGCTCTCCACTGCTTTCTTAGCCGTCTCCTCTTTCTCATCTACTGACGGCGCTCTCCACTGCTTTCTCAGCCGTCTCCTCGTTCTCATCTACTGAAGCCTCTCTCCACTGCTTTCTTAGCCGTCTCCTCTTTCTCATCTACTAACGCCGCTCTCCACTGCTTTCTTAGCCGTCTCCTCTTTCTCATCTACTGAAGCCGCTCTCCACTGCTTTCTTAGCCGTCTCCTCTTTCTCATCTACTAACGCCGCTCTCCACTGCTTTCTTAGCCGTCTCCTCTTTCTCATCTACTAACGCCGCTCTCCACTGCTTTCTTAGCCGTCTCCTCTTTCTCATCTACTGACGCCGCTCTCCACTGCTTTCTTAGCCATCACCCCTCCTTCACCAATTTCAACATTTATTTCTGCCATCTGGACCTAACTGACTGCCATCTCTCCACCCTCTTTCTCTCAATGATTCCAAATCTTTCAGCACCATATTCATAAATAATGTCTCCCACCTTCTCCAATTTATTTACCACTGCTCCTTTAAGTCCATCTAACACCATTTTCAAATCCCTGTTAACTGTCTCCCATTCCTTCCTTTCATTTGCCCTAGATCATTTAACTCTAGCCTTTTGCCCACAGCTCTTCTCTCTGACCAGCATGCTGGCCTCAGTACCATCTACATCCCCTCCTATAATGGGGTGTTAACGCATGCCAGCCCCCGATGGGGTCTATTCCCTCAGCCGTCTTTCCAAGCAGTCACATACAAAGTAAGTGTCAAGCCTTGTGATGTTCTCAAATCAATAAGTAATCGTGTTTAATAATCATGATTTCAATATCAATAAGAATTATCATGATTATGAATTTTGTCATAATCGAGCAGCCCTAGACTGTACTGTGGAATTTGTTTGTCAGTTTTACAAGTGTTGCTACTAAGGCTGTCAAAGTTAAATAACGCACAATTCTTTTAACGGCACTATTTTTTAAACGCAAGATTACCATTTAAAAAAATATATATATACTGCATGTGCTTTGGACTGACATTTTGAAGAGGAGGGGTACTATCTATAATCACTATACCTGTGATATAATCAACATACCTGTGTTTAGGGATGTCCCGATCACGTTTTTTTGCTCCCGATCCGATCCTGATCATGTGATTTTGAGTATCTACCGATACCGATCTTTCCCGATCCGATAAAAAATGGTCATGTTTGTTGAATAAAAAAAAAAAAAAAAAAATCAAATTTTATTTTATTTTTTTGCCGATCCCGATCTTCGGAAAATCACGTGATCGGCCCCGATCCCGAGATCGGATCGGGACATCCCTACCTGTGTTGTATAGACAAGGACCCTACAGTAGAGGTCTGCAAGCCCGAAGGGGCCCGACACCATGGACAGATTAGGGCCAGGGTCGATTTATTTATGCATAGATGGGGTTCGGGTAGGGCTCGGGCTCCTTTTATTTGTCTCGCTTCATTTTACACACAAGTCGTGCGCGCACACACAATCAGGCCCTCGCGTCGTGTTTCCATCAAAGCAATAAGCTAGACCGCTGAGAGCGTGCATGTCGGAGATGGAGAAGCTTCCTTTGCTAGCTAGACCGCGTGCTATGTGTTGAGTAAACCCGCAAGCAGCAGCTGGAGCGAGCGATATTTCAGCAGCGCAGGGAGAACGCTGGAGGAGAGGAGAACAGCTGAAGCCATCAACGGTGGAGGCCATTATTTTCCTTCAGAGCGCCCGTGAATGTACAGCAGAGTGGAATAAACTGTAAAAGGTTTTGCATGATTGTTCTTGGATTTAGCCGGTTGGCGAAGATTTGTGAGTTGTTAAAGTTATTCAACGCAAGAAGTTTTTGTTGCCGAAGTTCATCTAACAGTGAAGTGGTGAGTCCATCCGGATTTACTCAAATTAATTGGCCTTTTGGTTAGAGTGTTTTCGGTTTACGCTTTAGTGTCATGTCTATGGGCATGTAATTGTTGCCGTTGTTGGACGCAGAGCTATGTCGTTATTGCATTGTGCATTTTTTGTCGTAATGTAGCATTTGTGTGTGTAACGTAGGTAGCGTGTATGTGTGTGATGTCTGTCATGACATTGTAATATTGGCCTCAGGCTTAAGTCGGGCTAGGGCCGAATAATTGCTTAACTTTTCGGGCTAGGGTAGGGCCGGGCCTGAATGCTACAGGCTTGGGCCGGGCTGGGGCAGACATGGCAGGCCCATGCAGACGTCTACCCTCTACAGCCTTAATCAATAGGTGACATAATAAAAATGATCATATTCATTTTTAAGAATTCGCATAGGTAAATTCTTAACCTCACATCTAGACTTAAAAAGATGTCTAAGAAAGAGAAAGAAAGAAAGACGACAATAAAAAGAAAGTAACATACTGATATCCTGATGGTCTGTGGGCTCCTCCTTCAGCCCAGTGGAAATATCCATGGTTGGGTCTAGTGTGTCCTGAACCTCCTCTATTTTAATCATCACTAGGTCACTGGGTGGATCTGGAACAGAGGGAGACAGAAACTAAGTATTTACAGTGCCATGAAAAAGTATTTGCCCACTTTCTGATTTCTTCTGTAATTACAGATCTTCTTTTTTAATAATCAGTAGGTCTCTTCAATCTCTGGACCTAAAGATTTCCCTATGGATTAATTCCTAACTGTATTTGACCAGGGACCAGCCATATACAGGAGGGGCTACCAGCTAGTGCAAGACAGTCATAGAGAGTAATGAAACACATGGCCATTTAGTTTACTTTCCATCCATCAGACTCTTCAACAATGTATGTGAAAATACCCCACTTTGTTATGGTAAGACAAATAGACTGAGACGTGAGGAGCGAAAGCTGTGGACACAGAGACATACAACTATGCTGCAACAGAGGATGGACAACAAGAGAAAATAAAGACAATAAAAAGAAAAGTAACATACTGATATCCTGATGGTCTGTGGGCTCCTCCTTCAGCCCAGTGGACATATCCATGGTTGGGTCTAGTGTGTCCTGAGCCTCTTCTTTCTTAATCATCAGTAGGTCGCTGGGTGGATCTGGAGCAGAGGGAGACAGCAACTAAGTACTTACAGTAGCATTGAAAAGTATTTGCCCACTTTCTGATTTCTTCTGTAATTACAGATTTGTCACACTGTTTTTTTTGTATTAATCTTTATACAAAATCTAATACAGGATGTAATTGAGTCCTGAGCCTCTTCTTTCATGATTGATAGGGAGTTGGAGGTAGATCTGGGGCAGATGGAGACAGCAAGCAACTAAGGAAATACTCCAGTATTTACAGTATTATTTTACAAATTATTATATTTATATACTGAACTTTATTTAAAATCAAACATACTTCCTTTTCTTCCATTACATTTATTTAGGTTAAACAAGACGACTGACCCCTTTAGCTAAGGCTTAATACATCACAGTTGAGATCCCTTCTATCAGCTTAGTTCTCCTGGTTGCTATTCAATCCAGCAGGGGAACCAGGACAAAGGTGTTCCATTTATAAAACAGATACCAGAATAAAGTGCTCCAAATAGTTAGGCTGAATGTGAACAAGAGCTACCAGAATAAAGTGCTCCAAAGAGTTAGGCTGAGTTTGATCAAATTAAAGAATGAGAGGAGAGAAAGCAATGGTGACAAAGACCGAGACATATAAACATGCTGGAGCAGAGGAAGGAGAAGACTAAGGCTGCGGTTACACTAATGGCCAGTTTTCGTTTCGTTGTCAGGGTCAGTTTCGCTTTTCAGAACGCAACGTAATGGCAGGCAAGTTAGACATTGTTTTTGCCTCCTGAGCACAGTGATGTATATACATGTAGTACAATGCCAAAGCAGTAGGTGGCAGTAGGTGACGATGTAGTTCAAACATGAAGGCAATTTTCAACCAATCAGAAAAGTTGAATGTGCCAATACACTTCCTGTAAAAAATCAACAATCTACTATCTTTAAATGCCTCGCGTGAGCCATTTAGCCAATGTAGCATTTATTTTTCAGCAAAGAAAGTGCAATAAAAGTGCAATAAACAAAACGGATACATTCACTGTGTGTTCTGCCTCATTTGTTGATGAAACAAAACTAACATCAACACAATTGACCACCAAGAGCGGAGTTTAGTCTCACAAAAAGATTGTTGCTGATTTTGTTAGCTTACGTGCTAACGTGATTGGAATATGCCAGTATAACAGTATAGCATTGTGGCTAGCAGCGAAGTTTGTTAGCTTACGTGCTAACGTGATTGGGAAATGCCAGTATAACAGTATAGCATTGTGGCTAGCAGCTTGGTAACATTAATGCTAGCAGAATGAATGGATGTAAACTTTATTTAACAGATTGCAGAATGGGTACAAATACAATACAATACGGCTCAATACAAACAATTGTTAAGGGAATGCAGACTGTTGTAGCTTGGACTGGGTTCCTTATAACAATAACTTGACAACACATGGTAGCCGCAGCTCCTTGGGACAGCTCTGCTGTAAACACTGGAAATAACCGTGCGGGTCTCTACTGCGCATGGGCGTTGAGCAACAACGGCTCAGTATCCGGCTTGCGCAGATTACATGGCACCATTGTCTGCGAGTTTTGGCGAGTATCCAAAACAGAAACACAATTTCAGCATTGCCAGTAGGACAGTAGAAAACGGTGTTTCTTTTTAACTTGGACAGCAAACGTAATTATTCAGCAACAAAAACGTTGCTGTATTCAGCAGTGTAACCATGGCCTAAATCAAGTTAAGAGAAAGAAACAACATACTGATCTCCTGGTGGTCTGTGGGCTCCTCCTTCATCTCAAAGGAAGTCTCCTTGGGCGGCTCTAGCGCGTCCTGATCTTCTTCTTTAATAATCAGTAGGTCTCTGGGTGGATCTGGAACAGAGGGAAACACAACTCAACATACTAGTCTTTATTTACGTCTGGGTCTGGAGAGTAAACTAAAGTCTCTTCAGTAGGAAGTCTTGTTCTGACTTACAGAGGTCCTGCTGGTCTGATTCCTCCTTCATTCTAGTAGGTGTGATCTTGGACGTCTTCTACTGGAACTGGAGTTTTGCTACAAGGATAAATGCAGATGGTCACAGAGAGCCCATACTAGGGGTGGACGGTATGGTCTAAAATTTATATCACGGTATAATCTGAAGCATAGACGGTAACGGTATATATCACGGTATCATCGTTTTTGATAATTTTTTTTTTTTTTTTATATATATATATATATTTTTTTTTATAAAATATATACATTATATAATTAGACTTGTACTTGTATTATCTGCGAGACATCGCCACCACGCAACAAGGTCCACTGTCTGTGTGTACTCTAGTAGCCTCCAGCTACGGCCAGGATTCTCCGGAGCTGCACCTGGACCTATACTCGAGTAGCCTCGAGCAGAGCTACGGCCAGGATTCTCCGGCGCTGCACCTGGACCCTATTGTATTGGTACTATAACGTTAGCAAGCCCTCAGCTCGAATACGCATCGAATCAGTGTTATAAGACATTGATATCAGGAGCCATCTGTAGCTACTGCTAGCCGGATATATAACGTTAATACAACGCCTCAGTGAATTATTTAGTTCAATGGGACATTTCGTTTTGAATGGTGAACTAACTTGCGTTAACGTGAGCTAACGGAGCTATCATACACGTCTACTCTCTACTAGACTTGATGGAGCGTTTGTTGATGTCAGGAGCTATCGGTAGCTGGCCGACTAGATACCGTTCGGTTAGACAATGCCTCATCATGTATTAAACTAAAAGTGAATAGTTGACTGGGTCATTTTGTAACGGTAGCTAAGCTAACGTTAGCTCAGGGAGACGTCCCGTCCCACTAGACTACTAGTAGACCCGTGTTTACATGCGTGCGGGAGGGGCTGGCACGCCCACTGCGCGAAGCCTCCTAAATAACTTTTTCCAGTTCGCACATATCTATTATCTATGACTAATTCTATCTATTTTTAGGGGCAAATGCGAGTGAAATAGTCGCGCTGTGGTTACATGACGTCATTGCTATTTTAGAGCTGCACTACCGGTTACACGGTATAGGCAAAATCCATACCGTAGAGCAAATTCATACCGTTTATACCGTATACCGTTTATACCGTCCACCCCTAGCCCATACTGTAGATCCAAGTCTGGAACTGACTGGTCAGCCAGGACATATATAGAGGCTTCTCTCCACCAATCACATCACAGTATGGAGGGGAAAAGAATGAGAACTGTTGGCCAATTAGTTGGCATGCTTTTATTCAAAGCCAATTACATAAATGCAGGACTTAATTTGTGCCAGGACCTGCCAGATTGGGACCGGCACCTATTTGATCGGATCCGGCACCTCCTCTGTCATAACCTTCTGTCAATACATTTAGTGGGGGGCGTGGCCACTGCCAGGCAGCATAGGATTTTGATTGAATTGATTGATTGAAAACTTTATTAACAGATTGCAGAATGGGTACAATACAGTACGGCTCAATACACACAATTGTTGCAGACCAGAGAAAGACTTTCATCTTGTTTACATCAGGGTCCCCCATTTTCAATTTGTCGTTCGACTTAACTACGCGTTAGTCGCGACTCCAGCCTTAACCCTGCTATTCTGAATATTATATTCTGTTCTGTTTGCCATGTCCTAAACCTCTGCCTGTCTCCTTGTCCAGGACCTCCAGTCGACCTGCCTGCCTCACAGCTAAGGGATGGGTACCGTTCACATTTGATCCGATACGGTACCGGTACCGGTGGATTTTTTCGGTACTTTAGTCTCTAAATTGTAATCTACCTACCTCAGTCGTGAAAAAAAATCCGAACTTCAAATAACTACACTTTCGACCGTTTTCGGCTTGCCATTGCCCCGACTGCTTTGTTGTTGAATCAAGTCAAATCCTAGGTAAGCGTATATTGTGCGTGTGAACGTTGACATGAAAAGAAAAAAGGTAAAAAAAAAAAGTGAAAAAGAAATATAAAAATTTCTCACGTGAATCGATACTCAGTAGTACCGACGTGTTTCGGTAAGTACCTTTAAAAGTACCGAATTCGGTACCCATCCCTACTCGCAGTACCCTGCTAGCTAGCTAACAACATGCCAACCACTCAGACTCCACAGCTGAGACCCTCATCCATGCCTTCGTCACCTCCCGTCTGGACTACTGCAACGGGGTCCTGTCTGGGGTCCCAAGCAAAACCCTGGACAGTAGGGCTGTCTTAAATACTTTGAAGCTTCGTTCGATGGCACAAGCTTCGAACATTAAAAAAAATCGAAGTTAAAAAAAAAAAAAAAAAAAAATTTATCAATTTTTCTTTTACTTCGCTTTTTGTGTGTGTGTGTGTGTGTGTGTGTGTGTGTGTGTGTGTGTGTGTGTGTGTGTGTGTGTGTGTGTGTGTGTGTGTGTGTGTGTGTGTGTGTGTGTGTGTGTGTGTGTGTGTGTGTGTGTGTGTGTGTGTGCGCGCATGGGGCCATTGGGTGGGGCCGGGGGACAAATACACTGGAGGAAAGTAACCCAGCTCAGCACTGCCCAAATTATATCATCACTATTGCCTGTTTGAAGGATATCATCCTCAAACACATATACACCTACATGCCTTGTAGAATTCCACACATAAGAAAGAAAGATACTGGGATGAATAAACAAAATAGGAAATAAAATGTAGAAATGCATGCAATACATACATAAATATGAATCTCCATATATGAAATAAGATAAGATAAGATATTCCTTTATTGATCCCCTTGGGGAAATTCAGGCATCATAGCAGCATGGGGGGGGGGGGGGGGGTACAGGTAGTAAAACAACACAGTGTACAGGTAGTAAAAACAACACAGGCAGTGTAAACAATTTGGTCAATATGGTCAATATAATTTACTATCTGACTAGCTGAAGAAATATTCACATTATACAGTGTCACATAAGGTGCAGTATGCATAAGGTAGTGTTATAATTTACTATCTACTGAGTATACATTATTCACAGTATCACGGTATCCACTGAAATATACATTATTCACAGTATCACAGTATCCACATAAGGTGCAGTATGCCTAAGGTAGTGTAGGTTGTCCTCCTTGGGTTCCTATAAGTCCCAGGTCAATGTCTGGTAGCAGTCGCTGTTAGATGTAAATAGAACATTTAGATAAGGTGCTACTGAGATGTTTTGGTGAGTTCTTTGTTTTTTTGTGGAAGTAGCCCTTCTTAAAAATGCATGAACATTCACTGATAATTGGTCTGTAGTGGAGTCTACAAGGTCTACATTGCCGGACCATGTAGAATCCGGACCTTGTAGACTGACATAATTCTGTGCATAGTTTAGTCTACACAGGCCATATTTCAAATAATCAAAATCTTACTTCATTAATCTTAAACATTCTTGATTTGGGGGATTGGTAGTTCCCATGAAATCTGAAGTTGTTCAAACGACAACAGCGATCCACCTTGAATTAAACCTTGTTGGCTGCGTCACAGTCATGAAAGGGGCTACTTAATTCATTAATCCAATCCACTTTATTTATAGAGCACATTTAAAAACAACAAAGTTTACCAAAGTGCTGTACAAGTCCCACAACATAAGATTTAAAAAAAAAATATATATATATATATATATAAAAATAATAATAAAAAGAATTTCGAAGCTTCGAATTAAAATCGAAGCTTGGCCCCGAAGCTTCGATTGCCAAAAAAAGCTTCGAAGGTCAGCCCTACTGGACAGGCTCCAGTATGTTCAAAATTCAGCTGCCAGGGTTCTAACCCACACCAAACCCTGACAGCACATCACCCCCACCCTCATCCACCTCCACTGGCTCCCCATCAAATCCTGCATCACCTACAAAACCCTCCTGCTCACCTACAAATCCCTTCACGCTCTGGCACATCAGTACCTCACTGACCTCCTCCACCCCTACACTCAGTCAGTCCCTACGATCCACGGACAGTCGGACACTGGTCAGCTCTCCATCCCCCGAACCAGACTGCGGACCTTCGGGGACAGAGCTTTCAGTGTGGCAGCTCCCACCCTCTGGAACTCCCTCCCCGCAGAACTCTGCACCGCCCCAACTCTGGACTCATTAAAAAAACTGCTCAAAACCCACCTCTTCAACTTGGCCTTTAACCCCTTTTTTATCCACTTTTTCTCCCATTTTCTATATTTTCTCCCATCCCAATTTCATATCATCCAATTCAACCCTCCCCTGTCACGAACGCTGTTTCTTGCCTCCCACAAGCCGGCTGCAATGTGGACTAAGTCATACATAGCACAAGTCCCTACGGCTGTCTTAAATACTTCGAAGCTTCGTTCGATGGCACAAGCTTCGAACATTTTAAAAAAAATCGAAGTTTAAAAAAATTAATTTTTTCTTTTTTTTTTTACTTCGGTGTGTGTGTGTGTGTGCATGGGGCCATTGGGTGGGGCCGGGGGACAAATACACTGGAGGAAAGTAACCCAGCTCAGCACTGCCCAAATTATATCATCACTATTGCCTGTTTGAAGGATATCATCCTCAAACACATATACACCACCTACACGCCTATTCTCAGTCCTTGCCCCACAATGGTGGAATGAACTACCCACCCCAGTTAGGACAGCCGAATCCCGTCCAATCTTTCGCCGTCGACTAAAGACGCACTTCTTCAACCATTATCTGAAATAAAATTTAAAAAATCTAACCCTAACTAACCTTACTGTCATGCACTTGTCCTAATAAACTAACCTACACTGTAACACGCAACACTTTGATGAATATTGTTACTCAGCTGATAGAGTTGTATCCTTCCTGATGACCTGTCGTACAGAACTTATAAGTCGCTTTGGATAAAAGCGTCAGCTAAATGACTAAATGTATATGTGAATGTAAATGCCTTGTAGAATTCCACACATAAGAAAGAAAGATACTGGGATGAATAAACAAAATAGGAAATAAAATGTAGAAATGCATGCAATACATAAATAAATATGAATCTCCATATATGAAATAGAACATTTAGATAAGGTGCTACTGAGATGTTTTGGTGAGTTCTTTGTTTTTTTTGTGGAAGTAGCCCTTCTTAAAAATGCATGAACATTCACTGATAATTGGTCTGTAGTGGAGTCTACAAGGTCTACATTGCCGGACCTTGTAGACTGACATAATTCTGTGCATAGTTTAGTCTACACAGGCCATATTTCAAATAATCAAAATCTTACTTCATTCATCTTAAACATTCTTGTTTTGGGGGATTGGTAGAATGAATGAATGAATGAAAACTTTATTTAACAGATTGCAGAATGGGTACAATACAGTACGGCTCAATACATACAATTGTTAAGGGGATGCAGACCTGAGAAAGACGTTTGTCTTGTTTCCATCAGGGTCCCCCATTTTCAATTCATATAGACATTTATGACATACACAACATACATGACATTTATGGCATAGGGACATATAGGTATTTAGTACTGATACATTTGTGACTCATTAGTTCCCATGAAAGTTGTTCAAACGACAACAGCGATCCACCTTGAATTAAATCACACAGCCGTGTTGGCTGTGTCACAGTCACGAAAGGGGATTGTAGGAGCCATTTCATTTGATTTAATAGTTTTGACTAAATAGCGCCGCCACTGGTCGCCTCGTAAAATGGCACCATGGTTCTCCTATTAATTACGGCACAGCTGTGTGTAAACGCACGCCAGACGAGAAACAGTTTTTTAACCGCTCGCTTGCTACACACACACACAGCGCAGATTGAATGAATGAAAGACTGAAAAGAAAGACTTTGCTTAGAATCATTATGAGTTTATTTGAAACCCTTTTGCTGCGCCTGTTTGTTTTGAAACCTTTTTAGTACAAGTCTGGAGCCTGTTTTGTTTCATTTGTTTGCCCCGTTATTATTTGAAACTTTACGCAACTCCTTCCATAAAACTCAACCGGTTCGAACCCATCGGATGCAACTATCAACAACATCAAACAGTGAGTAACAAGACAGCCCAAGTCAATGTGGTGTGAGCGCGTTGAAGACGTATCCTGGCTTAGATAGGCAAATTGAGCCTACATTCAAGTTGAAAAACTCTCTGATACGGACACAATGAATGGAATTTGATGGATCAAAAGGATCTAATGGATGTGTCACGCTATTGAGAACAATGGAATGTGCAATACAATTGGATAAATGAACGCGAAAGATGCGCATTTAAAATGGTATCAAACGGATCTAATGGTGTGTCACGCTATTGAAAACAATGGACTGTGCAATATGATTGAATAAATGAACGCGAAAGACGCGCATTTCAAAATGGAATTGGAGGATGTGTGATGCTATTAAAGGCAATACAATGTGCGATATCATATGGACATATGGACGCCAAAGACGCGCATTTCAAAATAGAATTGGAGGATCAAAGTATCTAATGGATGTGTGATTCTATTAAAGATCATGCAATGTGCGATATCATGTGGATAAATGAACGCCAAAGACGCGCATTTAAAGTGGATTTGAAGGAATATATGTCGTCATCAAATAAACCTGTGCACCGTTATAAATAGATAAATAGATGCTGCTTAACGATGTCTGGACAAGATAAAGAGGAATTGGGCCATTCTGATGCAGCTGCTGTGATTGTGACTGAAGGTTCTGATGCAGCTGCTGTGATTGTGACTGAAGTTACCACTGTTCACACTTCTGATACAAATGTTAACTTGCCTGTGGTTGAGGGAAAGAGACAAGTGAAACCCACGCAACGGGCACTTGAGGCTAATTATACAAAACAATGTAATCGAAGAAAAGCTAAACTTGGACAACTCACAAGCAAAAGAAATGTGTTACAAGCACTTATGGTTGATTACAGAAATGTTGAATTGGTTAAACAAGAATACAATGAATTTAATTCTAAAACAAATGACTTCAAATCACTTCACAAAACAGTACAGCAGCTGTTATCAGAAGAGGAAGCGGCAGAAGAACAAGATCAGTGGTACATGCCGAAGTTCAAAATCATATGTGAATTTCATGATAAGGTTATAGAATGGATAAATAATGCCCCTGCAGCTATGGCACAAAAGCCACCAGAAGTGACACCAGCAGTGACACCAGCACAAAGTGTGAAATCATTTGGCAATAATTCAGTTGGCATGAAATCCACTTCAAGCACCGCAGCATTAAGACAGGTAGAGGCCGAAAGAGCCAATCTAGCCACACGTTCTGCTTATCTCAAACAAAGACAAGCATTTGAATTTCAGGAGGCACAGCTCAAAGCAAGAAAGGAAGCATTTGAATTAGAAGTGGAAATTGCAGCTGCTGATGCCATGTTAAAGGTTCTGGATGTTACTAAACATGTAGACACCAGGCTTGATGTTAACCCCTTAATCCACATCAATCCACTTTATTTTGACTCAATGCGATCCTTACCAGTGGACAGCCAGAAGGTTAATCATGGATTGGATGATGAAGAGGAAGATGATGACTATGAAGAGGATGATGAGGCTGAAGAGAATGATGATGATGATGATGATGGTGATGATGATGATGATGATGATGATGATGAATTTGAAGGAGCAGCTTCCCATCCACCACTGAGACGAAGGTCTCAACATGCCCCTAGTGGCCAATTACGGCAGCCACAGAAACAAATGGCTCAGCAGCCTACAAGGTCACGAATGCCTGTTGCTCACCAACAACCCCAACAGCCTAACCCAAACTTTGGCTTGCAGGATGGTGCTCAGGTTAATGTTCAACCAGGCGGAGCCATGATGGACATTTTGAGAAAACAAAATGAAATCACAGAAATGTTAATTCAAGAACAGAGGTTCTCACTCTTGCCTTCTAGAGAGATTCCTGTTTTTAAAGGTGATCCATTAAGTTATGTCTCTTTCATTAGTACATTTGAACATTGTATAGAAAGCAAGACAAGTAACAACAGAGATCGACTGCTCTTTCTTGAACAATTTACAGATGGAGAACCAAAGGCAATTGTGAGAAGCTGCCTTCACATGGATTCCCAAAAAGGCTATGTGAAAGCAAAACGGCTGCTACGCAAACATTTTGGAAATGAGGTTTTCATTGCTGCTGCCTATCAGGAACAAATTCTGAATTGGGATGCAATCCGATCGGAAGATGGTAAAGCCTTACACAAATACTCACTCTTCTTGAGAACATGCTGCAATGCTATGAGCAATAATGAAATTCTGCAAGACATGAACAATCCTACACACTTGAAATCTGTCTTGTCAAAACTGCCATTCAAGCACAGAGAGAGGTGGAGGACAGTAGCATATGGTTACTATGAGCGTACACACAGAAGAGCTAAGTTCCCACAACTTGTAAATTTCATTGAAAGGCAAGCAAACATTGCCATTCATCCCCTCTTTGGAGAAATACAAGACACAAAACCGAAAGAAAAGAGGACAATCCCTTCTCCCCGAAATAGTCATTTGAAATACATACCAGTTTCATCATACACTAAGAGCAGTTTTGCGACAGTAACAGAATCCTCAGAACCACCAAGCACAAGCAGCTCTGCAGCCGTGCAACAGAAAACATGTTTCTTTTGCAAAGAAAACCACAGCACAGACCTGTGCAAGACATTGGATAAGAAAATACACAAAGACAAAGTTGAGTTCTTTAAAGTAAATGGTTTATGTTTTGGTTGTGTGACTCAGTGTCACATGAGTAAGGACTGTGAAAGACGTGTGACTTGTAAAATATGTACAAAGAAGCATCCTACTGTGTTGCACATTGAATTTAAAAAAGATACAAGTCAAACTAGTCCAAGCACCGATAGCATGTCAGTGGGCAGTGCATTAGTCACCATGAAAAGGCCTATCCATACTGGGGCCGGTGACCAACAGAAACTGTCAATTGTTCCTGTGCAAGTCAAGTTGTTGAATTCTAACCAGGTACTTCAAACGTACGCTTTCCTTGATCCAGGAAGCACTGGAACCTTCTGTACTGAAGCTTTAAGGAAGCAACTGAATGCTAAGGCGACACCAACTCGAATCCTACTTCGTACTCTAGGACAAGAAAGGGTCATAAGTATTAACCGAATCAATGGGCTGGAAGTGTCAAGTCTTGAAGGAGATGATTTCCTAAAACTGCCACCACTCTATACTCAAACAGAAATTCCTGTAACCAAGCAACAAATTCCCACTCAGGATGATGTGCAAGAATGGAACTACCTAAAAGAGGTTAAGTTGCCATATATTGATGCAGATATTGGACTCCTGATTGGTAATGATGCAGCTAAGTTTATGGAACCGTGGGCAGTAATTAATAGCAAGGGTAATGGGCCCTATGCTGTAAAGACAAGACTTGGATGGGTGGTTAGTGGGCTTCTACACAAACCCACAATAAGCCATAAGCAGCCAACCCATATTTTCGGCAATCGCATATCAATAATACATTTGAATGACCTCATGATCCAAAAAGGGAAATTCAAGAAAGATGTGGAGTTTCACAAAAGAAGGACTCACCATGGAGTACGCCACCCAAAGAAACGCAGACTGCGTGTAATCATGGCAAAGGCAAGAGACGCCCCCTTGAAACGGGTTACAACACCCAGAATGGAACTTACTGCTGCAGTACTAGCAGTGAAAGTGAACAGGAATGTGGATGAAGATACATTCAGAACCCAAGTGAACACCAAGATCAACCCTGCAGACCATGTGTCCCGAGGTCTTACAGCTGATGCATTTTTAAAGTGTGAAAACTGGAAGAAGGGACCGGATTTCCTACAGGAAAAGGAAGAGACATGGCCTAACTTACCTGCTGATCTCACCCCCATACCAGCCGACGATCCGGAAGTCAAAAGAGAGAAGGTTACAGTCAATACCATTCAGATGACAGATCAAGATCCTACTAGCACTCTCATACACCACTACTCAAGTTTCTACAAATTGAAAAGAGCTGTAGCATGGATGCTGTTTTGAGAACTCACCTTTTGCAGTTGAGTAGAAAAAGAAAAGATCTGATGCAAATTCAAGAACCAGACACAGACAAACAAAGACAGACAATTGACGTAGAGATGAAAAAATTCAAAAACGCTGTAAAGGCATACAACCTCTCTCTGGATGAACTGGACACTTCAGAGATGGCCGTTGTTCAATTCTGTCAAAACCAAGGATTTCAAGAGGAAATCAAAACATTGCAGAAAGGAAGTTTGAACGTGCAGAAACACAGTTCAATCTACAAGCTTGATCCCAAACTTGAAAACGAAATATTAAGAGTGGGTGGGAGATTAAGCAGAGCAGCCATGCCAGAAGATGCAAAGCACCCTGCCATCCTCCCAAAGGACCATCATGTGTCAAAGCTCGTTCTTAGAAAGATCCATAAGGAAGTAGGACACAGTGGGAGAAACCACATGCTCTCCTCACTGAGACAAAAGTATTGGATTCCTTGTGCCAACTCATTGGCAAGAAAGATTATTTCTGAATGTGTGACATGTCGACGTCTCAATGGATCTGTCGGAGAACAGAAGATGGCAGACCTGCCAAGAGATAGAATAACACCTGACCTACCTCTTATGAATGTACATCAAAAATGGAACCGCATCCGCAGGAACTTTGAAAAGGAAGACATTGTGATCATAGCTGACACGAATGCACCAAGAGGATCCTGGATGTTGGCTAGAGTCCTGGAAACAATGCCAGACTCAAGAGGACTTGTGAGAAGTGTGCGTCTTCAGACAAAAAACAGTGTACTTGAAAGGCCCATCAGCAAGATTTGCCTGCTGGTGCCAAACTCAAATTAGGTACTGAAGATTCAAACAGGCCTATACATCATGCCTGTTTCCCACCTCACAAGTATTTATTTTGTTTTGAACATTTTGTATGGCTCCAGCAGTTTTTTGATTTTGTATTGTTATTAGAGCCTGCCCATAACAATAGGGGCCGGTTATGTAGGAGCCATTTCATTTGATTTAATAGTTTTGACTAAATAGCGCCGCCACTGGTCGCCTCGTAAAATGGCACCATGGTTCTCCTATTAATTACGGCACAGCTGTGTGTAAACGCACGCCAGACGAGAAACAGTTTTTTAACCGCTCGCTTGCTACACACACACACAGCGCAGATTGAATGAATGAAAGACTGAAAAGAAAGACTTTGCTTAGAATCATTATGAGTTTATTTGAAACCCTTTTGCTGCGCCTGTTTGTTTTGAAACCTTTTTAGTACAAGTCTGGAGCCTGTTTTGTTTCATTTGTTTGCCCCGTTATTATTTGAAACTTTACGCAACTCCTTCCATAAAACTCAACCGGTTCGAACCCATCGGATGCAACTATCAACAACATCAAACAGTGAGTAACAAGACAGCCCAAGTCAATGTGGTGTGAGCGCGTTGAAGACGTATCCTGGCTTAGATAGGCAAATTGAGCCTACAGGGCTACTTAATTCATTAATCCAATCCACTTTATTTATAGAGCACATTTAAAAACAACAAAGTTTACCAAAGTGCTGTACAAGTCCCACAACATAAGATACAAAAATAAAAATAAAAAATTATTCATTACATTACATTCATTACAAAAAAAGTGGCGAGGAGTAACGTGTGGGAGGCTCACGCTGCCCCCGACACTTCCTGATTCTACTGCGCAGGCGCACCAACCGACCTGTAGGAGTCGCTGTCCACAACGCCCGATCCCCACCCATCAGTTTCCCACCCCCTAATACGGCCAATGTGTATTAGTACGGACGACCAGCTAAACTGAAAGCAAATGTGGAGCGCTGGGCTCGAACAGGCAAGCCCAGCGTCTCCAGATTTCGTGGCGAGCGCCTTGCCCACTACGCCACGTAGCCGCCCAACTTGGCCTTTAACCCCTAATCTCTCACTTTATATGTATATGTTGTGTCTGTTACTTTGTTATCCGCCCCCTCTATGTAAAGCGACCTTGGGTCTCTTTACATTTTACATTTACATTTAGTCATTTAGCTGACACTTTTATCCAAAGCGACTTACAAGTTCTGTACGACGACAAGACAGCAAGAAGGGTACAACTCTATCAGCTGAGTAACAATGTTTATCAAAGTGTTGCCTGTTACAGTGTAGGTTAGTTTATTAGGACAAGTGCATGACAGTGTCTCTTGAAAGGTGCTATATAAAACGAAGTTATTATTATTATTATAACCACTGACCTATTACCCACAAACATGCTCACCTTCAGTCTGCTAACCTCCAGTCAGCTAGCCACCAGCATGCTAACCTCCAGTCAGCTAGCCACCAGCATGCTAACCTCCAGTCAGCTAGCCACCAGCATGCTAACCTCCAGTCAGCTAGCCACCAGCATGCTAACCTCCAGTCAGCTAGCCACCAGCCTGCTAACCTCCAGTCAGCTAGCCACCAGCATGCTAACCTCCAGTCAGCTAGCCACCAGCATGCTAACCTCCAGTCAGCTAGCCACCAGCATGCTAACCTCCAGTCAGCTAGCCACCAGCATGCTAACCTCCAGTCAGCTAGCCACCAGCATGCTAACCTCCAGTCAGCTAGCCACCAGCATGCTAACCTAGTCAGCTAGCCACCAGCATGCTAACCTCCAGTCAGCTAGCCACCAGCATGCTAACCTCCAGTCAGCTAGCCACTGTCTGTCTGTAAACTCTGTCTGTAAATAAACAGTACTGTATATTTGTATATCTTGTGTATGTCATAAATGTATAGATGTAGCAGTACTCTCTATCTGTATGTCATGTATGTCATAAATGTTATGATGAATTGAAAATGGGGGACCCTGAAGTAAACAAGACGAAAGTCTGCATCCCCTTAACATTTGTGTGTATTGAGCTGTACTGTATACCCATTCTGCCATCTGTTAATAAAGTTTTCAAGCAATCAATGTTTAATATAGCCTATGGTTTATGTATGGCGTTAAAGAAAGTGTTTAGATCAGTTCAGATAGGAACAGACCTTTTAGATATAGAGGCAGAATAATCCTCTAAGGTCTGGGGCATCAATGGCAGTCTACCCATTGCTTCTAGAAAGGGAGATGTGGTGTTATGTTAACGTGTGTGCATTATAATGCAAGGAAGGAGCAACAAGAGGAAAACAATGTAAATATAATGTACTTACAGTTACAGTGTTGTGGTGTCCACAGTCTGATCCGTTTCCACAAGAACGTCTTGCTCCAATACGGTTCTGTTCTCCACAGAGACGTTAGCAAGAGACTCAGGGCTAGATCCACAAAGAATGGATTGCACGGAGAAAGTTGCACCCTTACTTACAATTCATTATGAATTGAAAATGGGGGACCCTGATGTAAACAAGACGAAAGTCTTTCTCTGGTCTGCATCCCCTTAACAATTGTGTGTATTGAGCTGTATTGTACCCATTCTGCAATCTGTTCATACAATTGTCATTCAATCAATCAATCTGGCTGAGAAAGGAACAGAATTAGAGGAAGGAGAGGACAGGAGATCTGGGAAGTACTTTGAACTGGTCTAACGTTACATCTTTTCGTATCTCATTTAACCTTCAAATGCTGTAAACTGGATTGTATACTGAAGATATGACACAATGGGGTCACGGCTTGGCTCAGAGATAATCATTTAAGGCTTAGCCTTGATTGATTGAAAACTTTATTAACAGATTGCAGAATGGGTACAATACAGTACGGCTCAATACAAAACAACTACTAAGAGGATGCAGACCCGAAAAATACTTTTGTCTTGTTTACATCGGGGTCCCCCATTTTCAATTAATCAGGACATTTATGACATACAGATATACAGAACTGTATAGTAAAAATATCATACAAAATATGTACATCCGAAAAGGTAGAAACGGTACATTGGTGGGGGGGGGGGATTTGGACATTTACAGGGGCCAGTTTCTAATTGCAGCCACCCGTAGGTGCTCTTTGAGAGCGGTTTTGAAGGAGGGTAGGGATTCACATTCCTTCACGGTTGTGGGTAGGGCGTTCCACATTATTGTACACAGGTAGCCTTCTGTTGTTTGCTAGCTGACAAAAATGACAAGAAGGAACCGTCACAGTAAAAGTCAATGGAGAGCGATGGAATGTTTCCCCTGTGTGGGCGGGACCTATTGGCGCTCAGTCTCTATGGCCTTTCAGCCCCATGAATGAAACTTTATTTAACAGATTGCAGAATGGGTACAATACAGTACGGCTCAATACACACAATTGTTAAGGGGATGCAGACCAGAGAAAGACGTCTGTCTTGTTTACATCAGGGTCCCCCATTTTCAATGCATAGCCCCCTGCTTCCATGCTCACCCCCTAGAGGTGCTTGGCTTATCATTCTAAACACCTCCGTCACCATGCAGACCATAAACCATCCCCCTCACCATCCTCTCACCAACCATCCCCCTGTAATCAGCACAAGCTGCACAATGGCTGCAGACAGAAGCTGCTGGCTGTGATTCAGGCTGGTCGGGATGAGATGAGCATTTCACCAGCAACTTGCAATGGGCCTGGTCTACAAGATACACTACACGACCAAGGTACCCATGTACATGTCAAAATACTTCCCAAAGGTCAGTGAATAGTACCACGATCACAACACCAGAGGGAGCTCCACAAATCATGTTAAACCCAGATTCGGCTCAAACAAGGGACTAAACACGTTTCACAATTATGCCACATCAATGTGGAACGCCCTACCCAAAGCTGTAAAGGAAGGTGAATCACTACCCACTTTCAAAAACACTCAAAAAACACCTATGGGAGACTGCAATTCGAAACTGGCCCCTGTAAATGTCCTAACACAACCCCCTCCAATGTACAGTAAATTACCAAGTATGGTCTTGTCAATATTCCAATGTACAGTTTTGTTTGTACAGTTGTACAGTGTCCCCCACCCACCCCTCCTACCCAACCTCCCTATGTATTGAGCTGTACTGTACTGTACCCATTCTGCAATCTGTTAATAAAGTTTTCAATCAATCAATCAATCAATCAATCACCATCATGAACTATTCAGCTGTTCAGGATCAACGTTGTTCAATGATGCACCTCTATGGTTTTCATATCACATCACGAAGCGTTGGGTACCTAGGTCTAGTTCATAGACTTGGCCAGGATCGTTAAGATATCAATGTTCTGTCTCAAAGAGGTCAAGTAGCACTTTTATTTGTATACAACCAGTCAGCGATTCGGCTTCAACATGGACGGTCGCATTTTACGTAGCTCCCGTAACCAACGCAACAGAGCAACAACAAAAAAGTACTTTGCGCATTTTCTACTTTCCCTCCTGTGGATTATGGATTTGTACCTGAATTCACAACTCAAGCAGCAACTCCAGACAGAAGTGGAGGGTAGCGAAAACGTAAAACAGCAGTCCCATTGCGACTTCTATTTGTTAACGGGCTCGGAGAGGAAACATCCAGCCTTCGGAGCCACGACCATCCACACAGTACTTACTGCAAATCCGGAACGAAAGAAATTACCCCCGGCAGGCAAGTGTAATAAGAGATCAATGTTTTTATTATACCTGCTCATGTCGGGTGACATTCATCAGAACCCTGGTCCCGTAATGACACGGAACCAGAGACTACAGTCAAATCTGCTGACCCAAGAAGCAGCAGCCAGCACAACAGATCAACGGCTACCCACACATACTGCGGCTAACGACATGATCAACGGCAACATTCCTCCTCTGCCACCTCTGCAAAAGAACCCACGAGAGGCCACAGCGAGAGGGAAGGAACCGGGGTTCACAACCGAGGCGCCCAGCACGTCGCGGGGACAAAACAGCGAGGCATCGCTCCTCACACCGGCGCCGGAGATCAACAGCATCCACGCAATTGACGCTTCAGCCAGCAGTTGCACCAGCCGACCAGCAAGCGGCGACATACCCTCACAGAAGCCCCAGCGGACTCGGCGAGTGGCTAAAGGGAGAGCGGCGCGGGACATCGAGACCACCAAGGACCCGACGGTTAGCTTGGCTGGCCCCGCCAAGGCCGCCATGCCAGCTAGTCTACCCGGGCCGAGGCCAGGACAAAAGGCACCCCCCCTCCCCCACAATGGAGTACAATCAGACATATCTGTAATCAACCAGCCCCCCCCCCCACATCGCGGGCTTTCACACAAAGGAATACAGACTCCAGCAAAGGACAAAGCATCACCCCCTCCCCCCCCACGGCACAAACAGCAACAACGCCCCCCCTCCCCCCACCACAGGACAGGACACAATTGAACAGAGTTACCTCAACTGTGACGACGTCAATCTTATTACAAGCAAAAATGGACTTCACATATTTCATCTAAATACAAATAGCCTGAGACCTAAACTGGCTGAAATCAAACAGTTGTTTTTAAACGGTAAGGCTAACATATTGTGTTTCACAGAAACAAAATTAGACTCATCTGTACAGGATCCAGAGATTGAAATTGAAAACTACTCAATAGTCAGGAGGGATAGGAACCAGTATGGAGGTGGCGTCTGTTAGAGCCATATGAAATCCGCGTTCACGGAATCGCGGACGGAATCGCGGAATTGACCAATAAAAATGGAATCAACTGCAAAACGTGGAATATTGCAGAATTTGGCCTAATCTGGACTGAAATTCCGTTTTTGGGTGGAACGCTTGGTGCACACGCGACCGGGGAGGCGGACGCTAGAGCGGGTTACACACAACACAGGCAGTCTCCCAAGCGTCTCGCTGCTTCGGTGTTTACATCGTCAAGAAGCGAATAAATTCCCCAATAAGCCCTCAATTCAGAGCAGAGCAGTATCCTAATGACTTTTATGCCTCCGGCGATAAGGTGTTTTGCTAATTCTGTCAACGTTCCGTGGACTGGAGCCACAAAAACACTTGCGACACTATTGTGATTAAATAGCTATAACGTTAGGACATGATCGCTTCTTGCTAAATCTAGTGCACCCATCCATTTGTTTAATGCAAACGAGTCATTATACACTGCCCTTTATAATCGAAATAAACTTAAATAGCTATGAAACGTTTTACAGTACATAGGACTATAGATGGAAATTATAGCTTCTTGCTAAATCTGGTGCAATCCATTTGTTTAATGCAAACGATTGTCATTATACACTGTCCTTTATAAACGAAATAAACTAAACTAAAGGTGCCTAAATTATGCATTACTATATTTCATCACAATAAAATAGATATAGCTAGGCTACTGACATTGTGATAATGTCAGTAGTAGCTAGCTGTATCTATTGTTTACACTTGAAATGTGTATTTTTATTTTGTCACAATATTATTTGAAAAGTATTGTGTAAAATGTAACTGTATTTCTGAGTTGCAGCACTTAAAAACATTAAATGGACTGTTATATCATATTCAATTGTAGACATTTATTCATTCCCACTTATTAGACACTATTTCTGATGGTAAAATGAGCATAAAAAGCAAAATACAGAATTCTGAAATATTAAAACGGAAAAAACGGAATTTGGGAAAAAATAAAATGGAATTTGGAAAATAATAAAACGGATTTCATATGGCTCTAGCGTCTGTGTGTATATACACAAGGATACCAAATACATCAACCGTACTGACCTTAACCATGATGAAATTGAAACTGTTTGGATTGAAATCTTATTAGACAGGGCGAAACCAGTACTAGTAGGCACAATCTATAGACCACCAGAACAGAGTGGCTTTTATGACACACTTGATGGGTGTTTAGCTGGGGTGGAGGGGGTAGAAAAAATTCGTATTGGGGACTGGAACACGGATATGCTGCGTAAATCAGCACCCGTCTTCAAGGCCTTCAGTAGATTTTCTGACCTGCACGGTTTCAGCCAGCTAATCACACAACCCACAAGGGTATGCGATTCGACACAAACCACCATTGACCTCATTTTTACCTCTGACAAGTCCATGATCTCCAGTAAAGGGGTGATAGCATGCGGGTTAAGTGATCATTATATGATTTTCTGTACCCGCAAAAAGCTAAAACAGAAGGCCGGCTGTCACAAAACAGTCACATCTAGAGACCTCAAAACTTACTCTAGAGAGGCCTTTAACCTAGAACTGGGGAGCTTGGACTGGTCAGATGAGCTCAGTGGTACACAGGTTGAAGAAACATGGCTTGGATTCAAAACCAAATTCACAGCAATACTCAACAACATGGCACCGATAAGAACCACCAGGGTTAAAAATCGCGCTGAGGCATGGATGCACACTGAAATACTGGCCGCTATGAAAACCAGAGACAAAAAATGCTCTGAACTTCATAAAAGTCAGACAAAGCTTTCCAAAAGCTCAAACAGTGAACTCCAAGCCCACGTGGTTGAACTAAAAATCCAAAGAAACAGACTAAGAAATGACGTAAACACCATGATCAGAACCGCAAAAAGAAATTTCATCAACGACAAAACTGAGGAAAACAAAAACAAACCCCGCGAACTTTGGAAATTACTCAATAATCAACTAGGCTGCAGTAAAAAACTTAAAACCAGATTCTCAAACATAAACATAAAGACGGACAACACGCTCATCACAGACAAGCTGGATGTAGCCAATTACTTAAACATCTTCTTCACAAACATAGCCACAACACTGGTAAACAAACTACCCTCCCACTCAGGGCATTATGGGGTAGAACACATAGTAGCATACTACAAAAACCTAGGGGTCCACAAAGACGACTTCAAACTTGAAATGGTAACAACCGATGAGGTACTCAAAAAATTGAGCGCCCTCCAACCTAACAAGGCCACTGGCCATGACAACATCCCCTCCAAATTCCTCAGAGACGCAGCAGCCGCAATCACCCCAGTCATCACACACATAATAAACCTCTCTATAAGACAGGGGCACGTCCCCAAGGACTTCAAAATTGCGAGAGTGACCCCTCTACACAAAAAGGGCAGCAAATTAGACCCAGGCAACTACCGCCCTGTTTCTATTCTTACCTCCATCTCGAAAGTCATGGAGAAAATAGTCTACGAACAGGTCGAAAAGTACCTGGCGGAAAAAAACCTAATCTACGAATTCCAATCTGGCTTCAGAACGTCCCACTCCACTGACACATGCCTCCTCTATTTGAACGACCACATCAAACAAGAGGTGGACGCTGGCAAATACTGCGGCATGGTCATGCTGGACCTACAAAAGGCCTTCGACACTGTCAATCACTCCATTCTAATGGACAAGCTAAAAGCAATTGGTTTTGATAGCCTATCAGTGAGCTGGATGCAATCCTACCTGGAGGGGAGAGAACAGATGGTAGAGGTAAACGGTACTCTATCCCCCCCCCTCACAGTGAGCTGTGGTGTTCCACAAGGAAGCATACTAGGACCGCTACTCTTCCTAATTTATGCAAATGACATGTCGTCAGCCTGTGACTGCAACTTGTTCCTGTTTGCGGACGACTCAGCCCTGCTGGTCTCTGACAAGAACAAATTGCAGGTTGAAAAAACCCTCAGCACGGAACTAGGCAAAATCTGCATATGGCTCGCTGATAACAAACTATCATTACACATGGGCAAAACAGAGTCCATTCTCTTCGGTTCAAATAACAAACTCAGCAAGACCGACGGCTTCTCAGTTACAGTGGGTGACAATATTGTCACAAGGAAAGACGAAATTACCTACCTGGGTTCCATCCTAGAGGCAAATCTTTCCTGTGACAAAATGGCATCCAATGTAATAAAAAAAGTCAACCAACGAACTAGATTCTTGTACCGGATCTCCTCTCTGGTAAACAAGAATACCCTGAAGACTCTGGCAGGAGCACTCATTCAAGGGTACTATGACTATGCGTGCACCTCATGGTACCAAAGCACCTCAAAGGCGCTTAAAACAAAATTACAAACATCACAAAACAAACTGGTCAGACTACTACTTGACCTGAACCCCAGAACCCACCTCACCCCTGCCCACTTTGCCAACCTAGGATGGCTTAGAGTAGACGACAGAGTACAGCAACTTGCAATGGGCCTGGTCTACAAGATACACTATACGACCGGGGTGCCCATGTACATGTCAAAATACTTCCCAAAGGTCAGTGAATACCACAACCACTACACCAGAGGAAGCTCAACAAATCATGTTAAACCCAGATTCGGCTCAAACAAGGGACTAAACACGTTTCGCAATTATGCCACAACAATGTGGAACGCCCTACCCAAAGCTGTAAAGGAATGTGAATCCCTGCCCACATTCAAAACCGCCCTTAAAGAGCACCTACGGGAGGCTGCAATTCGAAACTGGCCACCGTAAATGCCCAAAACCCCCACCACCTCCTAATAGACAGTCTCCTCCCCACCGCATGTATATATTCCCTCCCCGCCGTATGTATATTTCCCTCCCACCCACCCACCCCCTCCTAATGTACAGTCCCCTCCCCATCATATGTATATACTCTGTCAGGATCTAGGGGTAACAGTACTGTATATTTGAATACCGCCTATGTCACAAATGTATCAGTACTAAATACCTATATGTCCCTATGCCATAAATGTCATGTATGTTGTGTATGTCATAAATGTCTATATGAATTGAAAATGGGGGACCCTGATGGAAACAAGACAAACGTCTTTCTCAGGTCTGCATCCCCTTAACAATTGTATGTATTGAGCCGTACTGTATTGTACCCATTCTGCAATCTGTTAAATAAAGTTTTCATTCATTCATTCAGCTTGGGACTAACTTACACATCTACTACGTTGGTAACAATACTTCCAGTGAAACGTGAACATGTGATCACACTCTTCAATGAGTGCAGATGAAACATAACTAATAACTAGCCGCTCCTCTTTGTCTTTGTTCCAAACCTCAGAGACAGACAAACACCTCAGGACAAGAAGCTAGCAGCCGTTAGCCGCACAGCGTTAGCTCGTTAGCTAACAGAACGTTATCTACAAGGAATATTGCTACAGTCTCACCTTGAATGCCTTGGTTGAATCCGCAAACGACGTTTAATAATCCCCACAGAAATGTCCAACAGAACACACTTGTTTAACTCTTGTATTTCGCACCTCGTCTTCAACTGGACTAACGTCTAACTAACTAACTAACTAGTTACAGTGGGTGACAATATTGTCACAAGGAAAGATGAAATTACCTACCTGGGGTCCATCCTAGAGGCTAATCTCTCCTGTGACAAAATGGCATCCAATGTAATAAAAAAAGTCAACCAACGAACTCGATTCTTGTACCGGATCTCCTCTCTGGTAAACAAGAACACCCTGAAGACTCTGGCAGGAGCACTCATTCAGGGGTACTACGACTATGCTTGCACCTCATGGTACCAAAGCACCTCAAAGGCGCTAAAAACAAAATTACAAACATCTCAAAACAAACTGGTCAGACTACTGCTTGACCTTACTCCTAGAACCCACCTCACCCCTGCCCACTTCGACAACCTAGGATGGCTTAGAGTAGACGACAGAGTACAACAACTTGCAATGGGCCTGGTCTACAAGATACACTACACGACCAAGGTACCCATGTACATGTCAAAATACTTCCCAAAGGTCAGTGAATACCACGATCACAACACCAGAGGGAGCTCCACAAATCATGTCAAACCCAGATTCGGCTCAAATAAGGGACTAAACACGTTTCGCAATTATGCCACATCAATGTGGAACGCCCTACCCAAAGCTGTAAAGGAATGTGGATCACTACCCACTTTCAAAACCTCTCTCAAGGGACACCTACGGGAGACTGCAATTCAACACTGGCCCCTGTAAATATCCTAACCCAATCATTCCAACCCCCTCCAATGTACAGTCATTTACCTAGTATGGTTTTGTCAATAGTTCAATGTACAATTGTGTTTGTTTGTACAGTGTCTCCTCCCCCCCCCCCCTCAATGTACAGTGTTACTTGTTTATACAGTATGCCCCCCGCCCCCCCCCCCCCCCCAACCACCTCCAATGTAAATTACCCAGTATGGTTGTCAATATCCCAATGTACCCAACCCCCCCCACCCAACCTCCAATGTACAGTTTCTACGTCAAATGTATATACTCCCTTTTCTTGACTCCTTCTGTATCACAAACAGTACTGCATTTGCAAATCTGGTATGTCATAAATGTATAGATGTAGCAGTACTGACTATCTGTATGTCATGTATGTCATATATGTCTATATGAATTGAAAATGGGGGACCCTGATGGAAACAAGACAAACGTCTTTCTCAGGTCTGCATCCCCTTAACAATTGTATGTATTGAGCCGTACTGTATTGTACCCATTCTGCAATCTGTTAAATAAAGTTTTCATTCATTCATTCATTCATTCATTCATTCATTCATTCATTCATTCATTCATTCAGTCACTGATGCGAAAAGGGGAACTCTGGCGGAGACAGTGAAGCTGCTTCCTGCTCGAGACATCCAGCCTGTCAATCAACATGACGTACCAAGCCAAGCTCCTCCCACAATAACTCTCCCAGTCGCGTGAATATTAAAGGCAACCAACTTGTGTTCGGCTTTTCTCTGATTGGCCGCGCCCCCCCGCCCCCACGCGCAGGCAAGCGCACGTCCCAAATGAAATCCAAGGAGCAAGCGAGCGGCGCGCGAGCGGCAGGCTGCTGTTCCAACCAACTTGTGTTCAGCTGCGGTAGCAGTGGACATACAGTACACCTCCTATCTATGTTGGGATTATGTTTATGTTATAACTGTAACGTTATATGTTATTTCGCCCGTGGAGGCTGCTGAGCCTGAAGCGCCAGCGGGGCGACGCAGTGGTTTTTCCCCGGCGTCCGTGCACCGCCGCCGGCTTGATACAGCTTCAGCAGCAGCAGCGGCGGTGCTCTGTTGTAGGAAGCCCTTCAATGACAGCGGCGCGCTCTCATATTTTGCGAAGCGATTTTTATTGTTTTGTCATGACCAAACATAATCCCAACATAGATAGGAGGTGTACTGTATGTCAAATGTCGGTCATGTGGTGGAAGTTGCCTTTAATATTCACGCCTCCCAGTCAGTGATCACGTGATGCTCAGTGATCATGTTGAGAGTAGGGTCCAGCTGCAGACCCGGAGAAGCCTGATTGATTGATTGATTGAACATTTTATTAACAAATAGCAGAATGGGTACAATACAGTACGGCTCAATACACACAATTGTTAAGGGGATGCACTGCAGACCAGACAAAGACTTTCGTCTTGTTTACATCAGGGTCCCCCATTTTCAATTCATAACATTTATGACATACACAACATACAGATATACTGTTATATCCAGACATTTATGACATACAAGATATACAAATATACAGTACTGTTTATTTACAGACAGAGTTTCAAAAAGAGAGTATTGTAGCGCTGAGAGATGGGAGTCGGAATAAATGAATGAATGAATGAAAACGTTACAATACAGTAGATCCTATATTACACTGTACTGTACTGTAATCTACTCTACTCTAGTTAGGCCTACACATTACTGTACTGTAATCTACACTACTCTAGTTAGGCCTACACATTACTGTACTGTACTGTAATCTACTCTACTCTAGTTAGGCCTACACATTACTGTACTGTAATCTACTCTACTCTAGTTAGACCTACACATTACTGTACTGTAATCTACTCTACTCTAGTTAGGCCTACACATTACTGTACTGTATCTACTCTACTCTAGTTAGGCCTACACATTACTGTACTGTACTGTAATCTACTCTACTCTAGTTAGGCCTACACATTACTGTACTGTAATCTACTCTACTCTAGTTAGGCCTACACATTACTGTACTGTACTGTAATCTACTCTACTCTAGTTAGGCCTACACATTACTGTACTGTACTGTAATCTACTCTACTCTAGTTAGACCTACACATTACTGTACTGTAATCTACTCTACTCTAGTTAGGCCTACACATTACTGTACTGTAATCTACTCTACTCTAGTTAGGCCTACACATTACTGTACTGTAATCTACTCTAGTTAGACCTACACATTACTGTACTGTAATCTACTCTACTCTAGTTAGGCCTACACATTACACTGTACTGTACTTTAATCTACTCTACTCTAGTTAGGCCTACACATTACACTGTACTGTAATCTACTCTACTCTAGTTAGGCCTACACATTACTGTACTGTACTGTAATCTACTCTACTCTAGTTAGGCCTACACATTACTGTACTGTACTGTAATCTACTCTATTCTAGTTAGGCCTACACATTACTGTATTATACTGTAATCTACTCTACTCTAGTTAGGCCTACACATTACTGTACTGTAATCTACTCTACTCAAATCAAATCAAATTCAAATCAAATTTATTTGTAAGGCCCAAAAACACGTTAATGTCCCCATGGGCCATACATGTCTTCTTTAAACAAGTCAAGAAGAAACATAACAATAAGTCAAGAACAGAACAAGAACACCATAAGGTCCAACAAATTTAAAATAAATGCAAATAAATGAAAAGAATGCAAGCACTCCCAGACATACCCCACGCGAAGGTAAGGAAAAACTCACTAAAACCTAACAATAGGGAAAAAATGCTCCACAGGCAGTGTGGAGGAGAGAAACCTTAGAAGGGCCATTCAAGGGGGGATCTCCCTTCTTAGATGTTGGTGATAGTAGTGTTGCAAACTAACAGTTGGTAAGCATGCACTCAAGTGTGTAATGAAACACAGATGAGTGCATGCAATAGCAACTGAACATTTTGAAAGATTAAAGATAGAGCTGATAGCAATAGCAACTGAACATTTTGAAAGATTAAAGATAGAGCTGATAGCAAATCTATTTGAGGCACAGGGGCGGCGCAAAGAGGGTCGCGTCCAGTGGCGTCGTTAGCCCCGTAAAGCCCCGGATGTTTTTCTCCTATCCCCGGATGTAAAAAAAAAAAAACATTTTTTTTCTTTTTTTCTTTTTTTTGTGGCAGCATCCCCATTGTCTGTGCTGAATGTGTGTTAGTGTTTGGTATTTTTCTTTGGTTTTTAGTACTTTTAAACATCGATTTTTAGCAAGTAGTAGTTTTCATTTGATCCTATATAATTTTTTCATTCACCGATTTGTGGACTTTTTTTTTAGTGTCTTGAAAGGCGCATTATAAATAAAATGCATTATTATTATTATTATTATTATTATTATTATTATTATTATTATTATTATTATTATTATTATTATTATTATTATTATTATTATTATTATTATTATTATTATTATTATTATTATTATTATTATTATTATTATTATTATTATTATTATTATTATTATTATTATTATTATTATTATTATTATTATTATTATTATTATTATTATTATTATTATTATTATTATTATTATTATTATTATTATTATTATTATTATTATTATTATTATTATTATTATTATTATTATTATTATCATCCAGGAGGGAAAAGACACTTTGGATAGTAGGGACTGCATCTCTGCCTGTCCTGGCCAGGAAACACTTTGCAACTGTGATCTCCTCTGGCAGTAGTTGGATATTGTAATGTGTGGCGAGGGGTTGCAGCAATTCCACTGAGAGAAACTGGTCTGAGGCTGGATAACATGTCTGCATGCGTTGTTCTCCAACTCATGAGAACCTGCTCTCAAGCTCTTGCAGCATTCTGTCGAGGACTGGATAGTCTCTGTCTCAGCTGATCTCCTGAGCTGAGGTCTGAGCTTGTGCCACAAGCAGTGATGCCACAGATTACTTGTAAAAGTAATCTGATTACTGATTACTGATTACTCCTTTAAAAAGTAATCTAAGTTACTTTACTGATTACTTGATTATCAGAGTAACTTAGTTACTTTGAAAGTAACTAGGTTACGAAGTCGTCGTCGTTCCCCCAACAGTTTTTTTTAAACGCTTTATTGAAAGTGCATAAATTGTTTTTAACTTGTTTCTCTGCACATAACGTAAATTGTTAAACTAGTGCTTCAGCTTCTGTACCATCAAGTATGGTAAAGCAACAGTCTATGATGCTCACAGCATTAGAGCAGCCAGCCAGTGGTTTTACAAAACCAGTGTATCACATCCAGTGTTGGGACTAACGCGTTACAAAGTAACGCGTTACAGAAACGAAGTTACTTTTTGCCGCAACTAGTACTCTAACGCATTACTTTTGAAATTCAGTAACGCTACTTACGTTACTGAATGGTTCGTCACTGCGTTATTTGCGTTATATACGGCGTAGATTGATAGCGAGCGGTAGTGATTATTATTATTATTATTATTATTATTATTATTATTATTATTATTATTATTATTATTATTATTATTATTATTATTATTATTATTATTATTATTATTATTATTATTATTATTATTATTATTATTATTATCCTCATCCCCACCCGCGTAGAATGATACGAGGCGAGTCTGGCCACTGGCCAATCAGAAGTGCGGAAACCAGAAATGCGGCCACGGAAAGAAATAGACCCTCTCTATTGTAAACAAAACAAACGCTCGCTATGAATCTACATAAAAAGAACGCAGTAACAAACTAACAAACCATTTAGCAACTACTTGGAGAGATAATTAATATACAACATGGAAACGAGATAAAGAACATGTTTGAGGCGCTGCTGGAGTCAACTGGACTAACGTAACGTTACTACATCTCGACCACCGCAGACTTTGGTGAGTGCAATATGTTCACTGAAACTCAAGTTGATCAACGGATTTTGACTGTACGAAATCTGCCAGGGAATCTCATAATACTAATCAAACAATATAAATATAGTCCTTTCATGCACAATTGATATCCTAACTATTCTAACGTTGCAATGCTTTGATTGATATCTTAAACAACGTTGCAACTTGCAAGATGGTGAATGAATGAATGAATGAATGAAAACTTTATTTAACAGATTGCAGAATGGGTACAATACAGTACGGCTCAATACATACAATTGTTAAGGGGATGCAGACCTGAGAAAGACGTTTGTCTTGTTTCCATCAGGGTCCCCCATTTTCAATTCATATAGACATTTATGACATACACAACATACATGACATTTATGGCATAGGGACATATAGGTATTTAGTACTGATACATTTGTGACATAAACGGTATTCAAATATACAGTACTGTTACCCCTAGCTTTGGGTAGGGCGTTCCACATTGTTGTGGCATAATTGCGAAACGTGTTTAGTCCCTTGTTTGAGCCGAATCTGGGTTTTACATGATTTGTTGAGCTTCCTCTGGTGTAGTGGTTGTGGTATTCACTGACCTTTGGGAAGTATTTTGACATGTACATGGGTACCCCGGTCGTATAGTGTATCTTGTAGACCAGGCCCATTGCAAGTTGCTGTACTCTGTCGTCTACTCTAAGCCATCCTAGGTTGTCAAAGTGGGCAGGGGTGAGGTGGGTTCTGGGGTTCAGGTCAAGTAGTAGTCTGACCAGTTTGTTTTGTGATGTTTGTAATTTTGTTTTAAGCGCCTTTGAGGTGCTTTGGTACCATGAGGTGCAAGCATAGTCGTAGTACCCTTGAATTATAATGGTTATAATGAAACGCTCCGGCGACATCAAGGCTGTTCCTTCAACCGCCGCACTTCTTATTATATCGACTCGGGACAACATTTGTTTGTGTCAGATTTGTGTTTGTATCTAGACCACATTGCTTAGCAGAGTTCGGTGATGTGAATGGAAACTGTCAAGTTGATCAACCGATTTTGAATACTATCTGGGGCATGGGACTCGGGAGCAATTTTTTTTTTATTTTTTTTTTTAATAACTAAATAGTTACTTTTCACAGTAACTCATTACTTTTGGGTGTAAGTAACTAGTACAGTAACGAAGTTACTTTGAAATGAAGTAACTAGTAAAGTAACTGAGTTACTATTTTTCAGTAACTAGCACAACACTGATCACATCTAACAAATGCAGGCTGAACTATTCAATTATATCAACTGTAACTATTAAATTGTTTTTATAAATGTCTCTCTATAAACATACAATCAGTCTCTTTTTAACATGTAAATTAACTGTAAATCTGGCAAATAAGAGCTTTTGCTCTGCCACCATCAAATATACATTAATCAAAAGGGAAAGAAACAATCTCTCTCTTTTGCTGTTGGACATCCGAGTCCTCCTGTACCTAGTCGAAGCGTCGGCTAGTGTTGTGATTCCAGATGCTTTCAATGCAATTGGATGTGCTGTTTTTAGCGGTAGACAGTATTTTGTTTCCTCCGCATATGAACGTGAAGTAGTTTAGACGAGCGTTTTGGGATGGAAGTCTGAACAGAAACCGCAATCACTTTTAATTTTGCGTTTAGACAACCGTTTTGGGGTGGAATTCTAACGACGGAGCCCTGCTGTCACACGATTGGCGCATATGTCACATGACGTGCTGTGAAGACCCGCCCTACTCTGCCTCTGATTCGCAGACTGTGGATGGGGAATGTGATTGTACCAAAGCAGAGTCACTCACAGACAGAGGGACCAGTCACGCCGCGGGACACATTCTTGTGTAACCCTTTCACTGCCACACGACGTCACACCCAAATAAGAAAAACAGCTCAAACTGTATTTTTGACTGTCGAAAACGAAATAAAATACTGCATTCCGCCTGCATTATGAATTTATGATGAGATAGTAACGAAATAGTAACGCACAGCCACTTGGACAAGTAACTGCAATCAGATTACTGGCTTTTAAAGATTAACGCGTTAGATTACTATTTTCGGGGAAAAGTAATCAGATTACAATAACGCGTTACTTAGTAACGCGTTACTGGCATCACTGGCCACAAGATGACTTAACTACATACTCATCCATCCTTTTCTGCTTCCTCCTTTGGCTGGTAGTATGTTCCTCAATCCCAAGGCCACTACATATGGCCTTTGTCCTGTCATACATGTCCACTGCCATCTCTGAGGTACGATAACCTTTGAGTGTGTCCTGCACTGTGCTTTTAAATAGTACAGATAGGTATTGAAGATGTGCACTTTAACGCAGCAGCACCTGGAGCCATCCATACCCATGTCCAGTGTCCACTGACAAAGACATGCTCATGATACTGTGATAAACTATAATAAGCTTTAATCGAACCCTGGTTCATTTCCTCGGATAGTCCGGTTGGTTTGGGGTGGTGTGAAAGCTCATTCACTCTTGCAAGTGAACCCTGCTGCGGTTCATTTGAGATGTGAATGCAAAGCGGACCAAAGGCAGGAAAAGACCCCAAAATCGAATATTTTTTTTATGAGAAGACTGAAACATTATGTATATAATTTTTTCGATTGCTTAAGCACGATTTTTAAAACAGGGCCCGGTGTTTCAAAACACTACACACAATTAGCACAACCACACACAATTATCAGAACACCTCAGATCCTTTGCTAAATTAAACACAAACTATACACTAATTTATAAAAACTACATTTTGTTACCATATGACTTAATTCTGTTTGAACCAGTTACACACTGCTGTGCTTAACCTAAAACACATTTAGCAATTCTACTTCTCAGTGATTAGAGTACTGTAAGTGAAGTACACAGAGAATGTGCAAATATACAATAAATTCACCAAACACTACACAAGACCAATGCTATAGACGGATGAAAATATTATTTATTTATCTCCATATACCCAAATCAATGATGCAGACTGATGAAAAAAAATTCTCTCCATATACCCAAATCAATGATGCAGACTGATGAAAATATAAATTTTCTCTCCATATAACCAAATCAGTCAACATTTCAACATGGAGAATCACAACCAAACATGTCCCAGTTTTCATGCTACTACAGTGTGCATAACACAGTAAGCTCAACAAATATCAGACAAACATAAAATACTGTATCCAGTACAGGTTAAAATTACAGTAAAACAAAAACAAAAATAGAAATTTTTTAAATAGAGTACAGAAAATACTAGACATTATCTCTTTGCCTAGCTGGATCTGGCAAGAATTTTTTGTTGTTGTGATTCTCCATATTGACATGCTGACTGATTTGGGTATATGGAGAGAACATTTATATTTTCATCAGTCTGCATCATTGGTTGTCTTGTGTAGTGTTTGGTGAATGTATTGTATATTTTCACGTTCTCTGTGTACAGTACTTCACTCTCCTTCCATTTTGGTTGAAGACAGGTGAACTCACCTGCTGCATTTTTATAGTGCTTAAACCTGATTGGTGTATCTACAATTAAGCAATGGTGTGTTTGTGCATCTGATTGCTGTGTTTAACCAATTGGCTCATATGTGTGGCAATTTGACATTCTATGTGTAATGTAATGCAAGTGTGTTTAGTGTTTTGCAAATCACTGTGTGTATTGTTTTGCAAAAAGTGTGAGGCTGACTTTGTGCTTATAGGGGTGCAAATCTGGGCCTATGTTTTGCTCCTTGAGTGTAAGGTTTTGATAATTGTGTAATACTTTTGATTTGAGTGTTTATGCAATCGAAGAAAACTGTAAAGACTAGAGATTAACTGTTTATTTCTTTTGTACATAGGCTGCATAATGTTTGTTTGTTTATTTGCTTATGTGTATGATTATTAACTGTGTTTTTATTTAGTTATTGGTGTATATGTGTGTATGTATGTATATATATATAGTATTCGTCTCTAATTACTCTAAAATTGCGTATTTCTGTGTGTAAAAAAAAAAGAAAAAAAGGGGGGGGGGGGGGCCTCCACCCCCCTGGGCTGAAGCCCCCAATGTTATCTAATCCTAAAAACGCCCCTGGTCGCGTCCTCCCCTTCTTAATCACGGGACATTCAACACTCCGGTCATTGCTCCGAGACAGCCGGAGACAGGGAGATAGGGGGCTACTCTAGTTAGGCCTACACATTACTGTACTGTAATCTACTCTACTCTAGTTAGGCCTACACATTACTGTACTGTAATCTACTCTACTCTAGTTAGGCCTACACATTACTGTACTGTAATCTACTCTACTCTAGTTAGGCCTACACATTACTGTACTGTAATCTACTCTACTCTAGTTAGGCCTCTTTACTGTACTGTAATCTACTCTACTCTAGTTAGACCTACACATTATTGTACTGTAATCTACTCTACTCTAGTTAGGCCTACACATTACTGTACTGTACTGTAATCTGCTCTAGTTAGGTCTACACATTACTGTACTGTAATCTACTCTACTCTAGTTAGGTCTACACATTACACATTACTGTACTATAATCTACTCTACTCTAGTTAGGCCTAACACATTAGTGTACTGTAATCTACTCTACTCTAGTTAGGCCTACACATTACTGTACTGTAATCTACTCTACCCTAGTTAGGCGGAAGCCTACACATTACTGTACTCAGGGCCGCCTTGGAGAAATGCGAGGCCCTGTGCGAGATTTAAACGCGAGCCCCCCCCCCCCAAAAGGTAAAAAAAAAAGAAAAAAAATTATATATATATATATATATATATATATATTATTTTATTTTTTATTTTTTTCATACAGTCAACATATTCTTAAATAATAGCGCTGCCCGAGGCGGGGCATGATACAGTCAACATATAGCAAGAGAGAGAGCGAGAGAGAGCTCCCGTTCTACAGTCAATATACAGTGTACAGAGAGAGAGAGAGAGAGACAGATTGGAAAGAAATTGAAATGCTATTTGGCCCTAAACAGAGAGTACACAGTGGCAGAATACCTGAGCACTGTGACTGAAGATCCTTGACTAGGTACAGACTCAGTGAGCACAGCCTAGCCATCGAGAAAGGCCGCCATAGGCAGACTGTGTGTGTTAGAAAGAGAGAGAGCAAGAGCATGTGTGTTTGTCGTGTGTGTGTGTGTTAGAGAGAGAGCATGTATGAGAGATCCAAAAGGACAAAGATCAACACTTAAATCCAAAGAGAGAGAGAGAGACACATTGGAAAGAAATTGAAATGCTATTTGGCCCTAAACAGAGAGTACACAGTGGCAGAATACCTGAGCACTGTGACTGAAGATCCTTGACTATGTACAGACTCAGCGAGCACAGCCTAGCCATCGAGAAAGGCCGCCATAGGCAGACTGTGTGTGTTAGAAAGAGAGAGAGAGAGCATGTGTGTGTGTGTTAGAGAGAGAGCATGTATGAGAGATCCAAAAGGACAAAGATCAACACTTAAATCCAAAGAGAAGAGGGTCTATACCAGAGAAACCAAAGCAGCAAGGAGCCAATGGCCGACATCAGCTAAATAGGCTAGCCAGGTACTGTGACACCAGGCCACACACAGCTTTGGCCAACGGCCCAACGCTACCCAAGCTACACAAACGACCAAGACATTCACACACAGCACATGTCGTATCTCCAAATGTTGTGAAGTAGCATATGTTTTGCCTGGAAAAAAACATCGTTATTACAAAACATTCGGGAGGGGAAGGAAGGAAGAGTGGGGTAATGTCATGACATTTTCATTAATCTTACCTGCACCAAGGAACGCAGGGCGAAAGGCCGCAACACAGGTCTCCACGTTGACGAAAGGCCTCTCGCTGTCGGGACAAAAATAAGCTATGGCCAGAGCCTTGTCATGGTGCAGGCCCGACTACATCTTCTGTCAAAGATGATGTCGTAGTCAGAGTGCCAGAACCCCCTGCTATTCTCACGGCTAATGTCAATGGTCGTAGCACAAGCTAACAGCTAACTCAAGGCTAACTGATAGCATCAAACGAACGTTCCCAAACGAACGTCGAAGCTAAACAGCTAACTGGCTAACAGTTAGCTCAACCAGGCTATCGCTAACCATTAGCTAACGCAGAAGCAAGCTATGCGGCTACATACAGCAGGTGCTGACACCAGGCACACACCGTTAGCTACTAGTAGTACTACAACAGCTAGTCGGCCAGTTTATCTCCAGAGAGAGAGAGAGAGAGAGAGAGAGCGATGTCCACGGCGGGAATAGAATAGAGTTAATAGAATAGGTTAAAAACTCACCAAACGTCCAAGAGGATGGAGACAACCGCGTGGAGTTGACGAAGTTCATCTGCCAAACGACCATCCTCTTCATCTTGGCTGCATGTCTCTAGGTTAGCTAACGCTAGATAGCCTTTAGCTAAGCTAGCTACTAGCCGACATCATCATGGCTATATCCCGACTGCATCATGACAAGGCTCCGGCCATTTGTCCCGCCTTTCGTCAACGTTCCTTGGTGACCGACCGACTGATAATGACCGACCTCTTCGAGTTGGCTGGCATAACTAAGCATAATAGTCAAAAGCTGCACGCGCAAAATAGTCAAACGCAGCTGACTCACGCCGGCGTACTACACAAGTAAGTAACCACTCCGCTCCCTTCGTTGAAACCAATAGTATGTCTGCTGCAGAGCACCAGAGCTCCCTTCGTTGAAACCAATAGTATGTCACTGCAGACCCAGGAACAAGTCAGACACATTCTACAAACGTGTCTAATGTGAAATATATAAGCATATAAGCAAAACTAGATTTCAGGTCTGTGATGAAAAAGGGCCTCGCGGGAAGGGGGCCCCGCAAAAAAAAAAAAAAAAAAAAAAAAAAAAAATCTTTTTATTTTTTTTATTTTTTTATTTTTTTTTTTTTGCGAGGCCCCCCTTCCCGCGAGGCCCTGTGCGACCGCACTGCTCGCACACCCCCTGAGGTGGCCCTGACTGTACTGTAATCTACTCTACTCTAGTTAGGCCTACACATTACTGTACTGTAATCTACTCTACTCTAGTTAGGCCTCTTTACTGTACTGTAATCTACTCTACTCTAGTTAGGCCTACAGATTACTGTACTGTACTGTAATCTACTCTACTCTAGTTAGGCCTACACATTACTGTACTGTAATCTACTCTACTCTAGTTAGGTCTACACATTACTGTACTGTAATCTACTCTACTCTAGTTAGACCTACACATTACTGTACTGTACTGTAATCTACTCTACTCTAGTTAGGCCTATACATTACTGTACTGTAATCTACTCTACTCTAGTTAGGCCTACACATTACTGTACTGTACTGTAATCTACTCTACTCTAGTTAGGCCTACACATTACTGTACTGTAATCTACTCTACTCTAGTTAGGCCTACACATTACTGTACTGTAATCTACTCTACTCTAGTTAGGCCTACACATTACACTGTACTGTAATCTACTCTACTCTAGTTAGGCCTACACATTACTGTACTGTAATCTACTCTACTCTAGTTAGACCTACACATTACTGTACTGTACTGTAATCTACTCTACTCTAGTTAGACCTACACATTACACTGTACTGTAATCTACTCTACTCTAGTTAGGCCTACACATTACTGTACTGTAATCTACTCTACTCTAGTTAGACCTACACATTACTGTACTGTACTGTAATCTACTCTACTCTAGTTAGACCTACACATTACTGTACTGTAATCTACTCTACTCTAGTTAGACCTACACATTACACTGTACTGTAATCTACTCTACTCTAGTTAGGCCTACACATTACTGTACTGTAATCTACTCTACTCTAGTTAGACCTACACATTACTGTACTGTACTGTAATCTACTCTACTATAGTTAGGCCTACACATTACTGTACTGTAATCTACTCTACTCTAGTTAGGCCTCTTTACTGTACTGTAATCTACTCTACTCTAGTTAGACCTACACATTACTGTACTGTAATCTGCTCTACTCTAGTTAGACCTACACATTACTGTACTGTAATCTGCTCTACTCTAGTTAGACCTACACATTACTGTACTGTAATCTACTCTACTCTAGTTAGACCTACACATTACTGTACTGTAATCTACTCTACTCTAGTTAGGCCTACACATTACTGTACTGTAATCTACTCTACTCTAGTTAGGCCTACACATTACTGTACTGTAATCTACTCTACTCTAGTTAGGCCTACACATTACTGTACTGTAATCTACTCTACTCTAGTTAGACCTACACATTACAGTTCAGATGAGGGGAATCATTCCTCAGCTGGAAAGATGTGGCAACTGCTGCACAGCATAACATTACCCTTTCTGCAAGCCTGGTGTGTTTAAGCCAACAGTTAGGAACAAGGTCATAAAACAAGCCTGGTGTGTTTAAGCCAACAGTTAGGAACAAGGTCCTAAAACAAGCCTGGTGTGTTTAAGCCAACAGTTAGGAACAAGGTCCTAAAACAACCCTGGTGTGTTTAAGCCAACAGTTAGGAACAAGGTCCTAAAACAACCCTGGTGTGTTTAATCCAACAGTTAGGAACAAGGTCCTAAAACAAGCCTGGTGTGTTTAAGCCAACAGTTAGGAACAAGGTCCTAAAACAACCCTGGTGTGTTTAAGCCAACAGTTAGGAACAAGGTCCTAAAACAAGCCTGGTGTGTTTAAGCCAACAGTTAGGAACAAGGTCCTAAAACAACCCTGGTGTGTTTAAGCCAACAGTTAGGAACAAGGTCCTAAAACAACCCTGGTGTGTTTAAGCCAACAGTTAGGAACAAGGTCCTAGAACAAGCCTGGTGTGTTTAAGCCAACAGTTAGGAACAAGGTCCTAAAACAAGCCTGGTGTGTTTAAGCCAACAGTTAGGAACAAGGTCCTAAAACATCTGGACGGACACAAAAGGCGAGCAGTGCAGCACAAAGGTATTCCCTGTTGTATTCATTGCATGTTGTTTTCTTGCACTGGTAACTCCTGTAAATGATGGACCAACATGTGGAAACAAAAACATTGCAGTTTGACATACACCAATCAGCCATAACATTAAACCCCCCTGCTTAACCACCTGATATGTACATGATATGTACACCTGCTCGGTGTACATATCTTTTCCAGATTCGATTTGATCTGATCTTTATTTATCTCGAACATTTCAACCATAAAACAAACACACACATTTGTAATTACAAAAAATAACAAAAACTAAATAAAAGAAACAGTAGAGTAGATTACAGTACAGTAATGTGTAGGTCACTTCAACTTCAACTTCAAATTACTTTATTTTCCTTTCGGAACTTCATTTGTGCAGTGGTTAAAATACAAACATACAGTCACAATACATAGACACTCACCACTATATATAAAACAAATAGTTAAAACTACAATAAAAAGACCACTATATAAAAAAACACCAACTACATTAAAACTACAGTACTTAAAGCATGATATATTAAAAACCATGTGGAGCAGTTCTATATGTATATAAATAATAAATAATAGTAGTACAGGTACATAGTATATGTCCATCAGGTGGAAGGGGGAGTCTATTTTAAGTAGTCCAAAGTCCTTGGGGTCCGGCCTCCACCAGACCTAGGTGTTCAGCAGTCTGACGGAGGTTGGCACGAAGCTACCTAAGCCCCTTTTGTTCAATGATGAAGCTCTGTATCGATGGCCTGAGGGCATTAGTTTGTAATGGGTGTGAAGGGTGTGTGTGTGTTATCTTCAACTATTTGGGAGGCCTTTTTAACTGTCCGTTTCTTGTGGATGCTGCTGAGTGGCTCCTGGTCCTTCCCAATGATCTTGCCGCTGATCCCTGTCGAGAGGTTTCCGGTTGATGGCACGCATCACTCCAAACCATGATGTGATGTTAAAGGACATTATCGATTCCACAAAGGAGTTGTAGAAAGCCTCCAGGATTGATGGTCGGACCTGAAGCTTCCTCATCTTCCTGAGGAAGAACAGTCGCTGTTGGCACTTAGAGTGGATGTTATCTGTGTTGGTCTTGAAGGTGAGCTTATGGTCGATGGTGGTGCCAAGATATTTATACTCCTAAACACGCTCTATTTTCTGGCCATTTATCTCCAGAGCTGGGGGAGTTGTGGGGTCACGCCTGAAGTCCACCAGCAGTTCCTTTGTTTTGCTGGGGTTTAGGTCCAGGAAATTGTTCTTACACCACTCTGTGAACCTGTTCATTTCTCCAATGATGCGGTCATTGGAGTTGGTGGTGTCACCGATGACTGTGTCATCAGAGTATTTGATGAAGAGCATCTCAGGGTCTGAGCTGCTACAGTCGTCGGTGTACAGAGTGAACAGGACTGGTGAGATGACAGTTCCCTGTGGTGCCCCGGTGGATACCGTTCTGTTAGATAGATAGATAGATAGATAGATACTTTATTGATCCCCTTGGGGAAATTCCAGTGACATACACATACAGCTCATCGTCTCATTAACAACATCATATCACAATCATTACATTTTTACAGTAACAACGGCACAACATTAATTCAACAGACATGTACATTTGTTGACACATGTCATCATTACAACTGCTGGTTGGAGCTGTAGTTGCCGTTGAATCTAGTCTGGTGTCTATTTGTGAGGAAGGAGAGAATGAGCAGTATGAGGTGGAGGTTGACATTCATCCGGAGGAGTTTCTGTCCCATCAGATGAGGTTGCACAGTGTTGAATGCACTTGAGAAGTCCACGAATACTATCCTGACAAAGGACTTGGGCTTCTCCAGCTGTGTGTAGGTGTGATGCAGGAGGGTTATCATTGCATCATCCACACCTCTCTGCTGCTTGTATGCAAACTGGAGTGGGTCTGTGTGCCCACTAACCTCCCTCTGTAGCTGAGGTAGAATGAGCCTTTCAAAGCTCTTCATCACCAGAGATGTTAAAGCTACAGGGCGGTAGTCATTATTGCAGGTGGGGTTAGTTTTCTTATAGGGACTGGGCAAATGATGGAGGACTTCCATATGGTTGGTATGGAGTGTTCAGACAAGGATCGGTTAAAGAGGTTACAGAAGACCTCAGCCAGCTGCTCATGACAGACCTTCAGCAAGCGCCCACTGATGTTGTCAGGACCTGGGGCCTTGTGAGGGTTTGTTCTCTTGAGCACCATTTCCACCTCCCTAGGGTGAAACTCTAGGTTGGTGCTAGTCGCTGCTTTACACAGGAGATTGGTGGTCAGCTCCTCCCTCTCCTGAGTCAAGGTGTGTGTATCAAACCTGCAGTAGAAGCTGTTCAGGTTATCTGCAAACTCCACACATTCCTCTGTTCTTAAATGGGACAGGGGTCTGTTGTTTTGCAGGCCAGCAAGTGTCTTGACACCTTTCCAGGCATCTCTGGCTTTGCCCTCCTGGAAGAGCCTTTCCACCTTCTCCTTGTACTCCCTTTTGGCCTCTTTAATTTCCTTGTTTAACCTGGCCTGAATCAATTTAGCTTCAATCCTGTTTCCGGAGGTGAATGCTATTTTCTTCTGATTAAGTGTATGTTTTAGCTTCTTTGTGATCCAGGGTTTATTGTTTGAAAAAACTTTAACAGTCTTTTTTGGAATAATCCTGTCTTCACAAAAGAGAATGTAGTGAGTAATGACCTCAGCAGCTCCTCCAGACTGGTCCCGTCTGGGAACGTTTCCTAGTCAGTACAGTCATAGCAGGGGGTCTAACTAGAGTAGAGCAGATTACAGTACAGTACAGTGTAATGTGTAGGCCTAACTAGAGTAGAGTAGATTACAGTACAGTAATGTGTAGGTCTAACTAGAGTAGAGTAGATTACAGTACAGTACAGTAATGTGTAGGCCTAACTAGAGTAGAGTAGATTACAGTACAGTAATGTGTAGGCCTAACTAGAGTAGAGTAGATTACAGTACAGTAATGTGTAGGCCTAACTAGAGTAGAGTAGATTACAGTACAGTAATGTGTAGGCCTAACTAGAGTAGTGTAGATTACAGTACAGTACAGTAATGTGTAGGCCTAACTAGAGTAGAGTAGATTACAGTACAGTAATGTGTAGGTCTAACTAGAGTAGAGTAGATTACAGTACAGTAATGTGTAGGTCTAACTAGAGTAGAGTAGATTACAGTACAGTAATGTGTAGGTCTAACTAGAGTAGAGTAGATTACAGTACAGTACAGTAATGTGTAGGCCTAACTAGAGTGGAGTAGATTACAGTACAGTAATGTGTAGGTCTAACTAGAGTAGAGTAGATTACAGTACAGTACAGTAATGTGTAGGCCTAACTAGAGTAGAGCAGATTACAGTACAGTAATGTGTAGGTCTAACTAGAGTAGAGTAGATTACAGTACAGTAATGTGTAGGTCTAACTAGAGTAGAGTAGATTACAGTACAGTACAGTAATGTGTAGGTCTAACTAGAGTAGAGTAGATTACAGTACAGTAATGTGTAGGCCTAACTAGAGTAGAGTAGATTACAGTACAGTAATGTGTAGGTCTAACTAGAGTAGAGTAGATTACAGTACAGTAATGTGTAGGCCTAACTAGAGTAGAGTAGATTACAGTACAGTAATGTGTAGGTCTAACTAGAGTAGAGTAGATTACAGTACAGTACAGTAATGTGTAGGTTTAACTAGAGTAGAGTAGATTACAGTACAGTACAGTAATGTGTAGGTCTAACTAGAGTAGAGTAGATTACAGTACAGTAATGTGTAGGTCTAACTAGAGTAGAGTAGATTACAGTACAGTACAGTAATGTGTAGGCCTAACTAGAGTAGAGTAGATTACAGTACAGTAATGTGTAGGTCTAACTAGAGTAGAGTAGATTACAGTACAGTAATGTGTAGGCCTAACTAGAGTAGAGTAGATTACAGTACAGTAATGTGTAGGTCTAACTAGAGTAGAGTAGATTACAGTACAGTACAGTAATGTGTAGGTCTAACTAGAGTAGAGTAGATTACAGTACAGTACAGTAATGTGTAGGTCTAACTAGAGTAGAGTAGATTACAGTACAGTAATGTGTAGGTCTAACTAGAGTAGAGTAGATTACAGTACAGTACAGTAATGTGTAGGCCTAACTAGAGTAGAGTAGATTACAGTACAGTAATGTGTAGGTCTAACTAGAGTAGAGTAGATTACAGTACAGTAATGTGTAGGCCTAACTAGAGTAGAGTAGATTACAGTACAGTACAAGTAATGTGTAGGTCTAACTAGAGTAGAGTAGATTACAGTACAGTAATGTGTAGGCCTAACTAGAGTAGAGTAGATTACAGTACAGTAATGTGTAGGCCTAACTAGAGTAGAGTAGATTACAGTACAGTAATGTGTAGGCCTAACTAGAGTAGAGTAGATTACAGTACAGTAATGTGTAGGTCTAACTAGAGTAGAGTAGATTACAGTACAGTAATGTGTAGGCCTAACTAGAGTAGAGTAGATTACAGTACAGTAATGTGTAGGTCTAACTAGAGTAGAGTAGATTACAGTACAGTAATGTGTAGGTCTAACTAGAGTAGAGTAGATTACAGTACAGTAATGTGTAGGTCTAACTAGAGTAGAGTAGATTACAGTACAGTAATGTGTAGGCCTAACTAGAGTAGAGTAGATTACAGTACAGTAATGTGTAGGTCTAACTAGAGTAGAGTAGATTACAGTACAGTAATGTGTAGGTCTAACTAGAGTAGAGTAGATTACAGTACAGTAATGTGTAGGCCTAACTAGAGTAGAGTAGATTACAGTACAGTAATGTTTAGGCCTAAATAGAGTAGAGTAGATTACAGTACAGTACAAGTAATGTGTAGGTCTAACTAGAGTAGAGTAGATTACAGTACAGTAATGTGTAGGTCTAACTAGAGTAGAGTAGATTACAGTACAGTAATGTGTAGGCCTAACTAGAGTAGAGTAGATTACAGTACAGTAATGTGTAGGCCTAACTAGAGTAGAGTAGATTACAGTACAGTACAAGTAATGTGTAGGTCTAACTAGAGTAGAGTAGATTACAGTACAGTAATGTGTAGGTCTAACTAGAGTAGAGTAGATTACAGTACAGTAATGTGTAGGTCTAACTAGAGTAGAGTAGATTACAGTACAGTAATGTGTAGGTCTAACTAGAGTAGAGTAGATTACAGTACAGTACAGTAATGTGTAGGTCTAACTAGAGTAGAGTAGATTACAGTACAGTAATGTGTAGGCCTAACTAGAGTAGAGTAGATTACAGTACAGTAATGTGTAGGCCTAACTAGAGTAGAGTAGATTACAGTACAGTAATGTGTAGGCCTAACTAGAGTAGAGTAGATTACAGTACAGTAATGTGTAGGCCTAACTAGAGTAGAGTAGATTACAGTACAGTACAAGTAATGTGTAGGTCTAACTAGAGTAGAGTAGATTACAGTACAGTAATGTGTAGGTCTAACTAGAGTAGAGTAGATTACAGTACAGTAATGTGTAGGCCTAACTAGAGTAGAGTAGATTACAGTACAGTAATGTGTAGGCCTAACTAGAGTAGAGTAGATTACAGTACAGTACAAGTAATGTGTAGGTCTAACTAGAGTAGAGTAGATTACAGTACAGTAATGTGTAGGTCTAACTAGAGTAGAGTAGATTACAGTACAGTAATGTGTAGGTCTAACTAGAGTAGAGTAGATTACAGTACAGTAATGTGTAGGCCTAACTAGAGTAGAGTAGATTACAGTACAGTACAGTGTAATGTGTAGGCCTAACTAGAGTAGAGTAGATTACAGTACAGTAATGTGTAGGCCTAACTAGAGTAGAGTAGATTACAGTACAGTAATGTGTAGGTCTAACTAGAGTAGATTAGATTACAGTACAGTAATGTGTAGGCCTAACTAGAGTAGAGTAGATTACAGTACAGTAATGTGTAGGCCTAACTAGAGTAGAGTAGATTACAGTACAGTAATGTGTAGGTCTAACTAGAGTAGAGTAGATTACAGTACAGTAATGTGTAGGCCTAACTAGAGTAGAGTAGATTACAGTACAGTAATGTGTAGGCCTAACTAGAGTAGAGTAGATTACAGTACAGTAATGTGTAGGCCTAACTAGAGTAGAGTAGATTACAGTACAGTACAGTAATGTGTAGGTCTAACTAGAGTAGAGTAGATTACAGTACAGTAATGTGTAGGTCTAACTAGAGTAGAGTAGATTACAGTACAGTAATGTGTAGGCCTAACTAGAGTAGAGTAGATTACAGTACAGTAATGTGTAGGCCTAACTAGAGTAGAGTAGATTACAGTACAGTAATGTGTAGGCCTAACTAGAGTAGAGTAGATTACAGTACAGTACAGTGTAATGTGTAGGCCTAACTAGAGTAGAGTAGATTACAGTACAGTAATGTGTAGGCCTAACTAGAGTAGAGTAGATTACAGTACAGTAATGTGTAGGTCTAACTAGAGTAGAGTAGATTACAGTACAGTAATGTGTAGGCCTAACTAGAGTAGAGTAGATTACAGTACAGTAATGTGTAGGCCTAACTAGAGTAGAGTAGATTACAGTACAGTAATGTGTAGGTCTAACTAGAGTAGAGTAGATTACAGTACAGTAATGTGTAGGCCTAACTAGAGTAGAGTAGATTACAGTACAGTAATGTGTAGGCCTAACTAGAGTAGAGTAGATTACAGTACAGTACAGTAATGTGTAGGTCTAACTAGAGTAGAGTAGATTACAGTACAGTAATGTGTAGGTCTAACTAGAGTAGAGTAGATTACAGTACAGTAATGTGTAGGTCTAACTAGAGTAGAGTAGATTACAGTACAGTAATGTGTAGGCCTAACTAGAGTATAGTAGATTACAGTACAGTAATGTGTAGGCCTAACTAGAGTAGAGTAGATTACAGTACAGTAATGTGTAGGCCTAACTAGAGTAGAGTAGATTACAGTACAGTAATGTGTAGGCCTAACTAGAGTAGAGTAGATTACAGTACAGTAATGTGTAGGTCTAACTAGAGTAGAGTAGATTACAGTACAGTAATGTGTAGACCTAACTAGAGTAGAGTAGATTACAGTACAGTAATGTGTAGGTCTAACTAGAGTAGAGTAGATTACAGTACAGTACAGTAATGTGTAGGCCTAACTAGAGTAGAGTAGAGTAGATTACAGTACAGTAATGTGTAGGTCTAACTAGAGTAGAGTAGATTACAGTACAGTAATGTGTAGGCCTAACTAGAGTAGAGTAGATTACAGTACAGTAATGTGTAGGCCTAACTAGAGCAGAGTAGATTACAGTACATTAATGTGTAGGCCTAACTAGAGTAGAGTAGATTACAGTACAGTAATGTGTAGGCCTAACTAGAGTAGAGTAGATTACAGTACAGTAATGTGTAGGCCTAACTAGAGTAGAGTAGATTACAGTACAGTAATGTGTAGGCCTAACTAGAGTAGAGTAGATTACAGTACAGTAATGTGTAGGTCTAACTAGAGTAGAGTAGAGTAGATTACAGTACAGTACAGTAATGTGTAGGTCTAACTAGAGTAGAGTAGAGTAGATTACAGTACAGTAATGTGTAGGTCTAACTAGAGTAGAGTAGATTACAGTACAGTAATGTGTAGGTCTAACTAGAGTAGATTACAGTACAGTACAGTAATGTGTAGGCCTAACTAGAGTAGAGTAGATTACAGTACAGTAATGTGTAGGCCTAACTAGAGTAGAGTAGATTACAGTACAGTACAGTAATGTGTAGGTCTAACTAGAGTAGAGTAGATTACAGTACAGTAATGTGTAGGCCTAACTAGAGTAGAGTAGATTACAGTACAGTAATGTGTAGGCCTAACTAGAGTAGAGTAGATTACAGTACAGTGTAATGTGTAGGTCTAACTAGAGTAGAGTAGATTACAGTACAGTAATGTGTAGGTCTAACTAGAGTAGAGTAGATTAAAGTACAGTACAGTAATGTGTAGGTCTAACTAGAGTAGAGTAGATTACAGTACAGTAATGTGTAGGCCTAACTAGAGTAGAGTAGATTACAGTACAGTAATGTGTAGGCCTAACTAGAGTAGAGTAGATTACAGTACAGTACAGTAATGTGTAGGCCTAACTAGAGTAGAGTAGATTACAGTACAGTAATGTGTAGGCCTAACTAGAGTAGAGTAGATTACAGTACAGTAATGTGTAGGCCTAACTAGAGTAGAGTAGATTACAGTACAGTAATGTGTAGGTCTAACTAGAGTAGAGTAGATTACAGTACAGTACAGTAATGTGTAGGTCTAACTAGAGTAGTGTAGATTACAGTACAGTAATGTGTAGGTCTAACTAGAGTAGAGTAGATTACAGGACAGTACAGTAATGTGTAGGTCTAACTAGAGTAGAGTAGATTACAGTACAGTAATGTGTAGGTCTAACTAGAGTAGAGTAGATTACAGTACAGTACAGTAATGTGTAGGTCTAACTAGAGTAGAGTAGATTACAGGACAGTACAGTAATGTGTAGGTCTAACTAGAGTAGAGTAGATTACAGTACAGTAATGTGTAGACCTAACTAGAGTAGAGTAGATTACAGGACAGTACAGTAATGTGTAGGTCTAACTAGAGTAGAGTAGATTACAGTACAGTAATGTGTAGGTCTAACTAGAGTAGAGTAGATTACAGTACAGTAATGTGTAGGTCTAACTAGAGTAGAGTAGATTACAGTACAGTACAGTAATGTGTAGGTCTAACTAGAGTAGAGTAGATTACAGTACAGTAATGTGTAGGCCTAACTAGAGTAGAGTAGATTACAGTACAGTAATGTGTAGGTCTAACTAGAGTAGAGTAGATTACAGTACAGTACAGTAATGTGTAGGTCTAACTAGAGTAGAGTAGATTACAGTACAGTAATGTGTAGGCCTAACTAGAGTAGAGTAGATTACAGTACAGTAATGTGTAGGTCTAACTAGAGTAGAGTAGATTACAGTACAGTACAGTAATGTGTAGGTCTAACTAGAGTAGAGTAGATTACAGTACAGTAATGTGTAGGCCTAACTAGAGTAGAGTAGATTACAGTACAGTAATGTGTAGGTCTAACTAGAGTAGAGTAGATTACAGTACAGTACAGTAATGTGTAGGTCTAACTAGAGTAGAGTAGATTACAGTACAGTAATGTGTAGGCCTAACTAGAGTAGAGTAGATTACAGTACAGTAATGTGTAGGCCTAACTAGAGTAGAGTAGATTACAGTACAGTAATGTGTAGGTCTAACTAGAGTAGAGTAGATTACAGTACAGTACAGTAATGTGTAGGTCTAACTAGAGTAGAGTAGATTACAGTACAGTAATGTGAAGGCCTAACTAGAGTAGAGTAGATTACAGTACAGTAATGTGTAGGTCTAACTAGAGTAGAGTAGATTACAGTACAGTACAGTAATGTGTAGGTCTAACTAGAGTAGAGTAGATTACAGTACAGTACAGTCATGTGTAGGTCTAACTAGAGTAGAGTAGATTACAGTACAGTAATGTGTAGGCCTAACTAGAGTAGAGTAGATTACAGTACAGTAATGTGTAGGTCTAACTAGAGTAGAGTAGATTACAGTACAGTAATGTGTAGGCCTAACTAGAGTAGAGTAGATTACAGTACAGTAATGTGTAGGTCTAACTAGAGTAGAGTAGATTACAGTACAGTAATGTGTAGGCCTAACTAGAGTAGAGTAGATTACAGTACAGTAATGTGTAGGTCTAACTAGAGTAGAGTAGATTATAGTACAGTAATGTGTAGGCCTAACTAGAGTAGAGTAGATTACAGTACAGTAATGTGTAGGTCTAACTAGAGTAGAGTAGATTACAGTACAGTACAGTAATGTGTAGGTCTAACTAGAGTAGAGTAGATTACAGTACAGTAATGTGTAGGCCTAACTAGAGTAGAGTAGATTACAGTACAGTAATGTGTAGGTCTAACTAGAGTAGAGTAGATTACAGTACAGTAATGTGTAGGCCTAACTAGAGTAGAGTAGATTACAGTACAGTACAGTAATGTGTAGGTCTAACTAGAGTAGAGTAGATTACAGTACAGTAATGTGTAGGCCTAACTAGAGTAGAGTAGATTACAGTACAGTAATGTGTAGGCCTAACTAGAGTAGAGTAGATTACAGTACAGTAATGTGTAGGCCTAACTAGAGTAGAGTAGATTACAGTACAGTAATGTGTAGGCCTAACTAGAGTAGAGTAGATTACAGTGCAGTAATGTGTAGGCCTAACTAGAGTAGAGTAGATTACAGTACTGTAATGTGTAGACCTAACTAGAGTAGAGTAGATTACAGTACAGTACAGTAATGTGTAGGTCTAACTAGAGTAGAGTAGATTACAGTACAGTAATGTGTAGGTCTAACTAGAGTAGAGTAGATTATAGTACAGTAATGTGTAGGTCTAACTAGAGTAGAGTAGATTACAGTACAGTACAGTAATGTGTAGGCCTAACTAGAGTAGAGTAGATTACAGTACAGTACAGTAATGTGTAGGTCTAACTAGAGTAGAGTAGATTATAGTACAGTAATGTGTAGGTCTAACTAGAGTAGAGTAGATTACAGTACAGTAATGTGTAGACCTAACTAGAGTAGAGTAGATTACAGTACAGTACAGTAATGTGTAGGCCTAACTAGAGTAGAGTATATTACAGTACAGTACAGTAATGTGTAGGCCTAACTAGAGTAGAGTAGATTACAGTACAGTACAGTAATGTGTAGGTCTAACTAGAGTAGAGTAGATTACAGTACAGTACAGTAATGTGTAGGCCTAACTAGAGTAGAGCAGATTACAGTACAGTAATGTGTAGGCCTAACTAGAGTAGAGTAGATTACAGTACAGTACAGTAATGTGTAGGTCTAACTAGAGTAGAGTAGATTATAGTACAGTACAGTAATGTGTAGGCCTAACTAGAGTAGAGTAGATTACAGTACAGTAATGTGTAGGCCTAACTAGAGTAGAGTAGATTACAGTACAGTAATGTGTAGGTCTAACTAGAGTAGAGTAGATTACAGTACAGTAATGTGTAGGCCTAACTAGAGTAGAGTAGATTACAGTACAGTGTAATGTGTAGGCCTAACTAGAGTAGAGTAGATTACAGTACAGTAATGTGTAGGTCTAACTAGAGTAGATTACAGTACAGTAATGTGTAGGTCTAACTAGAGTAGAGTAGATTACAGTACAGTAATGTGTAGGTCTAACTAGAGTAGAGTAGATTACAGTACAGTAATGTGTAGGTCTAACTAGAGTAGAGTAGATTACAGTACAGTAATGTGTAGGCCTAACTAGAGTAGAGTAGATTACAGTACAGTACAGTAATGTGTAGGTCTAACTAGAGTAGAGTAGATTACAGTACAGTAATGTGTAGGCCTAACTAGAGTAGAGTAGATTACAGTACAGTAATGTGTAGGCCTAACTAGAGTAGAGTAGATTACAGTACAGTAATGTGTAGGCCTAACTAGAGTAGAGTAGATTACAGTACAGTAATGTGTAGGCCTAACTAGAGTAGAGTAGATTACAGTACTGTAATGTGTAGACCTAACTAGAGTAGAGTAGATTACAGTACAGTACAGTAATGTGTAGGTCTAACTAGAGTAGAGTAGATTACAGTACAGTAATGTGTAGGTCTAACTAGAGTAGAGTAGATTATAGTACAGTAATGTGTAGGTCTAACTAGAGTAGAGTAGATTACAGTACAGTACAGTAATGTGTAGGCCTAACTAGAGTAGAGTAGATTACAGTACAGTACAGTAATGTGTAGGTCTAACTAGAGTAGAGTAGATTACAGTACAGTAATGTGTAGGTCTAACTAGAGTAGAGTAGATTATAGTACAGTAATGTGTAGGTATAACTAGAGTAGAGTAGATTACAGTACAGTAATGTGTAGACCTAACTAGAGTAGAGTAGATTACAGTACAGTACAGTAATGTGTAGGCCTAACTAGAGTAGAGTAGATTACAGTACAGTACAGTAATGTGTAGGCCTAACTAGAGTAGAGTAGATTACAGTACAGTAATGTGTAGGTCTAACTAGAGTAGAGTAGATTACAGTACAGTACAGTAATGTGTAGGCCTAACTAGAGTAGAGCAGATTACAGTACAGTAATGTGTAGGCCTAACTAGAGTAGAGTAGATTACAGTACAGTACAGTAATGTGTAGGTCTAACTAGAGTAGAGTAGATTATAGTACAGTACAGTAATGTGTAGGCCTAACTAGAGTAGAGTAGATTACAGTACAGTAATGTGTAGGCCTAACTAGAGTAGAGTAGATTACAGTACAGTAATGTGTAGGTCTAACTAGAGTAGAGTAGATTACAGTACAGTAATGTGTAGGCCTAACTAGAGTAGAGTAGATTACAGTACAGTGTAATGTGTAGGCCTAACTAGAGTAGAGTAGATTACAGTACAGTAATGTGTAGGTCTAACTAGAGTAGATTACAGTACAGTAATGTGTAGGTCTAACTAGAGTAGAGTAGATTACAGTACAGTAATGTGTAGGTCTAACTAGAGTAGAGTAGATTACAGTACAGTAATGTGTAGGTCTAACTAGAGTAGAGTAGATTACAGTACAGTAATGTGTAGGTCTAACTAGAGTAGAGTAGATTACAGTACAGTAATGTGTAGGTCTAACTAGAGTAGAGTAGATTACAGTACAGTGTAATGTGTAGGTCTAACTAGAGTAGAGTAGATTACAGTACAGTAAAGAGGCCTAACTAGAGTAGTGTAGATTACAGTACAGTAATGTGTAGGCCTAACTAGAGTAGAGTAGATTACAGTACAGTAATGTGTAGGCCTAACTAGAGTAGAGTAGATTACAGTACAGTAATGTGTAGGTCTAACTAGAGTAGAGTAGATTATAGTATAGTAATGTGTAGGCCTAACTAGAGTAGATTAGATTACAGTACAGTAATGTGTAGGCCTAACTAGAGTAGAGTAGATTACAGTACAGTGTAATGTGTAGGTCTAACTAGAGTAGAGTAGATTACAGTACAGTAAAGAGGCCTAACTAGAGTAGTGTAGATTACAGTACAGTAATGTGTAGGTCTAACTAGAGTAGAGTAGATTACAGTACAGTAATGTGTAGGCCTAACTAGAGTAGAGTAGATTACAGTACAGTAATGTGTAGGCCTAACTAGAGTAGAGTAGATTACAGTACTGTAATGTGTAGGCCTAACTAGAGTAGAGTAGATTACAGTACAGTACAGTGTAATGTGTAGGTCTAACTAGAGTAGAGTAGATTACAGTACAGTACAGTAATGTGTAGGCCTAACTAGAGTAGAGTAGATTACAGTACAGTAATGTGTAGGTCTAACTAGAGTAGAGTAGATTACAGTACAGTACAGTAATGTGTAGGCCTAACTAGAGTAGAGTAGATTACAGTACAGTAATGTGTAGGTCTAACTAGAGTAGAGTAGATTACAGTACAGTAATGTGTAGGCCTAACTAGAGTAGAGTAGATTACAGTACAGTAATGTGTAGGTCTAACTAGAGTAGAGTAGATTACAGTACAGTAATGTGTAGGTCTAACTAGAGTAGAGTAGATTACAGTACAGTACAGTAATGTGTAGGTCTAACTAGAGTAGAGTAGATTACAGTACAGTGTAATGTGTAGGTCTAACTAGAGTAGAGTAGATTACAGTACAGTAATGTGTAGGCCTAACTAGAGTAGAGTAGATTACAGTACAGTAATGTGTAGGCCTAACTAGAGTAGAGTAGATTACAGTACAGTAATGTGTAGGCCTAACTAGAGTAGAGTAGATTACAGTACAGTAATGTGTAGGTCTAACTAGAGTAGAGCAGATTACAGTACAGTAATGTGTAGGCCTAACTAGAGTAGAGTAGATTACAGTACAGTAATGTGTAGGTCTAACTAGAGTAGAGTAGATTACAGTACAGTAATGTGTAGGTCTAACTAGAGTAGAGTAGATTACAGTACAGTAATGTGTAGGTCTAACTAGAGTAGAGTAGATTACAGTACAGTAATGTGTAGGTCTAACTAGAGTAGAGTAGATTACAGTACAGTAATGTGTAGGTCTAACTAGAGTAGAGTAGATTACAGTACAGTACAAGTAATGTGTAGGTCTAATTAGAGTAGAGTAGATTACAGTACAGTAATGTGTAGGTCTAACTAGAGTAGAGTAGATTACAGTACAGTACAAGTAATGTGTAGGTCTAACTAGAGTAGAGTAGATTACAGTACAGTACAGTGTAATGTGTAGGTCTAACTAGATTAGAGTAGATTACAGTACAGTAATGTGTAGGTCTAACTAGAGTAGAGTAGATTACAGTACAGTGTAATGTGTAGGTCTAACTAGAGTAGAGTAGATTACAGTACAGTACAAGTAATGTGTAGGTCTAACTAGAGTAGAGTAGATTACAGTACAGTAATGTGTAGGTCTAACTAGAGTAGAGTAGATTACAGTACAGTACAGTAATGTGTAGGTCTAACTAGAGTATAGTAGATTACAGTACAGTAATGTGTAGGCCTAACTAGAGTAGAGTAGATTACAGTACAGTAATGTGTAGGTCTAACTAGAGTAGAGTAGATTACAGTACAGTAATGTGTAGGTCTAACTAGAGTAGAGTAGATTATAGTACAGTAATGTGTAGGCCTAACTAGAGTAGAGTAGATTACAGTACAGTAATGTGTAGGTCTAACTAGAGTAGAGTAGATTACAGTACAGTAATGTGTAGGTCTAACTAGAGTAGAGTAGATTACAGTACAGTAATGTGTAGGTCTAACTAGAGTAGAGTAGATTATAGTACAGTAATGTGTAGGCCTAACTAGAGTAGAGTAGATTACAGTACAGTAATGTGTAGGTCTAACTAGAGTAGAGTAGATTATAGTACAGTAATGTGTAGGCCTAACTAGAGTAGAGTAGATTACAGTACAGTAATGTGTAGGCCTCACTAGAGTAGAGTAGATTACAGGACAGTAATGTGTAGGCCTAACTAGAGTAGAGTATATTACAGTACAGTAATGTGTAGGTCTAACTAGAGTAGAGTAGATTGCAGTACAGTGTAATGTGTAGGTCTAACTAGAGTAGAGTAGATTACAGTACAGTAATGTGTAGGTCTAACTAGAGTAGAGTAGATTACAGTACAGTAATGTGTAGGCCTAACTAGAGTAGAGTAGATTACAGTACAGTAATGTGTAGGCCTAACTAGAGTAGAGTAGATTACAGTACAGTAATGTGTAGGTCTAACTAGAGTAGAGTAGATTACAGTACAGTAATGTGTAGGCCTAACTAGAGTAGAGTAGATTACAGTACAGTAATGTGTAGGCCTAACTAGAGTAGAGTAGATTACAGTACAGTAATGTGTAGGTCTAACTAGAGTAGAGTAGATTACAGTACAGTAATGTGTAGGCCTAACTAGAGTAGAGTAGATTACAGTACAGTGTAATGTGTAGGCCTAACTAGAGTAGAGTAGATTACAGTACAGTAATGTGTAGGTGTTGTGAAGGGCCAGATTAAACCGAATATATATATTTATTTATATATATATATTTAATTGTATTTGTATATTCTCTAATATTCCTTGATATCCCTTGTATATTCCTTGTACAATATGCATTGAATATCCATTCTAGCCTACTGAACATCCCATAATAGTCTCCATTCTACTATTGGTCGAGACCTTGGTGCCAGGCTGCCATACCGCGTCTCTACAATTCGTAGCCGCATTTCTGCAGACCCCTCTCTGATTGGTTGAGGCCATTTCTGCAGACCCCTCTCTGATTGGCCGAGCGCGCGCATGCGCATGAGCCGCGACAAGCTCCTCTAGCCAGGAGTCGAAACTCCGTTAAGCTCCAGAGAGAGAGGCTGAAAACCCACAGTTGTTGCCCGACGGATGGGAGCCGAATCCCGGATCCGAGTTTTCTGATGAATAGCCCCAAAACATGGAGATCGCGAACGCAATTTATACGCATGGAAGTATTGATTACGCCATAACGAATCATTAAAAAAATATACCGTTAACTGGAATATGTTGTGTGTGCCTTTACACATATGTTGGATAGGATTATGTAATTGGTTTGTCATTAAAAACCAATAATAATCGCTCGCCGGCTTCGCTGACCAGAGCTCTCTCAGATTCAAAGTTTTAATTGCAGCCTGGATTTCGGAACCAATGTGTAACTAGACAGTTACAATATAACATTTATAGTAATTAACCCAGTTAATGCCTTAAGAGAAAGAGTCTGGTGGTCAATTGCTATGGAAATGTTGTGTCTTACATCTTACTAATAATAACTAATTCCTTGGTCAATAGAAGTCTCTGTGATACTTTCTGAATATGATTTGGGAACATCAAATGGGCAGGCCGCGAAATAACAACGTTACAATGTACAGTTTCTGACAGCTGGCTGTGTTGTGAAATGTGCATAACGTTATAAATAAACCACGAAGTCACGCGAAATAACGTTATACGCGAATCTGGTAGTACATTTCCAATCAGAGAGGGGTCTGCAGAAATGGCCTCAACCAATCAGAGAGGGGTCTGCAGAAATGCGGCTACGAATTGTAGAGACGCTGCCATACCCCCCAGACCCAGTTCAAACGTACCGCTCAACATGTACGAACAAGTCCTAGTTCCGCGTAGGAATCTGGCTACCGCACCACTAATGGGACTATTTGTTCATAGTGCGTATATATACTGCGCTACTAAAGTAGGACTTCCTTTTCAGTCCAGTTTCTTACCCTCCAATAGAGTGACAGACGTAAAGCCTCCCCGCGACGCCACGTGTGGGAGTAAGGCCAAGTTCGGCCTACCATCGGTATTGAGACATCGTGTATATTAATATTTGAATAGTCATATTTGGCACTATATCGTCGAGTTGGACGTAGTCTATTAAGCTAATAATAGTCTGTTAATATATAGTGCTTCGTGCGGTGAGAATACTACCATAGTCAGCACCCCATCGTTTCGGGCAGAAAACTGGCTGCTTATCCAGGATGATCGACCCCATGTGAGATTGCACCCGAGGAGCCCCAGAGCCGACGAGCGAGTGGACCTGTATACCGGATTATTCTACCGACGACAGCCCGCCTTCCCAGGCACGGATTATGCTTTGTATACGTTGATTATTCCATGGATAAAGACCCCCGACACTGCCGTGTGTTGGAACCCCCCCCCCCCTGGAGAGGACGCAAGGTGAGGAGACGCTCTGCAAGACGAGGTCGCTTCACGTCTCTCCTCCGTGGACCGGAGGACGCCGGCCCACAAAGAGTCCATCTGCTTTCATCTGCGGTCCAAGGATCGCCGGCGCATTGAACGGCACTACAGTGGGTTAACCTGGGATACCCTTGGCCGGATGAGGCAGCCGGACTCTACCCCCCCCCCCCTTCCTACTCCTGTCGGCTTACAAGCGACCGGATTAACCCCCCCTAGTGTATCCAGTCTATAATCATTAAAGTATCATTGCTGTTATTCCTTAACTATTCCAGGTCGTATATGTACCACCTGCGCCTTCAGAGATTGGACATTCTCTATTGATATACCAACGAATACTCTTGCCATAAAAGTGCATACTAATTCCCATTCATAAATGTGATTGATTTGATTAAGTGCTTGCTCTACACACCATCGCTGTGTAGAAATAAAGACCTATTTCTAATTCGTACATTTGTGTTGGATCCGTTTCATCTACGTGACAGTGTTCATCATAATATATTTATGCCGAGTACTGGGTGGCCGAATATTAAGTACAAAGGTAGTGGTAGTAAGTATCATATCTAGTAATACAGTCAGGGAATTGTACCCCTCAGTTACAATTGGTCCTTCGAGCCGGATGGTAATTAGTGTAATATTAATATAGTGTTATTAATATTGAAATGGCCTATGATGAACACTCCACGAAACGATCCTCCTAACCAACACCCGCAGCGCGAACGACGGCTCCCTCAGTACTTAGAGGCTTACGCTGTCAGTCAACAACCTAGTCTTCTACTAACAGTAAACGCGGTAAAACTAGAAAGTAAAAGTATGTCTAACCCCAACGCCCAGACTACCCCGACCATAGAGGCCCCTACGGGTTCTAATGTAACTGACCAAGTTCACGGTGGGGACCAGTGGGAACCAGACATGACTTCACACCCCGCCAGTACTGAAGAAGTAGTCCCCGATGAGTCCCGGGAGGAATACAACGCTACCGAGAGAGAACTCGGCACGGAAGAAGACGGGGAGAGCACCGTGGAGATAGAGCTCCAAGGCTCCGCAAGGAGTACCCCGAGGGAAGGCTCCCCTATACAACCGCCTTCTCCCAGCGAGGCAGAGAGGACCCTACAGCAGGCCTTCCTCATCAGCCTGAACGCCGCTGCTGAACGCGACCGACTGCAGATCCAGCAGCGGAGCGAAGAAGAGCATATACGTCTAGAAATAAGACGCATTCAGAGGGAAGAGAATGTGGCCCGAGACCGAGCAGACAGCCAGCGAGCAGCTGCTGGTGCTCTACGGGACGCAGAGCGCGACAGACAGCAAGCGCAACTAATAGAACAGCTGATCAGATGGACAACACCCTCTCCCTCCGCCAGAGGCTCCAGGAACTCGTCTAGACACACCTCCAGGGCGGCATCCCCTAGCCGAGTAAACAACCCTGAACTTGACCAACAGACGAGGTCTATACCCCTTACAGACCACCTCCCCCCACCGGTCCAAGCGAGACCTAGCAACCGGGAAGGAGCAGCATATCCTGTGGAGAGGCTAAACCAGAGACTACAAACACTGGATGACCTAACTGAAGACGAAGAGGAAGAGGAGGAGAACCACGCCCGACGACAGCACAGTACTCTACCGGACCAGGAGGTCCGGTACAGCCCAGGCTATACTCCAGCGGAGCTGCGCTACAGACCCCCGACTCTATACACGGGTGAGCACGACGCACGACCCGCACCGAGGAACAGCACCTGGACAAGCGGGCCATGGTACACTGCCGGTACCAGCCCATACCAAGGAGCGGGAGGAGACTCGCCTAGGAGGCCTCTCCCCCAACGCTCGCCGATGTATCCACAGTCAGCGTCATACATTGGCACGCCTATGGTACCCGACTTCACCCAAGAGAACCGGGCCCAGTATACAGAACTCCGCATGTGTCTGGAGACCATGTTGGTGGATGTATTGGATGAACGCCATAAATACGCCATCCTACTGAAGCACTTAAAGGTACCCCGCGCACATAATATAGCGCTCGCCTACGCGACTTCCACCACCCCATACACAGCAGCGCTGGTAGCATTGGACCAGAGGTATGGGCGCATATGGGATTACGTGATCCAGGAGATCCGACACATCGACCGCTTACCCCCAGCAATAGACAATCGAGCACTGGACGACCTGTCCATCAGAGTGCAGTCCCTGGTAGGGATGTTGGGAGCGCAGAGAGAGAAGGGGAGGCATGAACTTTACGCCAACTCAAATGTGGAAAGGATCTTGGAGAAGCTGCCGCCCGCTCGACAGGAGCGTTTTAGGCGGCAGAGAGACCACCGAGACCCGAATGGCCCCGAACCGAACCTCCTCGATCTAGCAGACTTCCTGGCGAGAGAAGTCAGCAGCCTACGGCTAGATACATTCGGACGGAGCACCCCTGGCTCCAGAGAAGGAACCAGACGACTAAATGATGGAAGAAGATCGGTGACTGTGATGCACCAATCGGAGTCAGTACCGAGCAGCAGGAGCCACAGTACCCCCTCCAGAACGGAGAAGTGGAAGATAGTGTGCCCCTACTGTGAGAAAGAACACTGGCTAGCGCAATGTGACTCCTTCCCCAAGCTGAACGCGGAGGAAGCAAGTCAATGGATAAAGTCCAACAAGCGCTGTTTTCGCTGTGCGCGCTCACACATGGCAGCCGAATGCCGCTTAAAGAAAGGGTGCACCAAGTGCGATGGAGCCCATCTGGACATACTTCACGACAGTAACAGACGGCGCCCTTCACCCGCACCATCCAGCAGCAAAGCGAGCGTCATGTACATCGATCCCGCCAGCAGCAGTGGAGCCCGAGTACTCCTAAAAGTAGTGCGTGTGACACTAAGCTACCAGAATAAAGTCCTGGACACTTACGCCGTCCTCGATGACGGGTCAGAGAAGACCCTTCTGCTCGCCTCCGCTGCGGCCCAGCTAGGGCTGCGGGGAAGCGAAACCCAAATGACAATTCGGACAATAAGACGAGATTTGAAGACGATAAAGGGCGAGAATGTCTCATTCTCTATCGCAGCAAGCGGCCAGCCTGAGCGACGGCACCAGATTACAGACGCTTTCACCAGCCAAGAAATAGGACTGTCGCGGTACACATACCCCGTCGCCAAGCTGATGGAGAAATATGCACATCTGCGCAAGTTACCGATCCCGCTCATAGACAATGCTATGCCGACCCTGTTGATAGGCTCCGACCATGCAGACCTCATTGTCCCGATAGACCGGGTTCATACCGGACCCCGAGGCTGTCCTGCAGCAGTCGAGACCCGTTTGGGATGGACTCTCCAAGGCCCGCTCGCCAAATCTCTCAACCGAAGTACAGCCACTAGATGTCTCCACTCCCGAGTCACGGAGGGAGAAACCGCACTCCTGCAACACTTAGAGCGGCTATGGACCTTGGAACAAATGCCCTTTAAGAACGGAAGGAAAGACATTCGCTCTAAAGATGACATTTACGCCATTCACCTCCTCGAGACAGGGACCAAGAGAGTCCCGGTCAACGGCGTGTTGAGATACGCCACGCCACTCCTGCGGCGAGAAGGAATGCCTACTTTCCACGCCAAGACAGACGCCACAGAACGGTACCTGCTGAACACGGAGCGGCGCTTAGCCAAGAACCCCGCCCAAGAGAGTGTATACCGCGCTGAGATTGAGAAGCTCATCACAGCGGGACACGTCACAAAGATGGACATTAAAGAGGCTGACCAGACCACTGAATCGTGGTACGTGCCCCACCACAAGGTCCATCACAACGGTAAAGACCGCATAGTATTTAACTGCAGCTACCAGATCGGATTCCAAAATCTGAATAAAGAGTTACTGCCCGGTCCCACACTCGGCCCCTCCCTACTCGGCGTTCTACTCCGCTTCCGCCAGGAAAAGGTGGCCATCAGCGGGGACATTAAAGGAATGTTCCTGCAGGTGAGATTAGTAGAGGAGGACAAGCCCCTGTTACGGTTCCTATGGAGAGAGAAGCCAGGAGATGAGCACCCAGCCATCTACCAATGGGAAGTCCTCCCCTTCGGAACGACGTGCAGCCCCTGCTGTGCTACATTTGCACTACAGAAACATGTAGCAGAGGACCCAGCAGCGGACGAAGAGGTCCGACACAGCGTAAAGAACAGCTTCTACGTAGACAACTGTCTACAAAGCCTTTCAACCCAGGAAGAAGCCGAGGCTCTCCTGATTAAACTCCGCGCCTCATTGATCAAAGGCGGCTTTGATCTCAGGCAGTGGGCCAGCAGCGATCCGCAAGTACTGCGCAGCCTCTCCTCCGAGGACAAGGCAGCCAGCAGCGAGACCTGGATGGCTACAATCCCGGGAGAAGCCCAGGAGATGACCCTGGGATTGGTGTGGCGATTCAAAACAGATTCGCTTCACTACAGACACAAGCCCCTGACTACGGACCAGGGAAGGCCGGCGGCGGCGCCGACCACCAGACGGAGTGTGTACACAACACTCGCCCGACAATATGACCCGCTAGGATGTATTCTACCGTACACCACCAGGGCAAAAATGATTGTACGAGCATTGTGGGACAAGGACCAGGGCTGGGACGACCCCATTCCCGCACAACTTGCATCCACCTGGAGAGAGTGGGAGATGGAGCTCCACTCACTCCCAGGCGTTAATATGCGCCGAAGCTACTTCCCACCCACGGTGAGGCCAGAGACATGTAAAATGGACTTACACGTCTTCAGTGACGCCTCAGAGGTCGCATACGGATCAGTAGCCTACTTGCGGGCCCAAGAAAAGGGGGGAGAGATCTACACAGCATTTGTCCTCGCCCGCTCGAGAATAGCCCCACGCAAGCAACAATCTATCCCACGTCTAGAGCTCTGCGCAGCCCTAGCCGGAGCGCACCTAGCCACGCTCATCCAACGTGAGCTCACCATACCGGTGTCTAGAACAATCCTGTGGTCAGATTCCACGACAGTACTCGCCTGGATCAAATCGGACTCATGCAAGTACAAAGTCTTCGTGGGAGTCAGAGTCACCGAGATTCAAGACTTAACCGAAGAGTTAACCGGAGAAACAGAGTGGCGCTACGTTGATACAAAACAGAACCCAGCTGACGTCATCACCCGGGGAATCCCCCTAGATGACCTCACCCGTCACAATGCTTACAGTGACGGCCCCGCATTCCTAAGACTCCCGGAAGGACAGTGGCCCATGCCTATCCCGAGGGAAGCAAGTCCAGAGGAGGTGGAAAATAAGAAGCCTGTGTTCTGTGGATTGAGCACTGTTATCTCCGCAGACCCCAACACACTCCTGATGGGGCGGCTAGATCCTGCATTACCCCAGACAATGTACCGGCCTGAAGAAGCGAACGGCCGACGAATGTGGAGGTACAGCCAAGTATTAGCCGACAAGTTTTGGAGCAGTTTCCTACTGCACTACCTACCGTCTCTACAGACCCGCCAGAAGTGGGTAAAGGAGAGAGACAATTTGACAGAAGGAACAGTCGTCATGATTATTGATCAATCACTGCCCAGAGCTATGTGGCCGGCCGGCCGCGTAAGCAAAGTGATCACCGGTGCCGACGGCAAGGTCCGAGCAGCTGAAGTGCTTGTCCAGGGTCGCACTTACACCCGTCCCGTGGCGAGGCTCATAGAACTGCCCCGACTCCCAGACACAATCGATGATGACCATGACCCTATAACCCTATGACTTTGTGAAGTTGACTGACCCCTACAGCAAACCCTTATGTGTAAATAGACAACGCGATTAATCTGTCTCTGCTTAACTGATTAGGTCTGGGACCAATCAGGGGGTGGCTGTTGTGAAGGGCCAGATTAAACCGAATATATATATTTATTTATATATATATATTTAATTGTATTTGTATATTCTCTAATATTCCTTGATATCCCTTGTATATTCCTTGTACAATATGCATTGAATATCCATTCTAGCCTACTGAACATCCCATAATAGTCTCCATTCTACTATTGGTCGAGACCTTGGTGCCAGGCTGCCATACCCCCAAGACCCAGTTCAAACGTACCGCTCAACATGTACGAACAAGTCCTAGTTCCGCGTAGGAATCTGGCTACCGCACCACTAATGGGACTATTTGTTCATAGTGCGTATATATACTGCGCTACTAAAGTAGGACTTCCTTTTCAGTCCAGTTTCTTACCCTCCAATAGAGTGACAGACGTAAAGCCTCCCCGCGACGCCACGTGTGGGAGTAAGGCCAAGTTCGGCCTACCATCGGTATTGAGACATCGTGTATATTAATATTTGAATAGTCATATTTGGCACTATATCGTCGAGTTGGACGTAGTCTATTAAGCTAATAATAGTCTGTTAATATATAGTGCTTCGTGCGGTGAGAATACTACCATAGTCAGCACCCCATCGTTTCGGGCAGAAAACTGGCTGCTTATCCAGGATGATCGACCCCATGTGAGATTGCACCCGAGGAGCCCCAGAGCCGACGAGCGAGTGGACCTGTATACCGGATTATTCTACCGACGACAGCCCGCCTTCCCAGGCACGGATTATGCTTTGTATACGTTGATTATTCCATGGATAAAGACCCCCGACACTGCCGTGTGTTGGAACCCCCCCCCCCTGGAGAGGACGCAAGGTGAGGAGACGCTCTGCAAGACGAGGTCGCTTCACGTCTCTCCTCCGTGGACCGGAGGACGCCGGCCCACAAAGAGTCCATCTGCTTTCATCTGCGGTCCAAGGATCGCCGGCGCATTGAACGGCACTACAGTGGGTTCACCTGGGATACCCTTGGCCGGATGAGGCAGCCGGACTCTACCCCCCCCCCCTTCCTACTCCTGTCGGCTTACAAGCGACCGGATTAACCCCCCCTAGTGTATCCAGTCTATAATCATTAAAGTATCATTGCTGTTATTCCTTAACTATTCCAGGTCGTATATGTACCACCTGCGCCTTCAGAGATTGGACATTCTCTATTGATATACCAACGAATACTCTTGCCATAAAAGTGCATACTAATTCCCATTCATAAATGTGATTGATTTGATTAAGTGCTTGCTCTACACACCATCGCTGTGTAAAGATAAAGACCTATTTCTAATTCGTACATTTGTGTTGGATCCGTTTCATCTACGTTACAGTGTTCATCATAATATATTTATGCCGAGTACTGGGTGGCCGAATAGTAAGTACAAAGGTAGTGGTAGTAAGTATCATATCTAGTAATACAGTCAGGGAATTGTACCCCTCAGTTACAGTAGGTCTAACTAGAGTAGAGTAGATTACAGTACAGTACAGTAATGTGTAGGTCTAACTAGAGTAGAGTAGATTACAGTACAGTAATGTGTAGGCCTAACTAGAGTAGAGTAGATTACAGTACAGTAATGTGTAGGTCTAACTAGAGTAGAGTAGATTACAGTACAGTACAGTAATGTGTAGGCCTAACTAGAGTAGAGTAGATTACAGTACAGTAATGTGTAGGTCTAACTAGAGTAGAGTAGATTACAGTACAGTAATGTGTAGGTCTAACTAGAGTAGAGTAGATTACAGTACAGTAATGTGTAGGCCTAACTAGAGTAGAGTAGATTACAGTACAGTAATGTGTAGGCCTAACTAGAGTAGAGTAGATTACAGTACAGTAATGTGTAGGTCTAACTAGAGTAGAGTAGATTACAGTACAGTACAGTAATGTGTAGGCCTAACTAGAGTAGAGTAGATTACAGTACAGTAATGTGTAGGCCTAACTAGAGTAGAGTAGATTACAGTACAGTAATGTGTAGGTCTAACTAGAGTAGAGTAGATTACAGTACAGTAATGTGTAGGCCTAACTAGAGTAGAGTAGATTACAGTACAGTACAAGTAATGTGTAGGTCTAACTAGAGTAGAGTAGATTACAGTACAGTAATGTGTAGGCCTAACTAGAGTAGAGTAGATTACAGTACAGTAATGTGTAGGCCTAACTAGAGTAGAGTAGATTACAGTACAGTAATGTGTAGGCCTAACTAGAGTAGAGTAGATTACAGTACAGTAATGTGTAGGTCTAACTAGAGTAGAGTAGATTACAGTACAGTAATGTGTAGGTCTAACTAGAGTAGAGTAGATTACAGTACAGTAATGTGTAGGTCTAACTAGAGTAGAGTAGATTACAGTACAGTAATGTGTAGGTCTAACTAGAGTAGAGTAGATTACAGTACAGTACAGTAATGTGTAGGCCTAACTAGAGTAGAGTAGATTACAGTACAGTACAGTGTAATGTGTAGGCCTAACTAGAGTAGAGTAGATTACAGTACAGTAATGTGTAGGTCTAACTAGAGTAGAGTAGATTACAGTACAGTAATGTGTAGGTCTAACTAGAGTAGAGTAGATTACAGTACAGTAATGTGTAGGCCTAACTAGAGTAGAGTAGATTACAGTACAGTAATGTGTAGGTCTAACTAGAGTAGATTACAGTACAGTAATGTGTAGGTCTAACTAGAGTAGAGTAGATTACAGTACAGTAATGTGTAGGTCTAACTAGAGTAGAGTAGATTACAGTACAGTAATGTGTAGGCCTAACTAGAGTAGAGTAGATTACAGTACAGTAATGTGTAGGTCTAACTAGAGTAGAGTAGATTACAGTACAGTAATGTGTAGGTCTAACTAGAGTAGAGTAGATTACAGTACAGTAATGTGTAGGTCTAACTAGAGTAGAGTAGATTACAGTACAGTAATGTGTAGGTCTAACTAGAGTAGAGTAGATTACAGTACAGTAATGTGTAGGCCTAACTAGAGTAGAGTAGATTACAGTACAGTAATGTGTAGGTCTAACTAGAGTAGAGTAGATTACAGTACAGTAATGTGTAGGTCTAACTAGAGTAGATTACAGTACAGTACAGTAATGTGTAGGCCTAACTAGAGTAGAGTAGATTACAGTACAGTGTAATGTGTAGGTCTAACTAGAGTAGAGTAGATTACAGTACAGTAATGTGTAGGCCTAACTAGAGTAGAGTAGATTACAGTACAGTAATGTGTAGGTCTAACTAGAGTAGAGTAGATTACAGTACAGTAATGTGTAGGTCTAACTAGAGTAGAGTAGATTACAGTACAGTACAATAATGTGTAGGCCTAACTAGAGTAGAGTAGATTACAGTACAGTAATGTGTAGGTCTAACTAGAGTAGAGTAGATTACAGTTCAGTACAGTAATGTGTAGGTCTAACTAGAGTAGAGTAGATTACAGTACAGTAATGTGTAGGCCTAACTAGAGTAGAGTAGATTACAGTACAGTAATGTGTAGACCTAACTAGAGTAGAGTAGATTACAGGACAGTACAGTAATGTGTAGGTCTAACTAGAGTAGAGTAGATTACAGTACAGTAATGTGTAGGTCTAACTAGAGTAGAGTAGATTACAGTACAGTAATGTGTAGGTCTAACTAGAGTAGAGTAGATTACAGTACAGTACAGTAATGTGTAGGCCTAACTAGAGTAGAGTAGATTACAGTACAGTAATGTGTAGGTCTAACTAGAGTAGAGTAGATTACAGTACAGTACAGTAATGTGTAGGTCTAACTAGAGTAGAGTAGATTACAGTACAGTAATGTGTAGGCCTAACTAGAGTAGAGTAGATTACAGTACAGTACAGTAATGTGTAGGTCTAACTAGAGTAGAGTAGATTACAGTACAGTAATGTGTAGGCCTAACTAGAGTAGAGTAGATTACAGAACAGTAATGTGTAGGCCTGACTAGAGTAGAGTAGATTACAGTACAGTAATGTGTAGGCCTAACTAGAGTAGAGTAGATTACAGTACAGTAATGTGTAGGCCTAACTAGAGTAGAGTAGATTACAGTACAGTAATGTGTAGGCCTAACTAGAGTAGAGTAGATTACAGTACTGTAATGTGTAGGCCTAACTAGAGTAGAGTAGATTATAGTACAGTAATGTGTAGGTCTAACTAGAGTAGAGTAGATTACAGTACAGTACAGTAATGTGTAGGTCTAACTAGAGTAGAGTAGATTATAGTACAGTAATGTGTAGGTCTAACTAGAGTAGAGTAGATTACAGTACAGTAATGTGTAGACCTAACTAGAGTAGAGTAGATTACAGTACAGTACAGTAATGTGTAGGCCTAACTAGAGTAGAGTAGATTACAGTACAGTACAGTAATGTGTAGGTCTAACTAGAGTAGAGTAGATTACAGTACAGTACAGTAATGTGTAGGCCTAACTAGAGTAGAGCAGATTACAGTACAGTAATGTGTAGGCCTAACTAGAGTAGAGTAGATTACAGTACAGTACAGTAATGTGTAGGTCTAACTAGAGTAGATTATAGTACAGTACAGTAATGTGTAGGCCTAACTAGAGTAGAGTAGATTACAGTACAGTAATGTGTAGGTCTAACTAGAGTAGAGTAGATTACAGTACAGTAATGTGTAGGCCTAACTAGAGTAGAGTAGATTACAGTACAGTGTAATGTGTAGGCCTAACTAGAGTAGAGTAGATTACAGTACAGTGTAATGTGTAGGTCTAACTAGAGTAGAGTAGATTACAGTACAGTAATGTGTAGGTCTAACTAGAGTAGAGTAGATTATAGTACAGTAATGTGTAGGCCTAACTAGAGTAGAGTAGATTACAGTACAGTAATGTGTAGGTCTAACTAGAGTAGAGTAGATTACAGTACAGTAATGTGTAGGTCTAACTAGAGTAGAGTAGATTACAGTACAGTAATGTGTAGGTCTAACTAGAGTAGAGTAGATTACAGTACAGTAATGTGTAGGTCTAACTAGAGTAGAGTAGATTACAGTACAGTAATGTGTAGGTCTAACTAGAGTAGAGTAGATTACAGTACAGTAATGATTGGCCTAACTAGAGTAGAGTAGATTACAGTACAGTGTAATGTGTAGGTCTAACTAGAGTAGAGTAGATTACAGTACAGTAATGTGTAGGTCTAACTAGAGTAGAGTAGATTACAGTACAGTAATGTGTAGGTCTAACTAGAGTAGAGTAGATTATAGTACAGTAATGTGTAGGCCTAACTAGAGTAGAGTAGATTACAGTACAGTAATGTGTAGGTCTAACTAGAGTAGAGTAGATTACAGTACAGTAATGTGTAGGTCTAACTAGAGTAGAGTAGATTACAGTACAGTAATGTGTAGGTCTAACTAGAGTAGAGTAGATTACAGTACAGTAATGTGTAGGTCTAACTAGAGTAGAGTAGATTACAGTACAGTAATGTGTAGGTCTAACTAGAGTAGAGTAGATTACAGTACAGTAATGATTGGCCTAACTAGAGTAGAGTAGATTACAGTACAGTACAGTGTAATGTGTAGGTCTAACTAGAGTAGAGTAGATTACAGTACAGTAATGTGTAGGTCTAACTAGAGTAGAGTAGATTACAGTACAGTAATGTGTAGGTCTAACTAGAGTAGAGTAGATTACAGTACAGTAATGTGTAGGCCTAACTAGAGTAGAGTAGATTACAGTACAGTAATGTGTAGGCCTAACTAGAGTAGAGTAGATTACAGTACAGTAATGTGTAGGCCTAACTAGAGTAGAGTAGATTACAGTACAGTAATGTGTAGGTCTAACTAGAGTAGAGTAGATTACAGTACAGTAATGTGTAGTCCTAACTAGAGTAGAGTAGATTACAGTACAGTAATGTGTAGGTCTAACTAGAGTAGAGTAGATTACAGTACAGTAATGTGTAGGTCTAACTAGAGTAGAGTAGATTACAGTACAGTAATGTGTAGGTCTAACTAGAGTAGAGTAGATTACAGTACAGTAATGTGTAGACCTAACTAGAGTAGAGTAGATTACAGGACAGTACAGTAATGTGTAGGTCTAACTAGAGTAGAGTAGATTACAGTACAGTAATGTGTAGGTCTAACTAGAGTAGAGTAGATTACAGTACAGTAATGTGTAGGTCTAACTAGAGTAGAGTAGATTACAGTACAGTACAGTAATGTGTAGGCCTAACTAGAGTAGAGTAGATTACAGTACAGTAATGTGTAGGTCTAACTAGAGTAGAGTAGATTACAGTACAGTACAGTAATGTGTAGGTCTAACTAGAGTAGAGTAGATTACAGTACAGTAATGTGTAGGCCTAACTAGAGTAGAGTAGATTACAGTACAGTACAGTAATGTGTAGGTCTAACTAGAGTAGAGTAGATTACAGTACAGTAATGTGTAGGCCTAACTAGAGTAGAGTAGATTACAGAACAGTAATGTGTAGGCCTAACTAGAGTAGAGTAGATTACAGTACAGTAATGTGTAGGCCTAACTAGAGTAGAGTAGATTACAGTACAGTAATGTGTAGGCCTAACTAGAGTAGAGTAGATTACAGTACAGTAATGTGTAGGCCTAACTAGAGTAGAGTAGATTACAGTACTGTAATGTGTAGGCCTAACTAGAGTAGAGTAGATTATAGTACAGTAATGTGTAGGTCTAACTAGAGTAGAGTAGATTACAGTACAGTACAGTAATGTGTAGGTCTAACTAGAGTAGAGTAGATTATAGTACAGTAATGTGTAGGTCTAACTAGAGTAGAGTAGATTACAGTACAGTAATGTGTAGACCTAACTAGAGTAGAGTAGATTACAGTACAGTACAGTAATGTGTAGGCCTAACTAGAGTAGAGTAGATTACAGTACAGTACAGTAATGTGTAGGTCTAACTAGAGTAGAGTAGATTACAGTACAGTACAGTAATGTGTAGGCCTAACTAGAGTAGAGCAGATTACAGTACAGTAATGTGTAGGCCTAACTAGAGTAGAGTAGATTACAGTACAGTACAGTAATGTGTAGGTCTAACTAGAGTAGATTATAGTACAGTACAGTAATGTGTAGGCCTAACTAGAGTAGAGTAGATTACAGTACAGTAATGTGTAGGTCTAACTAGAGTAGAGTAGATTACAGTACAGTAATGTGTAGGCCTAACTAGAGTAGAGTAGATTACAGTACAGTGTAATGTGTAGGCCTAACTAGAGTAGAGTAGATTACAGTACAGTAATGTGTAGGCCTAACTAGAGTAGAGTAGATTACAGTACAGTAATGTGTAGGCCTAACTAGAGTAGAGTAGATTACAGTACAGTAATGTGTAGGCCTAACTAGAGTAGAGTAGATTACAGTACAGTAATGTGTAGGCCTAACTAGAGTAGAGTAGATTACAGTACAGTAATGTGTAGGTCTAACTAGAGTAGAGTAGATTACAGTACAGTGTAATGTGTAGGTCTAACTAGAGTAGAGTAGATTACAGTACAGTAATGTGTAGGTCTAACTAGAGTAGAGTAGATTATAGTACAGTAATGTGTAGGCCTAACTAGAGTAGAGTAGATTACAGTACAGTAATGTGTAGGTCTAACTAGAGTAGAGTAGATTACAGTACAGTAATGTGTAGGTCTAACTAGAGTAGAGTAGATTACAGTACAGTAATGTGTAGGTCTAACTAGAGTAGAGTAGATTACAGTACAGTAATGTGTAGGTCTAACTAGAGTAGAGTAGATTACAGTACAGTAATGTGTAGGTCTAACTAGAGTAGAGTAGATTACAGTACAGTAATGATTGGCCTAACTAGAGTAGAGTAGATTACAGTACAGTACAGTGTAATGTGTAGGTCTAACTAGAGTAGAGTAGATTACAGTACAGTAATGTGTAGGTCTAACTAGAGTAGAGTAGATTACAGTACAGTAATGTGTAGGTCTAACTAGAGTAGAGTAGATTACAGTACAGTAATGTGTAGGCCTAACTAGAGTAGAGTAGATTACAGTACAGTAATGTGTAGGCCTAACTAGAGTAGAGTAGATTACAGTACAGTAATGTGTAGGCCTAACTAGAGTAGAGTAGATTACAGTACAGTAATGTGTAGGTCTAACTAGAGTAGAATAGATTACAGTACAGTAATGTGTAGGCCTAACTAGAGTAGAGTAGATTACAGTACAGTAATGTGTAGGTCTAACTAGAGTAGAGTAGATTACAGTACAGTAATGTGTAGGTCTAACTAGAGTAGAGTAGATTACAGTACAGTAATGTGTAGGTCTAACTAGAGTAGAGTAGATTACAGTACAGTACAAGTAATGTGTAGGTCTAACTAGAGTAGAGTAGATTACAGTACAGTAATGTGTAGGCCTAACTAGAGTAGAGTAGATTACAGTACAGTAATGTGTAGGTCTAACTAGAGTAGAGTAGATTACAGTACAGTAATGTGTAGGCCTAACTAGAGTAGAGTAGATTACAGTACAGTAATGTGTAGGCCTAACTAGAGTATAGTAGATTACAGTACAGTAATGTGTAGGTCTAACTAGAGTAGAGTAGATTACAGTACAGTACAAGTAATGTGTAGGTCTAACTAGAGTAGAGTAGATTACAGTACAGTAATGTGTAGGTCTAACTAGAGTAGAGTAGATTACAGTACAGTAATGTGTAGGTCTAACTAGAGTAGAGTAGATTACAGTACAGTACAGTAATGTGTAGGCCTAACTAGAGTAGAGTAGATTACAGTACAGTAATGTGTAGGTCTAACTAGAGTAGAGTAGATTACAGTACAGTGTAATGTGTAGGCCTAACTAGAGTAGAGTAGTTTACAGTACAGTAATGTGTAGGTCTAACTAGAGTAGAGTAGATTACAGTACAGTAATGTGTAGGTCTAACTAGAGTAGAGCAGATTACAGTACAGTACAGTAATGTGTAGGTCTAACTAGAGTAGAGTAGATTACAGTACTGTAATGTGTAGGCCTAACTAGAGTACAGTAGATTACAGTACAGTAATGTGTAGGTCTAACTAGAGTAGAGTAGATTACAGTACAGTAATGTGTAGGTCTAACTAGAGTAGAGTAGATTACAGTACAGTACAGTAATGTGTAGGTCTAACTAGAGTAGAGTAGATTACAGTACAGTAATGTGTAGATCTAACTAGAGTAGAGTAGATTACAGTACAGTACAAGTAATGTGTAGGTCTAACTAGAGTAGAGTAGATTACAGTACAGTAATGTGTAGGCCTAACTAGAGTAGAGTAGATTACAGTACAGTAATGTGTAGGCCTAACTAGAGTAGAGTAGATTACAGTACAGTAATGTGTAGGCCAAACTAGAGTAGAGTAGATTACAGTACAGTAATGTGTAGGCCTAACTAGAGTAGAGTAGATTACAGTACAGTAATGTGTAGGTCTGAATGAATGAATGAATGAAAACTTTATTTAACAGATTGCAGAATGGGTACAATACAGTACGGCTCAATACCTACAATTGTTAAGGGGATGCAGACCTGAGAAAGACGTTTGTCTTGTTTCCATCAGGGTCCCCCATTTTCAATTCATATAGACATATATGACATACATGACATACAGATAGTCAGTACTGCTACATCTATACATTTATGACATACCAGATTTGCAAATACAGTACTGTTTGTGATACAGAAGGAGTCAAGAAAAGGGAGTATATACATTTGACGTAGAAACTGTACATTGGAGGAGGTTGGGTGGGGGGAGTTGGGTACATTGGGATATTGACAACCATACTGGGTAATTTACATTGGAGGTGGTTGGGGGGGGGGCGGGGGGCGGGGGGCACACTGTATAAACAAGTAACACTGTACATTGAGGGGGGGGGGGGGAGGAGACACTGTACAAACAAACACAATTGTACATTGAACTATTGACAAAACCATACTAGGTAAATGACTGTACATTGGAGGGGGTTGGGTTAGGATATTTACAGGGGCCAGTGTTGAATTGCAGTCTCCCGTAGGTGTCCCTTGAGAGAGGTTTTGAAAGTGGGTAGTGATCCACATTCCTTTACAGCTTTGGGTAGGGCGTTCCACATTGATGTGGCATAATTGCGAAACGTGTTTAGTCCCTTATTTGAGCCGAATCTGGGTTTAACATGATTTGTGGAGCTCCCTCTGGTGTTGTGATCGTGGTATTCACTGACCTTTGGGAAGTATTTTGACATGTACATGGGTACCTTGGTCGTGTAGTGTATCTTGTAGACCAGGCCCATTGCAAGTTGTTGTACTCTGTCGTCTACTCTAAGCCATCCTAGGTTGTCAAAGTGGGCAGGGGTGAGGTGGGTTCTAGGAGTAAGGTCAAGCAGTAGTCTGACCAGTTTGTTTTGAGATGTTTGTAATTTTGTTTTTAGCGCCTTTGAGGTGCTTTGGTACCATGAGGTGCAAGCATAGTTGTAGTACCCCTGAATGAGTGCTCCTGCCAGAGTCTTCAGGGTGTTCTTGTTTACCAGAGAGGAGATCCGGTACAAGAATCGAGTTTGTTGGTTGACTTTTTTTATTCCATTGGATGCCATTTTGTCACAGGAGAGATTAGCCTCTAGGATGGAACCCAGGTAGGTAATTTCATCTTTCCTTGTGACAATATTGTCACCCACTGTAACTGAGAAGCCGTCGGTCTTGCTGAGTTTGTTATTTGAACCGAAGAGAATGGACTCTGTTTTGCCCATGTGTAATGATAGTTTGTTATCAGCGAGCCATATGCAGATTCTGCCTAGTTCCGAGCTGAGGGATTTTTCTAACTAGAGTAGAGTAGATTACAGTACAGTGTAATGTGTAGGTCTAACTAGAGTAGAGTAGATTACAGTACAGTAATGTGTAGGTCTAACTAGAGTAGAGTAGATTACAGTACAGTAATGTGTAGGTCTAACTAGAGTAGAGTAGATTACAGTACAGTAATGTGTAGACCTAACTAGAGCAGATTACAGTACAGTAATGTGTAGGCCTAACTAGAGTAGAGTAGATTACAGTACAGTAATGTGTAGGTCTAACTAGAGTAGAGTAGATTACAGTACAGTAATGTGTAGGTCTAACTAGAGTAGAGTAGATTACAGTACAGTAATGTGTAGGTCTAACTAGAGTAGAGTAGATTACAGTACAGTAATGTGTAGGTCTAACTAGAGTAGTGTAGATTACAGTACAGTAATGTGTAGGTCTAACTAGAGTAGAGTAGATTACAGTACAGTAATGTGTAGGCCTAACTAGAGTAGAGTAGATTACAGTACAGTAATGTGTAGGTCTAACTAGAGTAGAGTAGATTACAGTACAGTGTAATGTGTAGGTCTAACTAGAGTAGAGTAGATTACAGTACAGTAATGTGTAGGTCTAACTAGAGTAGAGTAGATTACAGTACAGTAATGTGTAGGCCTAACTAGAGTAGAGTAGATTACAGTACAGTAATGTGTAGGCCTAACTAGAGTAGAGTAGATTACAGTACAGTAATGTGTAGGCCTAACTAGAGTAGAGTAGATTACAGTACAATAATGTGTAGGCCTAACTAGAGTAGAGTAGATTACAGTACAGTAATGTGTAGGCCTAACTAGAGTAGAGTAGATTACAGTACAGTAATGTGTAGGCCTAACTAGAGTAGAGTAGATTACAGTACAGTAATGTGTAGGCCTAACTAGAGTAGAGTAGATTACAGTACAGTAATGTGTAGGCCTAACTAGAGTAGAGTAGATTACAGTACAGTAATGTGTAGGTCTAACTAGAGTAGAGTAGATTACAGTACAGTAATGTGTAGGCCTAACTAGAGTAGAGTAGATTACAGTACAGTGTAATGTGTAGGTCTAACTAGAGTAGAGTAGATTACAGTACAGTAATGTGTAGGTCTAACTAGAGTAGAGTAGATTACAGGACAGTAATGTGTAGGTCTAACTAGAGTAGAGTAGATTACAGTACAGTAATGTGTAGGCCTACCTAGAGTAGAGTAGATTACAGTACAAGTAATGTGTAGGCCTAACTAGAGTAGAGTAGATTACAGTACAGTAATGTGTAGGCCTAACTAGAGTAGAGTAGATTACAGTACAGTAATGTGTAGGTCTAACTAGAGTAGAGTAGATTACAGTACAAGTAATGTGTAGGCCTAACTAGAGTAGAGTAGATTACAGTACAGTAATGTGTAGGCCTAACTAGAGTAGAGTAGATTACAGTACAGTAATGTGTAGGCCTAACTAGAGTAGAGTAGATTACAGTACAGTACAAGTAATGTGTAGGTCTAACTAGAGTAGAGTAGATTACAGTACAGTAATGTGTAGGCCTAACTAGAGTAGAGTAGATTACAGTACAGTAATGTGTAGGTCTAACTAGAGTAGAGTAGATTACAGTACAGTACAGTAATGTGTAGGTCTAACTAGAGTAGAGTAGATTACAGTACAGTAATGTGTAGGCCTAACTAGAGTAGAGTAGATTACAGTACAGTGTAATGTGTAGGCCTAACTAGAGTATAGTAGATTACAGTACATTAATGTGTAGGCCTAACTAGAGTAGAGTAGATTACAGTACAGTAATGTGTAGGTCTAACTAGAGTAGAGTAGATTACAGTACAGTAATGTGTAGGCCTAACTAGAGTAGAGTAGATTACAGTACAGTAATGTGTAGGCCTAACTAGAGTAGAGTAGATTACAGTACAGTAATGTGTAGGTCTAACTAGAGTAGAGTAGATTACAGTACAGTACAGTAATGTGTAGGCCTAACTAGAGTAGAGTAGATTACAGTACAGTAATGTGTAGGCCTAACTAGAGTAGAGTAGATTACAGTACAGTAATGTGTAGGTCTAACTAGAGTAGAGTAGATTACAGTACAGTACAGTAATGTGTAGGTCTAACTAGAGTAGAGTAGATTACAGTACAGTAATGTGTAGGCCTAACTAGAGTAGAGTAGATTACAGTACAGTGTAATGTGTAGGCCTAACTAGAGTAGAGTAGATTACAGTACAGTAATGTGTAGGTCTAACTAGAGTAGAGTAGATTACAGTACAGTAATGTGTAGGCCTAACTAGAGTAGAGTAGATTACAGTACAGTAATGTGTAGGCCTAACTAGAGTAGAGTAGATTACAGTACAGTAATGTGTAGGTCTAACTAGAGTAGAGTAGATTACAGTACAGTACAGTAATGTGTAGGTCTAACTAGAGTAGAGTAGATTACAGTACAGTAATGTGTAGGTCTAACTAGAGTAGAGTAGATTACAGTACAGTAATGTGTAGGTCTAACTAGAGTAGAGTAGATTACAGGACAGTAATGTGTAGGCCTAACTAGAGTAGAGTAGATTACAGTACAGTACAGTAATGTGTAGGCCTAACTAGAGTAGAGCAGATTACAGTACAGTAATGTGTAGGTCTAACTAGAGTAGAGTAGATTACAGTACAGTAATGTGTAGGTCTAACTAGAGTAGAGTAGATTACAGTACAGTAATGTGTAGGTCTAACTAGAGTAGAGTAGATTACAGGACAGTACAGTAATGTGTAGGTCTAACTAGAGTAGAGTAGATTACAGTACAGTAATGTGTAGGTCTAACTAGAGTAGAGTAGATTACAGTACAGTAATGTGTAGGCCTAACTAGAGTAGAGTAGATTACAGTACAGTAATGTCTAGGTCTAACTAGAGTAGAGTAGATTACAGGACAGTACAGTAATGTGTAGGTCTAACTAGAGTAGAGTAGATTACAGTACAGTAATGTGTAGGTCTAACTAGAGTAGAGTAGATTACAGTACAGTAATGTGTAGGCCTAACTAGAGTAGAGTAGATTACAGTACAGTATTGTGTAGGTCTAACTAGAGTAGAGTAGATTACAGTACAGTGTAATGTGTAGGTCTAACTAGAGTAGAGTAGATTACAGTACAGTAATGTGTAGGTCTAACTAGAATAGAGTAGATTACAGTACAGTAATGTGTAGGTCTAACTAGAGTAGAGTAGATTACAGTACAGTAATGTGTAGGCCTAACTAGAGTAGAGTAGATTACAGTACAGTACAGTAATGTGTAGGTCTAACTAGAGTAGAGTAGATTACAGTACAGTAATGTGTAGGTCTAACTAGAGTAGAGTAGATTACAGTACAGTACAGTAATGTGTAGGTCTAACTAGAGTAGAGTAGATTACAGTACAGTAATGTGTAGGTCTAACTAGAGTAGAGTAGATTACAGTACAGTGTAATGTGTAGGCCTAACTAGAGTAGAGTAGATTACAGTACAGTAATGTGTAGGCCTAACTAGAGTAGAGTAGATTACAGTACAGTAATGTGTAGGCCTAACTAGAGTAGAGTAGATTACAGTACAGTAATGTGTAGGTCTAACTAGAGTAGAGTAGATTACAGTACAGTGTAATGTGTAGGCCTAACTAGAGTAGAGTAGATTACAGTACAGTAATGTGTAGGCCTAACTAGAGTAGAGTAGATTACAGTACAGTAATGTGTAGGCCTAACTAGAGTAGAGTAGATTACAGGACAGTAATGTGTAGGTCTAACTAGAGTAGAGTAGATTACAGTACAGTGTAATGTGTAGGCCTAACTAGAGTAGAGTAGATTACAGGACAGTAATGTGTAGGCCTAACTAGAGTAGAGTAGATTACAGTACAGTGTAATGTGTAGGCCTAACTAGAGTAGAGTAGATTACAGTACAGTACAGTAATGTGTAGGCCTAACTAGAGTAGAGTAGATTACAGGACAGTAATGTGTAGGCCTAACTAGAGTAGAGTAGATTACAGTACAGTGTAATGTGTAGGCCTAACTAGAGTAGAGTAGATTACAGTACAGTAATGTGTAGGCCTAACTAGAGTAGAGTAGATTACAGTACAGTAATGTGTAGGCCTAACTAGAGTAGAGTAGATTACAGTACAGTAATGTGTAGGTCTAACTAGAGTAGAGTAGATTACAGTACAGTAATGTGTAGGCCTAACTAGAGTAGAGTAGATTACAGTACAAGTAATGTGTAGGCCTAACTAGAGTAGAGTAGATTACAGTACAGTAATGTGTAGGCCTAACTAGAGTAGAGTAGATTACAGTACAGTAATGTGTAGGTTTAACTAGAGTAGAGTAGATTACAGTACAAGTAATGTGTAGGCCTAACTAGAGTAGAGTAGATTACAGTACAGTAATGTGTAGGCCTAACTAGAGTAGAGTAGATTACAGTACAGTAATGTGTAGGCCTAACTAGAGTAGAGTAGATTACAGTACAGTACAAGTAATGTGTAGGTCTAACTAGAGTAGAGTAGATTACAGTACAGTAATGTGTAGGCCTAACTAGAGTAGAGTAGATTACAGTACAGTAATGTGTAGGTCTAACTAGAGTAGAGTAGATTACAGTACAGTACAGTAATGTGTAGGTCTAACTAGAGTAGAGTAGATTACAGTACAGTAATGTGTAGGCCTAACTAGAGTAGAGTAGATTACAGTACAGTGTAATGTGTAGGCCTAACTAGAGTAGAGTAGATTACAGTACAGTAATGTGTAGGCCTAACTAGAGTAGAGTAGATTACAGTACAGTAATGTGTAGGTCTAACTAGAGTAGAGTAGATTACAGTACAGTAATGTGTAGGCCTAACTAGAGTAGAGTAGATTACAGTACAGTAATGTGTAGGCCTAACTAGAGTAGAGTAGATTACAGTACAGTAATGTGTAGGTCTAACTAGAGTAGAGTAGATTACAGTACAGTACAGTAATGTGTAGGCCTAACTAGAGTAGAGTAGATTACAGTACAGTAATGTGTAGGCCTAACTAGAGTAGAGTAGATTACAGTACAGTAATGTGTAGGTCTAACTAGAGTAGAGTAGATTACAGTACAGTACAGTAATGTGTAGGTCTAACTAGAGTAGAGTAGATTACAGTACAGTAATGTGTAGGCCTAACTAGAGTAGAGTAGATTACAGTACAGTGTAATGTGTAGGCCTAACTAGAGTAGAGTAGATTACAGTACAGTAATGTGTAGGTCTAACTAGAGTAGAGTAGATTACAGTACAGTAATGTGTAGGCCTAACTAGAGTAGAGTAGATTACAGTACAGTAATGTGTAGGCCTAACTAGAGTAGAGTAGATTACAGTACAGTAATGTGTAGGTCTAACTAGAGTAGAGTAGATTACAGTACAGTACAGTAATGTGTAGGTCTAACTAGAGTAGAGTAGATTACAGTACAGTAATGTGTAGGTCTAACTAGAGTAGAGTAGATTACAGTACAGTAATGTGTAGGTCTAACTAGAGTAGAGTAGATTACAGGACAGTAATGTGTGGCCTAACTAGAGTAGAGTAGATTACAGTACAGTACAGTAATGTGTAGGCCTAACTAGAGTAGAGCAGATTACAGTACAGTAATGTGTAGGTCTAACTAGAGTAGAGTAGATTACAGTACAGTAATGTGTAGGTCTAACTAGAGTAGAGTAGATTACAGTACAGTAATGTGTAGGTCTAACTAGAGTAGAGTAGATTACAGGACAGTACAGTAATGTGTAGGTCTAACTAGAGTAGAGTAGATTACAGTACAGTAATGTGTAGGTCTAACTAGAGTAGAGTAGATTACAGTACAGTAATGTGTAGGCCTAACTAGAGTAGAGTAGATTACAGTACAGTAATGTCTAGGTCTAACTAGAGTAGAGTAGATTACAGGACAGTACAGTAATGTGTAGGTCTAACTAGAGTAGAGTAGATTACAGTACAGTAATGTGTAGGTCTAACTAGAGTAGAGTAGATAACAGTACAGTAATGTGTAGGCCTAACTAGAGTAGAGTAGATTACAGTACAGTAATGTGTAGGTCTAACTAGAGTAGAGTAGATTACAGTACAGTGTAATGTGTAGGTCTAACTAGAGTAGAGTAGATTACAGTACAGTAATGTGTAGGTCTAACTAGAGTAGAGTAGATTACAGTACAGTAATGTGTAGGTCTAACTAGAGTAGAGTAGATTACAGTACAGTAATGTGTAGGCCTAACTAGAGTAGAGTAGATTACAGTACAGTACAGTAATGTGTAGGTCTAACTAGAGTAGAGTAGATTACAGTACAGTAATGTGTAGGTCTAACTAGAGTAGAGTAGATTACAGTACAGTACAGTAATGTGTAGGTCTAACTAGAGTAGAGTAGATTACAGTACAGTAATGTGTAGGTCTAACTAGAGTAGAGTAGATTACAGTACAGTGTAATGTGTAGGCCTAACTAGAGTAGAGTAGATTACAGTACAGTAATGTGTAGGCCTAACTAGAGTAGAGTAGATTACAGTACAGTAATGTGTAGGCCTAACTAGAGTAGAGTAGATTACAGTACAGTAATGTGTAGGTCTAACTAGAGTAGAGTAGATTACAGTACAGTGTAATGTGTATGCCTAACTAGAGTAGAGTAGATTACAGTACAGTAATGTGTAGGCCTAACTAGAGTAGAGTAGATTACAGTACAGTAATGTGTAGGCCTAACTAGAGTAGAGTAGATTACAGGACAGTAATGTGTAGGTCTAACTAGAGTAGAGTAGATTACAGTACAGTGTAATGTGTAGGCCTAACTAGAGTAGAGTAGATTACAGGACAGTAATGTGTAGGCCTAACTAGAGTAGAGTAGATTACAGTACAGTGTAATGTGTAGGCCTAACTAGAGTAGAGTAGATTACAGTACAGTACAGTAATGTGTAGGCCTAACTAGAGTAGAGTAGATTACAGGACAGTAATGTGTAGGCCTAACTAGAGTAGAGTAGATTACAGTACAGTGTAATGTGTAGGCCTAACTAGAGTAGAGTAGATTACAGTACAGTAATGTGTAGGCCTAACTAGAGTAGAGTAGATTACAGTACAGTAATGTGTAGGTCTAACTAGAGTAGTGTAGATTACAGTACAGTAATGTGTAGGTCTAACTAGAGTAGAGTAGATTACAGTACAGTAATGTGTAGGCCTAACTAGAGTAGAGTAGATTACAGTACAGTAATGTGTAGGTCTAACTAGAGTAGAGTAGATTACAGTACAGTGTAATGTGTAGGTCTAACTAGAGTAGAGTAGATTACAGTACAGTAATGTGTAGGTCTAACTAGAGTAGAGTAGATTACAGTACAGTAATGTGTAGGCCTAACTAGAGTAGAGTAGATTACAGTACAGTAATGTGTAGGCCTAACTAGAGTAGAGTAGATTACAGTACAGTAATGTGTAGGCCTAACTAGAGTAGAGTAGATTACAGTACAATAATGTGTAGGCCTAACTAGAGTAGAGTAGATTACAGTACAGTAATGTGTAGGCCTAACTAGAGTAGAGTAGATTACAGTACAGTAATGTGTAGGCCTAACTAGAGTAGAGTAGATTACAGTACAGTAATGTGTAGGCCTAACTAGAGTAGAGTAGATTACAGTACAGTAATGTGTAGGCCTAACTAGAGTAGAGTAGATTACAGTACAGTAATGTGTAGGTCTAACTAGAGTAGAGTAGATTACAGTACAGTAATGTGTAGGCCTAACTAGAGTAGAGTAGATTACAGTACAGTGTAATGTGTAGGTCTAACTAGAGTAGAGTAGATTACAGTACAGTAATGTGTAGGTCTAACTAGAGTAGAGTAGATTACAGGACAGTAATGTGTAGGTCTAACTAGAGTAGAGTAGATTACAGTACAAGTAATGTGTAGGCCTAACTAGAGTAGAGTAGATTACAGTACAGTAATGTGTAGGCCTAACTAGAGTAGAGTAGATTACAGTACAGTAATGTGTAGGTCTAACTAGAGTAGAGTAGATTACAGTACAAGTAATGTGTAGGCCTAACTAGAGTAGAGTAGATTACAGTACAGTAATGTGTAGGCCTAACTAGAGTAGAGTAGATTACAGTACAGTAATGTGTAGGCCTAACTAGAGTAGAGTAGATTACAGTACAGTACAAGTAATGTGTAGGTCTAACTAGAGTAGAGTAGATTACAGTACAGTAATGTGTAGGCCTAACTAGAGTAGAGTAGATTACAGTACAGTAATGTGTAGGTCTAACTAGAGTAGAGTAGATTACAGTACAGTACAGTAATGTGTAGGTCTAACTAGAGTAGAGTAGATTACAGTACAGTAATGTGTAGGCCTAACTAGAGTAGAGTAGATTACAGTACAGTGTAATGTGTAGGCCTAACTAGAGTAGAGTAGATTACAGTACATTAATGTGTAGGCCTAACTAGAGTAGAGTAGATTACAGTACAGTAATGTGTAGGTCTAACTAGAGTAGAGTAGATTACAGTACAGTAATGTGTAGGCCTAACTAGAGTAGAGTAGATTACAGTACAGTAATGTGTAGGCCTAACTAGAGTAGAGTAGATTACAGTACAGTAATGTGTAGGTCTAACTAGAGTAGAGTAGATTACAGTACAGTACAGTAATGTGTAGGCCTAACTAGAGTAGAGTAGATTACAGTACAGTAATGTGTAGGCCTAACTAGAGTAGAGTAGATTACAGTACAGTAATGTGTAGGTCTAACTAGAGTAGAGTAGATTACAGTACAGTACAGTAATGTGTAGGTCTAACTAGAGTAGAGTAGATTACAGTACAGTAATGTGTAGGCCTAACTAGAGTAGAGTAGATTACAGTACAGTGTAATGTGTAGGCCTAACTAGAGTAGAGTAGATTACAGTACAGTAATGTGTAGGTCTAACTAGAGTAGAGTAGATTACAGTACAGTAATGTGTAGGCCTAACTAGAGTAGAGTAGATTACAGTACAGTAATGTGTAGGCCTAACTAGAGTAGAGTAGATTACAGTACAGTAATGTGTAGGTCTAACTAGAGTAGAGTAGATTACAGTACAGTACAGTAATGTGTAGGTCTAACTAGAGTAGAGTAGATTACAGTACAGTAATGTGTAGGTCTAACTAGAGTAGAGTAGATTACAGTACAGTAATGTGTAGGTCTAACTAGAGTAGAGTAGATTACAGGACAGTAATGTGTAGGCCTAACTAGAGTAGAGTAGATTACAGTACAGTACAGTAATGTGTAGGCCTAACTAGAGTAGAGCAGATTACAGTACAGTAATGTGTAGGTCTAACTAGAGTAGAGTAGATTACAGTACAGTAATGTGTAGGTCTAACTAGAGTAGAGTAGATTACAGTACAGTAATGTGTAGGTCTAACTAGAGTAGAGTAGATTACAGGACAGTACAGTAATGTGTAGGTCTAACTAGAGTAGAGTAGATTACAGTACAGTAATGTGTAGGTCTAACTAGAGTAGAGTAGATTACAGTACAGTAATGTGTAGGCCTAACTAGAGTAGAGTAGATTACAGTACAGTAATGTCTAGGTCTAACTAGAGTAGAGTAGATTACAGGACAGTACAGTAATGTGTAGGTCTAACTAGAGTAGAGTAGATTACAGTACAGTAATGTGTAGGTCTAACTAGAGTAGAGTAGATTACAGTACAGTAATGTGTAGGCCTAACTAGAGTAGAGTAGATTACAGTACAGTAATGTGTAGGTCTAACTAGAGTAGAGTAGATTACAGTACAGTGTAATGTGTAGGTCTAACTAGAGTAGAGTAGATTACAGTACAGTAATGTGTAGGTCTAACTAGAGTAGAGTAGATTACAGTACAGTAATGTGTAGGTCTAACTAGAGTAGAGTAGATTACAGTACAGTAATGTGTAGGCCTAACTAGAGTAGAGTAGATTACAGTACAGTACAGTAATGTGTAGGTCTAACTAGAGTAGAGTAGATTACAGTACAGTAATGTGTAGGTCTAACTAGAGTAGAGTAGATTACAGTACAGTACAGTAATGTGTAGGTCTAACTAGAGTAGAGTAGATTACAGTACAGTAATGTGTAGGTCTAACTAGAGTAGAGTAGATTACAGTACAGTGTAATGTGTAGGCCTAACTAGAGTAGAGTAGATTACAGTACAGTAATGTGTAGGCCTAACTAGAGTAGAGTAGATTACAGTACAGTAATGTGTAGGCCTAACTAGAGTAGAGTAGATTACAGTACAGTAATGTGTAGGTCTAACTAGAGTAGAGTAGATTACAGTACAGTGTAATGTGTAGGCCTAACTAGAGTAGAGTAGATTACAGTACAGTAATGTGTAGGCCTAACTAGAGTAGAGTAGATTACAGTACAGTAATGTGTAGGCCTAACTAGAGTAGAGTAGATTACAGGACAGTAATGTGTAGGTCTAACTAGAGTAGAGTAGATTACAGTACAGTGTAATGTGTAGGCCTAACTAGAGTAGAGTAGATTACAGGACAGTAATGTGTAGGCCTAACTAGAGTAGAGTAGATTACAGTACAGTGTAATGTGTAGGCCTAACTAGAGTAGAGTAGATTACAGTACAGTACAGTAATGTGTAGGCCTAACTAGAGTAGAGTAGATTACAGGACAGTAATGTGTAGGCCTAACTAGAGTAGAGTAGATTACAGTACAGTGTAATGTGTAGGCCTAACTAGAGTAGAGTAGATTACAGTACAGTAATGTGTAGGCCTAACTAGAGTAGAGTAGATTACAGTACAGTAATGTGTAGGCCTAACTAGAGTAGAGTAGATTACAGTACAGTAATGTGTAGGTCTAACTAGAGTAGTGTAGATTACAGTACAGTAATGTGTAGGCCTAACTAGAGTAGAGTAGATTACAGTACAAGTAATGTGTAGGCCTAACTAGAGTAGAGTAGATTACAGTACAGTAATGTGTAGGCCTAACTAGAGTAGAGTAGATTACAGTACAGTAATGTGTAGGTCTAACTAGAGTAGAGTAGATTACAGTACAAGTAATGTGTAGGCCTAACTAGAGTAGAGTAGATTACAGTACAGTAATGTGTAGGCCTAACTAGAGTAGAGTAGATTACAGTACAGTAATGTGTAGGCCTAACTAGAGTAGAGTAGATTACAGTACAGTACAAGTAATGTGTAGGTCTAACTAGAGTAGAGTAGATTACAGTACAGTAATGTGTAGGCCTAACTAGAGTAGAGTAGATTACAGTACAGTAATGTGTAGGTCTAACTAGAGTAGAGTAGATTACAGTACAGTACAGTAATGTGTAGGTCTAACTAGAGTAGAGTAGATTACAGTACAGTAATGTGTAGGCCTAACTAGAGTAGAGTAGATTACAGTACAGTGTAATGTGTAGGCCTAACTAGAGTAGAGTAGATTACAGTACAGTAATGTGTAGGCCTAACTAGAGTAGAGTAGATTACAGTACAGTAATGTGTAGGTCTAACTAGAGTAGAGTAGATTACAGTACAGTAATGTGTAGGCCTAACTAGAGTAGAGTAGATTACAGTACAGTAATGTGTAGGCCTAACTAGAGTAGAGTAGATTACAGTACAGTAATGTGTAGGTCTAACTAGAGTAGAGTAGATTACAGTACAGTACAGTAATGTGTAGGCCTAACTAGAGTAGAGTAGATTACAGTACAGTAATGTGTAGGCCTAACTAGAGTAGAGTAGATTACAGTACAGTAATGTGTAGGTCTAACTAGAGTAGAGTAGATTACAGTACAGTACAGTAATGTGTAGGTCTAACTAGAGTAGAGTAGATTACAGTACAGTAATGTGTAGGCCTAACTAGAGTAGAGTAGATTACAGTACAGTGTAATGTGTAGGCCTAACTAGAGTAGAGTAGATTACAGTACAGTAATGTGTAGGTCTAACTAGAGTAGAGTAGATTACAGTACAGTAATGTGTAGGCCTAACTAGAGTAGAGTAGATTACAGTACAGTAATGTGTAGGCCTAACTAGAGTAGAGTAGATTACAGTACAGTAATGTGTAGGTCTAACTAGAGTAGAGTAGATTACAGTACAGTACAGTAATGTGTAGGTCTAACTAGAGTAGAGTAGATTACAGTACAGTAATGTGTAGGTCTAACTAGAGTAGAGTAGATTACAGTACAGTAATGTGTAGGTCTAACTAGAGTAGAGTAGATTACAGGACAGTAATGTGTAGGCCTAACTAGAGTAGAGTAGATTACAGTACAGTACAGTAATGTGTAGGCCTAACTAGAGTAGAGCAGATTACAGTACAGTAATGTGTAGGTCTAACTAGAGTAGAGTAGATTACAGTACAGTAATGTGTAGGTCTAACTAGAGTAGAGTAGATTACAGTACAGTAATGTGTAGGTCTAACTAGAGTAGAGTAGATTACAGGACAGTACAGTAATGTGTAGGTCTAACTAGAGTAGAGTAGATTACAGTACAGTAATGTGTAGGTCTAACTAGAGTAGAGTAGATTACAGTACAGTAATGTGTAGGCCTAACTAGAGTAGAGTAGATTACAGTACAGTAATGTCTAGGTCTAACTAGAGTAGAGTAGATTACAGGACAGTACAGTAATGTGTAGGTCTAACTAGAGTAGAGTAGATTACAGTACAGTAATGTGTAGGTCTAACTAGAGTAGAGTAGATTACAGTACAGTAATGTGTAGGCCTAACTAGAGTAGAGTAGATTACAGTACAGTAATGTGTAGGTCTAACTAGAGTAGAGTAGATTACAGTACAGTGTAATGTGTAGGTCTAACTAGAGTAGAGTAGATTACAGTACAGTAATGTGTAGGTCTAACTAGAGTAGAGTAGATTACAGTACAGTAATGTGTAGGTCTAACTAGAGTAGAGTAGATTACAGTACAGTAATGTGTAGGCCTAACTAGAGTAGAGTAGATTACAGTACAGTACAGTAATGTGTAGGTCTAACTAGAGTAGAGTAGATTACAGTACAGTAATGTGTAGGTCTAACTAGAGTAGAGTAGATTACAGTACAGTACAGTAATGTGTAGGTCTAACTAGAGTAGAGTAGATTACAGTACAGTAATGTGTAGGTCTAACTAGAGTAGAGTAGATTACAGTACAGTGTAATGTGTAGGCCTAACTAGAGTAGAGTAGATTACAGTACAGTAATGTGTAGGCCTAACTAGAGTAGAGTAGATTACAGTACAGTAATGTGTAGGCCTAACTAGAGTAGAGTAGATTACAGTACAGTAATGTGTAGGTCTAACTAGAGTAGAGTAGATTACAGTACAGTGTAATGTGTAGGCCTAACTAGAGTAGAGTAGATTACAGTACAGTAATGTGTAGGCCTAACTAGAGTAGAGTAGATTACAGTACAGTAATGTGTAGGCCTAACTAGAGTAGAGTAGATTACAGGACAGTAATGTGTAGGTCTAACTAGAGTAGAGTAGATTACAGTACAGTGTAATGTGTAGGCCTAACTAGAGTAGAGTAGATTACAGGACAGTAATGTGTAGGCCTAACTAGAGTAGAGTAGATTACAGTACAGTGTAATGTGTAGGCCTAACTAGAGTAGAGTAGATTACAGTACAGTACAGTAATGTGTAGGCCTAACTAGAGTAGAGTAGATTACAGGACAGTAATGTGTAGGCCTAACTAGAGTAGAGTAGATTACAGTACAGTGTAATGTGTAGGCCTAACTAGAGTAGAGTAGATTACAGTACAGTAATGTGTAGGCCTAACTAGAGTAGAGTAGATTACAGTACAGTAATGTGTAGGCCTAACTAGAGTAGAGTAGATTACAGTACAGTAATGTGTAGGTCTAACTAGAGTAGAGTAGATTACAGTACAGTAATGTGTAGGCCTAACTAGAGTAGAGTCGATTACAGTACAGTACAGTGTAATATAGGGCCTACTGTATTGTAAAGTTTTCATTCATTTATTCCGACTCCCATCTCTCAGCGCTACAATATTCTCTTTTAAAAACTCTGTCTGTAAATAAACAGTACTGTATATTTGTATATCTTGTATGTCATAAATGTCTGGATGTAACAGTACTGTATATCTGTATGTTGTGTATGTCATAAATGTTGTGAATTGAAAATGGGGGACCCTGATGTAAACAAGACAAAAGTCTTTCTCTGGTCTGCATCCCCTTAACAATTGTGTGTATTGAGCCGTACTGTATTGTACCTATTCTGCAATCTGTTAAATAAAGTTTTCATTCATTCATTCTTCTCCGGGTCTGCAGCTGGACCCTACAGTACTGTATATTTGTATATCTTGTATGTCATAAATGTCTGGATGTAACAGTACAGTCTATCTGTATTGTCCCAGAGCCTTCTCTGTGGCCGCACCAACCCTCTGGAACTCACTCCCTCCAAACATCCATAGTGCTACATCCCTGCAGTCTTTCAAATCCCAACTCAAAACCCACCTTTTCACCAAATTTGTAAATTACTCTGCCTGATTTCCCCTTTTTCTTTCGTTTTCTTTCTTTTCTTTCCTTTTGATTAATATTTTGTTGTTACGTTGTTCCCTGTCCCCCTCCTTTAGCTGTTAAGCGCCTTGGGTCTATTATTATTATTATTATTATTATTATTATTATTATTATTATTATTATTATTATTATTATTATTATTATTATTATTATTATTATTATTATTATTATTATTATTATTATTATTATTATTATTATTATTATTATTATTATATATGTCATATATGTTACGATTAATTGAAAATGGGGGACCCTGATGTAAACAAGACAAAAGTATTTATCTGGTCTGCATCCATCCCCTTAATAATTGTGTGTATTGAGCCGTACTGTATTGTACCCATTCTGCAATCTGTTAATAAAATATTCAATCAATCAATCAGCAATCAGGCTTCTCCGGGTCTGCAGCTGGACCCTACTCTCAACATGTACAATGAGCATCACGTGATCACCGACTGGGGGCAATAGGGGGTATCTGCAGAGCCGCAGAGCCAGGCTGGACGGGTTGGAGGCGGGGCTTCGTGGTCTGGACAAGTAATAATAATAATAATAATGGATTGGATTTATATAGCGCTCTTCTCTGACTGACTGTTGCTCTGACTCAGAGTGCTTCACAGAGTCCATTATTCGTTCATACACAGTCATACCGGTGGTGGTAAGCTACAATTGCAGCCAGAGCTGCCCTGAGGCAGACTCACGGAAGCGTGGCGAATAATCAACGCCTACGGCCCCTCCGACCACCACCAACATTCATTCACATGCATACACATTCATACGAGGCAAGTAGGTTAAGTGTCTTGCCCAAGGACACAACGGCAATGGGATGGACATGGGCTTGAGCGGGATTCGAACCACCAACCCTTTGATCATTGGACGCCCCGCTCTACCCCTGAGCCACGCCGCCCCACCGTATTAGTATTAGTGGTCTGGACAAGTATTTGCACTACTGCGCACCATTTTCAACGTCACTTTCGTCTCGTTTACATAGATCCCCCATTTTCCATACCAGATCTAGTAATAATAGAGTAAACTTAACTTTCGTCTCAGTAACAATGTTCATAAAGTGTTGAGTGCTACAGTGTAGGTTAGTTTATTAGGACAAGTGCATGACAGTAAGGTTAGTTAGGGTTAGATTCTTTTTATTTAGATAATGGTTGAAGTAGTGAGTCTTTAGTCGACTGCGAAAGATTGGACGGGTTTCGGCTGTCCTAACTGGGGTGGGTAGTTCTGTATCATTAGGGGATCCGCTTGGCATCACTCATGCACTCCCTCGCGTACGTGCACGCGCACTGAATAAATTCCACAAATGTACCTTTAATACCAGTATTAGTCTGACCACACCCCTCATCAGCTTACCTTCATAAGCAGGTGTGTGGTCACCTGCTCTCCTCCTTCTCGCTTTCACCACAAGGAAGTGCCTCGGTAGTACCCCACTTGACGTGTTGATTAGTTGAAAAGAGTTGTGACAAGTCTACATTGTGCTTAATTTTTTCTTCTCTCATATCTGTTGTAAAGAAAAAGTTTGGGTCATAATGTATTCTGCGGAGAGTAGACCCGCTAGACCTACTCTTCACCAGCGGTTCTCCATTCCCGCCTCCGTCGTGCGTTCTGGTGCTGGGCTGTTGCCACTTTCGTGGTTGCCGACCCAGCCCAGGAGACAGCCGATGGATAGTTTGCCTCTCCGAAGAGCCGAGGAGTCGGTGCCGTCGCTCCGGCGATGGCCTGATCTCGACTCTGGTTCCTCTGGTTCCAGGGAATCGTCCGTTGGTGAACGGTCGGTTGTTTTGGAGCCGGAGGATTTGCGACGCAAACTTTTCGCGTCTGCCCGTTCACGTCGCAAGATGGTAGCATGCAAGCGCGAACGGCCTGGGTTTGGGGAACTGCTGGAGACCAGCGAGGATGCGTCCGGCTCTGGATTTCCGATGGAAACTGAGGACTTCATGGAAGAGGCGGACGGATTCTTGTATGATGGTCCCGTGGAGGAGAGTATCCCTCTTATCCAAGAAACACCGGAGGGGGGAGAAATGGCTCCATGGGACTCCCTGTTCGAGGATGTCGAGGAACCACCTTGGCCTCATCAGCAGGATGCCCTACTATCGGCCACATCAGACTGTGGCTCCTTGACCAGTTGCAGCCTGCTGCATGTGAGGGATGCGGGTTCGGTGGAGGAAGGTCCGCAGGGGGAACTGCGGGCTTTGTTTCCCGAGCTCATGGCGGTAGCCGCCGCCGCAAACGGCGTGCCGCTGCCGCTGCCATTGCCTGCACCTGTCCCTGATGATCTCATAGGTCATCGCTGGCAGCGTCGCCCAGTGAGAGGGGTGGATGTTGTCTACCCATTTTTCCCATCAATGGGGGCCTATGTTCGTCACGGTCAGGCGGTTGCCAACATCATAGGACTAACCCCCGCCTACGTACCAGTTACGCGGGTGTCGGGGTTAGTCAAAGGTATGGGGGAGGGCGTGCCTCGGCTTGACAGTCCGATGGCCGCTCTCCTCTGTCCGGATATGGTGTGGGAACCCTTATGCAAGCCGGTCCTCCAGGGGAAATCGGCTAGGCGATTGGCATATTGGGGTGACCAGTCATTCATCGCTGGTACACAATCGCTGGCTGCGGCGTCTAACATCACCCACCTGGCTAGATTTGTATCAGGGATTATGACGGGCGGCACGGATCTGAACGAGGTAAAATGTGATCAGATCACCCAGGCGGCAGGAGCTGTCCTGCACCTTTCCCAGGTGCTGGCCATAGCCATGGGGAAAGTGCACACCCTGGCTACCCTGGGCCAGCGTCATCTTTGGCTGGAGCAGGCCCGTGTGCCGGAACGGAAGAGAGCCCCTCTTCTGACGGCCGCCCTCTCCGACGCTGGTCTGTTCGGGAAGGCCCTGCGGTTGATGACCTCAACATGCAGAGAGATGGCAGAGGAGAGATCCATCCTCCAACCCCATTTTCCGCCTCCCGTCCTTGCCGGTGGAGTCAGAAGGCTTCCGCAACGTCGAGCTGTCTCCGTCGCCCCTACCACTGCCTCCGCCGCCGCTGCTGGCCCCTCCAAGAAGGCCAGGAGAAGAGACAGCGCTTCTGCTACCGCCGGCCCATCCATGACCGGAGGAGACGGTAGGGAATGTCGTGACCAGCAGACAGTAACCTACCGTCCCTCCGGGGCTCCTCGGGGTGGCAAGACTCGAGCGGCGCGAGTAAGTGAATAGTTCCAAATCAATCAAAAACGATGAGTTTTATTTACTCAAAACATAAGCACACGTCACACGAACTCAAGACATTCAAGTTAGTAGAACTTTCATAGAATATTGAGTATACCCTACTCAAACTAATTGATTCTTTTGAACATGCGGGTTTACAGTGCATGCATTCCACATCACTTGAGCTGCAGACACAGGACTCAACTATTTCAGTTGTGGATGGTGTGGCAACAATCCCAAGCTGGTGAAGCTTCTTGATTTTGAATAGGAAATTCTCGTGGATTTTGCAGGCACAGGTTTATCTTTGGGAAATGTTGGGTCTCACGATCCAAAAGGGCTTCAGTCTGCAGAACTGAGCCCTTGAGAGTTTGTAGCGAGGGTGCTGACTGAGAAATTTAACATGTAGTCTCTCCATAGTGTCAGTCAGTGCCCTCTTCCTGAACACTTGTCCTTTCTTGCGGACTTCCCCTGTTTTGCCATTGATGACGGTTGAGTTGTCATCCTGGTGCAAGAAACGACTCACAACATGGCCCATCAATCGTCTCTGGCTGTTGTTGGGCAGGGTATTGGGCTCTCTCCGGTGGGTGGCTCTCTTCTCAATGGTGCCTATCAAAGGAGCTGGTCCTTTTTTGTTTTTTTCTTGTAGCCTTCTAAGTTGCTTCGTTAGGTTAGAGTATTTTCGGGACTGGATTTCCAGTTGATCTTTTGTCGCCCTCAGTTTTGACCTCAGTGAGGTTATGGTTGCCTCCCTTTTTCTTCCTGCTTTGGGGGTGGAGGTCTGCTCTGGTGTTGGGCAGTTCAAAGGTGGCTCGGGAGGGCTTGGTACTACCTGGACATCCTGCATCCTCCTTTTTCTTTTTGCTTTGGGGGTGGATGTCTGCTCTGGTGTTGGGCAGTTTGATGGCAGTTCTGGGGCGCTTGGTGGTACCGGTAGGCCTACATCTTGCTCCAGTACCTGTGCGGCATCTGGCTCATTGATGGAGGGAGGGGTCAAATCCAAGATGGCATTCAGTGTTTTCTTTTTAGTTTTTAGCATAATGCCTGTTTGAATTTTCTCTCCATTGTTTTTTTCCCTTTCATATTGTTTGGAGGTAAGATCTTTCATTTTCTTGATCTTACCATTTTCCTTTCGTTTTTGATATCTAGAAATGAAAAGGAAGCATGCCATAAAATGAGGAAAAACATATATGGACAGACCCTACACTATGCACTGGATGGCTTATGTATGGTGGTGTGTGTGTGTGTGTGTTACAGTAGGGCCTGACTTTCTTAGAGTGTGTGTGCATATGTGTGTCCTACAGTAGGGTTGTGTGTGTGTGTGTGTGTGTGTGTGTGTGTGTGTGTGTGTGTGTGTGTGTGTGTGTGTGTGTGTGTGTGTGTGTGTGTGTGTGTGTGTGTGTGTCCTACAGTAGGGACTGAATGGCTTACAAAGTGTGAGTGTGTACACAATCCTCTAGTGAGGGCCAGAAAGCTGGACATCCTATCAACTAAATGGCTTGTATGAGGCTTCCTATAAACTAGCATGTTTGCTAATGACTGTACCATTCCCAACCCCCCTTACCTCTCTCTCCTTCCTTCTGTACTCGTCCAGCAGGTCAGGGTTGTTGTAAACCTTTTCTCTGCATTTTGCTAGCCTAGCCTTTGCTAACACTTTCTTTTTCTCAGTGGCTGACTGTCTGCAATGAAACAGGAAAGTTAGTAAATTACATCAAAATGAACTGTTGATGATACACATTTTATTATTACTATGTAATTACAACGTTATGAACACTTAATGTTGAAGTGTTACCAATTATTACTATTTAATGACAAAGTTATGTGATGTGTTACCAAATTCTCATTGCCGAAAGAGAAGTTATCATTACTGAAACACCCAGTAAAGTGTTGCGGTATATGAGAAGTGTGTTGCGGAGGATGAGAGGAGTTAGCATTTTTTAGCTAACAATGGAGAAGCCATGATGACATTGGCAAAAAAATGTCATGGTACATGTTAGGGACGTATTAACCTTTGTGTTGATCAAATATTGATGATCAAAACTTTTTTCAAAACAACTAATACTTCATGTTTCAGTAATGAGAAGCAATTTTGTCGTGTACAAGGGCTGAAGCAGGAAGTTAGAACTTTTAAGTGTTAACTATTGAGGTGACTTCACTTACCTAGTAGCCATCTTCTAGCTGGTCTTCTTTGTGATGCATCATGGGACAATACAATTTTATTTAAAAAATACTGTAGTCTTAACAGGAAGGTGAAAACTGTTGCGGAGAATGAGAACTGCATCCATGGACATTATGTTTTCCACCAAAAAATCATTAATTTGTCAATTTAATTGTATAGGGATGCCCCGATCATGTTTTTTGCCACCGATACCGATCACCGATCGTCGTGAGCCATATCGGCCGATACCGATCCGATACCGATTGTTTTTGATTAAAAAGAAATTAAAAATGATTTTATATAATTTTTTTTTTATAAAATATATATATTATATAATTAGACTTGTACTTGTATTATCTGCGAGACATCGCCACCATGCAACAAGTCAAAATGCTCGCTATCTGCAAACAGCTCCACTGTCTGTGTGTACTATAGTAGCCTCCAGCTCCAAAAAGGATTCTCCTGCCCTGCAGCTGGACCCTATTGGTAACGTTACGGTTCTTTGGTCATTTCACATTCAGCAAGCCCTCAGCTCGAATACGCATTAAATCAATGTTATAAGACATTGATATCAAGAGCTATCTGTAGCTACTGCTAGCCGGCTAGATGACGTTAAGATAGAACTTTAGTTCAATGGGACATTTAGTTTTGAACAGAGAACTAACGTCAGCTGACGCAAGCTAACGGAGGTATGAACATGGACTACTAGACTTTCTGGATAATTTGTTGATATCAGGAGCTATCAGTAGCTAGCCGGCTAAATACCGTTAGACAATGCCTACTAAATTTGAATAGTTGACTGGGTAATTTTGTTTAAACAGTAACGATAGCTAGGTAGCTAACGTTAGCTCAGGTCGAATGCACTACAGACTCGAGCAGAGGAGCCTCCTCTCAGTCCTCAGTGTTTACAAACTCTACACGGGTGTGGGCGGGCTAGGGAGGAGGACCAGCGGCAGTTTGCAGGTTGTGTGTGTCTGAGACAGACAGCGAGTGAGATCTTCGCTTGATCGGTTTCCGCGATCGGCGAATATGACTCATTATCGGAATTCACAGATTGCATATTTATACTGAGTATCGGCCGATAACGATCGGTGGCCGATCGATCGGGGCATCCCTATAATTCATCATAATTTCCTTGATGACACAAATAAATAAACAATATTAATACAGTTGTAGAGAAACATTTTGAGTTTATTAAATATAAAATTAAGTCAATGTGCCATAGAAATCAATGTGGACGCATCGTGGTAATGAGAATTTAAGCACAAAATGTACTAAAATATTAAAATAATTAATTGTTATGAGTGAACAACTCATTGTACAAGAAGGAGCACATTTTTATCTTTAATATTATGTTTTGTTTACTTGAATAAATGCTAACCTTTATTTAGAAAAGATCACGGCCATGGTAAATCATTGATTTCATGAGAATGAGCCGGCCCTGCCCTCTCCCCTCACTGGAAGAACTATACAACTCCCGCTGTCTTAAGAAGGCAGTCAAAATACTGAAAGACCCACACCACCCGGGCAACAAACACCTCATAAGGCTGTGCTCGGGCAGGCCTTTCAGCGTCATGCCCACCCGGTCTAACAGACTGAAGTTTAGTTTTTATCCCAGGGCCATATGTGCACTAAAACTAAACTCGGCTAAAATTTAAAACAACTATCTCCCCTGCGCCCCCCCACGCACACACACACAACACTAAGGTCGCTTTCACACAGGGGCTGTTTGGTCCGGACTTTCGGACCAGAATTCGATAGTCCGGTTTTTCGGGTTTGTGTGAATGCGTGTGTGGTAAATATTGAGTTGAATTTCATAAATAACCTTGTATACTGGTTAGCAGAAGTGGTTGCAGGGCTAAATAGATAAAGGTCACACCTAATGTGACCAAATTAGTACTGTATGGTAATAAGGCCCAAAGGGTCAAAGCGTATTCACACCCCCCTCGTGAGACAAGACCCAACACCGCGACCACACGGACGGGGGCCACCAGCAGAACCCCTCTGTGCTCAGCGGGGGACCACACGGACGTGGGCCACCGACGGGCCCCTTCTGTCTCTGTCCCATCACGTCGCCACACCCCAGGGGGGGGGGGGGGCTGCCAGCGCCCACAGGAGACCCCCCACAGGAGATCGCCCACAGGAGACGCCTGATTGGATCAACTGTAATAGTGAACTGAATTCTATTATTGGCTAGAAATTATAGTATATAGGAGGGCCCTAAATGGTAATTCGGGAGCCCTCAGACCAGACACAACCCCAGGGGGTCTGTTGGGCTCCACCGCTCCTTCCACCAGAGAGAGACTGTGCTGCTATTTATGTGAGTAAATCATGGACCCTTGGTTGGTTAAAATAGAATGTAATACTTATCTTAGAAACCAGGCTTACTCATATAAAAAAGGGGCCTACAGTAAACTATGTATGTTCAAATTATGTTAACGAGTGACTGTTTTATGTACATTATTGAGGTTTGAGATGCAAACCTGATTGTGATATTTCTGTACACAGACAGCCCTGTTAATGTTCTCTGATAATCTTTTGTCCTATTCACCTTGGTTCCCTGGCTCTGAGCAAATAAATCAGCTGAGTTGAACTACAGTTCTGGTTTGTCTGGCGTACACGTTTATTCCTCATCTGCTAAGTCAGATGAGGAGACCAACAATTCTATCAAGTATGATCCCTTCCTCCTCCTTCCAGATAATCAATCTCATTGTATTGTACTACAATAACCTCAAATTATTGTAGAAGTTCTGTGGGAATTTACCACAGAAATGGTGCCGTTCTTCCCACCCTTTGTGTCTCCCCCTGGAAAGGTGCGGTAGGGTCTTGTCATATCAAATCTGGACCTTGCTGTGTGTTGGGGACACGGGGCAAAGAGCTGGGGTGTTGCTGCGTTTGGAGTTATAGACGAGGGGCTTGTTGTCTGAATGAAGGAGAGAGGGACAGGATGAAGGTTGGTTGTGTACGCCACTTGTTGGGACCCACGGTGAATATGGCTTTTGCATGCAGGGTTGGGGGAGCGGTGTCTTAGGTTAGGATGTCCGGAGGTATGGAGGTCGCGCTTGTTGTGCAGTGAACATGCAAACGTGGGCTTTTTATGTTTGTATGTTTGTTCAGACACAGGAGGCCGGTCTCGGCCTATGCGGGCCACGGGGGTTGAGTTGGGACTCGTATGGAATATACTTTATGAACTATACGGGGGGGGTTGCACCAAGAAGAGACGGCATGTCGTAGGATTTTGCGTATTGGTGGCGCACAGACTATCTGGTCATGATGCAGTGGTAGCGTCGCATGACGGCAGATAAAAGGCTTTTCTGGCTAGGAGGCACGGTTATCTGGTGTGTACGACAGGGGCGCGTTCTGAGTATATAATTGCCCGAAATTGTTCTCAGGGAGGGGGCGCGGGTGAGTTAGTGATTTGATTGTTCTGTAATGGAAAGAGAGCTGTGTCCGATGAGCGTTATGACCCTGTTTATAGTCACAGACACGCGGGATGTGGGACCGTGAGTGACTGGACAACAGTGGCATGAATGCACCTGGCTCAATGTACAGTCAGGCCACAGTAACCTTACTAACCGATACAGGGTTAGTAGGCGAGTTGTGCTTCTGTGATCAGCAGGTTTGAAAAGAACCACTGGGAAGCAGAAGGGTAAGGGGTGTCAATTCAGAGGAATCTGGATTGTCTCTCCTAAGGTTGGAAAGGGACCCAGCCTTAAACTGCACCTGAAGGTAAAATAAGGGGACTGCTTCCGTTCATGAGAGGAGACCTTACCGCCGGAAGTGGAGACCTGCATCTCTGTTGGAGGAGAGGGGCCGACGTCGGACAAGGCAGTCCTAAGAAAGGAGCTGGTTGTTGCGTCGTAGCGGACTGCCTAAACCTTACGGGGAGAGGTGCATCTAAGTAGGGGAAGGAGTGCATCCGAACGGGAGGAGGGTACTCTTAACTGGAAGGAGGTTAAAAGGGTCAAAGCGCAAGACGTAGGGTGGCGAGATTGTGGCCGTTTTGAGGGTTATTATTGGTGCGGTAGCGATAGTGTATGATATTAAGGAGTCGCTGCTTGATGACGTCATGGTGTTGTGGAGAGTGTGTAACGTTCGCGGTGCTATGAAGTGGGGCGGAGAAGGTAGGAGAAAGGATTCGTGTTGGACTATATGTGCGGCGTTGGTTGGTGTGAATGTTTTAAAAATTGTTTTCTGTTAGAGTGGTTGGTTATTTTAAGCTTGTGTGAGTTGTTTATGCTTTGGTTGGTACTGAGCGAATTGCGTGGATGAACGGATCTTGAAAGGCACGGCTTCCGTGAGGGCCTTGAACGTCGCATTAGAGCTGGCTAAGCTAGTTAGCTTGCGTGCCGTTGTTGTGTGGCGTTTGCGGGCGACATATGTTACATTTCGAGTTTTGAGAATGATGTTGGGGAAGGGGTAGAGAACGTGATGAATGTCGTGGCAGGTTATGAATGTCAGGGCATGTTATGAATGTCGTGGCAGATTTTGGTTGTCGTAGCAACGTTATAACAGTCGCTTCGGTTGCCACTGCGCATGCGCGGTACAGCGTGGATTGGGTCTAGTGCATTCGTGATAGTTCGCTCAGGGGACAGAAATAACGGGTAAGAGAATATTCTGCATTATGTGATATGGTTGTATTTGTATATTGTACATTGTATTTTTGTGTAAACAGGGGAAGAGATGTAACATGTATGGTGGTTAGGTTAGGGGAGATAGTCAATAAGGGTTTACTTGGGCTGCAAACAATACAGTGAGCCTATTGAGGAGAAATGGATTAATGGATACAATGCCCATAATTAAACTGGGATTCATGAAGCCGGCTATGCTTGGTAGATTGTATTATTGTCTTTGATGCACAGGGGTATATTTTTAACCAGGGGGGACTGAGTAGTGATTGATTAAAAATATTGTTTAGTTAAAAACATACAGTTGTTAAGGGGATGCAGACCAGAGACGGAGTCACCCGTTTTAAATACATCATAACTTTTATTGAAAATTGGTAAAATGTTCTACAAAGTAGAATGCAGTAGAATCAATTTATCACTCGTGTATGGAGAAAGGAGCATTTGGACCTAACCACTAATAATGTTTTTCTAAATGAAAGATGCTGGTGTTTGTAATATGCATAAATATTGTTTTGTGAAGATGTGATTTTTAAAATCTGTTTAGAGTGCAATTGTTCAGAGATGAATGAGGTTGTGTTTATGCTTGTTTTAGATTGTTAAATCTTTAATACACTGTTAATATGGTTAGGACATGTGTTTATGCTTGTTTTAGATTGGTAAATCTTTAATAACACTGTTAAAATGTTGACACAAGCCTCCGACTTGTAGGAGATTATAATTTATTGATGGAGGCTTACTGCAATGACAAATTTTGATATGGTTGTGTTTACAGTGATCGAAATGATTGTTTTTATTAATCCTTAATAAGTTTCATTGCTATGTTGAAATACGGTTAGAATGTTATGTCTTTAAATGCCATTTGCAAATCCTTGGGTCACAGTGGGATAATTTAGTGACAGGGGGTTGTTTAGAAGCTGCTATGATGTAAGATTGTGTTTTAGCAGTTATTATAAATGTTTGATAGATGATTTGTGTATGAAATGATTAATCCTTCTGTTGAGTTACAGGGAGGTCACGGAAACTCACAGGAGTGACCCAGGCTATCTTTACTAAGCAGTAAACGGCCCAAGGGGGGTTGAGATGGGCAGCTGTTACAATGGCTGTTCTTTTATGACAGGATGGCGTGAGATTAGATGCAACAGGAAAGAGGCCACAGGTGGAGATAGGAGGGAACAGTCAAAGTGAGATAACAGATGGCGTTATTTTTAGAGCAGAGGACAGGAAGTGGGGGTAATGGGCCAGGGGGCCAGGAAGTGACAGGAAGGTGAGACAGGGGAAGGTTTGTCAGGGGACAGCTGGGTTAGTGAGTGAGACAATCAAGAAAGTAGGCATTCATTTGGGGTTATGACTTATGAATGTTAAACTATTTTGATAAGGGAATATTTGGATCTGTCTGTGCACTGGAGGGCATGGGTAGGTCTGGATGAAGGATGGACTCCAGTCCATCTTTGAAGTGAGAGTAGAGGAGCTGTTGTGAGGAGAGGCTGTAATAGCCTGAGATCAGAGCAGAGGAATTGAGTGCAGAAGAGTTGAGCGCAGAAGAACTAACATTGTGTGTCTGTATGTGGAGTGATTAACGAGTGTGGTGAAAGCGATATGTTTATAATATGAATGAAGCGTGGATGATGTTGAATTGTGATGTTTGATTGGGTTTTGCTTTTATTTCTATTTTAAAAAACTCTCAGGATTGAATGTGTTGTGACACTGTGAAATTGGATGTTTGGTTGAGTTGGTACAGATATTTTTTATTTAAATTAAATTTTTGTATGTATGTGTGAGATTGAGATGTCCTTTTGATTTCAGTGAATGATTGAGCTGGGGGTGGGGGCCAGAAGCCTTAATTACCCATTCACACACACACACACACAGACACACACACACACAGACACACACACACACACACACACACACACACACACAGACACACACACACACAGACACACACAGGCACACGTTCACACAATCTGATCAACACATACACACACACACAACTTAGCTTTCACTTAAGGTGAAACTAGTCTTAAAAATAACAAAATGTGTTTAGGTATGATATATCTGTGTTGATGTAATCAATTGGATGAGGGTATTGAATTTAGATTTCTTTTCTATTTTTGATCTATGGTTGTGTGGCCTGATTGGGTGTGAATGGGGCCTGTAGAGGGTGAATGTGCTGGCTTAAGAGGTGTCAAAGTCACTGACATGTGTGAATGGAACGGTTGGGTGATGAGATGTTGAATGGGTGGTTTTGGAAAACCTGGTTTTTATTTTATTTCATTGATTTACTGTTTTAGGTATGAATGGTTTAGATGTAGGGTTTTGGATTTCTTTTCTTTTCTTTCTAAATAACCATTGAGGTGGTCTGCGGTTGGAGCTGGTTAATTTCATTGATTTGCTTTCACATCTGTTGGAATGTTTTTTTGATTATTTGCCTTTTGTTGTTTCTCTGTTATGATCTGGTGAGAGGACGGTTGAAGGCTGGGATGCATTGGGACAGATCGAGGCTGGGATGCATTGGATCAGATCGATGACAGTTAAGTGGTCCCATCACGTTTGCATAATGGTTAAACATTTGGCTTCTCTTGAGAATATTTGACATATTGTGTAAAGGAAATTTGTGTTTTGTTCCCTCGCAGTTCAGTCGAGGGGGAGAACGGACCGTCACAGGTGGAGGGATCATGGAAGATGTGTAGGAATACATTTCATTAGATTATGACACAATGGTGTGAACCCGTTCAGTCAGCTCCTGTGGGAGATTGTTGGATTGTGAAGAGAGGTCGCTTGGAGACGCTGGCCCCTCCTTCAATATAGCCCGAGTACAGAGGCCGGAGGTTTGGGACAAGCCTCCAGACTGACAGAGTCGTCTGTAGATCCATGAAAATACAGTCATGGGACAAAATATGACGAGGTCACAGGCCGACAAACATTGGCTTCAGCTGAGGCTGGCCGACATGGGGTGGAGGGGGGGGGGGCGAAAACGGTCAGAGACTGTGCAACCAAAGCGTTGAACAAGGGCCTCTGTGTGATTGATTGGTATGTTGAACGGGAGGTGACTGAACGGTAACAACTGGTATAGATTATGACACAACGCAAGAGTACTAAACTAAACACATACACATAGGTAGGATATTAGGTGTAGATTATGGCCGATAATTTCTGGTGAAATTTTTTTTCCCTTGAGTGATGCTCCGCCCTCCCTGTCGACTGTGCGCTGAGGTGGTAGGTGTTATGTCCATAGGTATGTTCATAAAGGGGGGAGAGGTGAGAAGACCAACTGAGTTGATTATGCAAAATGTGATTGGGCTGACTTGGAAAAGGAATTAACAAGAGAGGAGAAGCAAAATGTATGAAAGAATGAATAATAATTTCTGTGTCCTCCCCAGATCACGTAAACGAATACTGTAATTTAAAAAAATTGTGATGGATTATACTTTAAATGTGTAATGTTTAGATTAAATTGTTTTAATTGTTTTTAGCATATTCAAAGTGCCCAGAGGAACAAGGCCTGATGAAAGAGTGGTAAACACTGTTTCATTTAAGGCAGAATAGGTTAAATGGGGATCTGGATGAATGGGTCATCAGGACTCCCGGGAGGGAACATGGTCAGGGGCAAATGTGGGAAAACAAGAAAACAAGAAAAAAATTGAGAAGAAAAATTGAGAAAAATTCAAAATTTATGATTTTTGTTATTTTGTTAAATTGTATGGTTTGTATGTATAGAAAATCAAGTCAATATATCATATGTGACGATAAGAATCGTCAAAACGGGGAAATGTGGTAAATATTGAGTTGAATTTCATAAATAACCTTGTATACTGGTTAGCAGAAGTGGTTGCAGGGCTAAATAGATAAAGGTCACACCTAATGTGACCAAATTAGTACTGTATGGTAATAAGGCCCAAAGGGTCAAAGCGTATTCACACCCCCCTCGTGAGACAAGACCCAACACCGCGACCACACGGACGGGGGCCACCAGCAGAACCCCTCTGTGCTCAGCGGGGGACCACACGGACGTGGGCCACCGACGGGCCCCTTCTGTCTCTGTCCCATCACGTCGCCACACCCCAGGGGGGGGGGGCTGCCAGCGCCCACAGGAGACCCCCCACAGGAGATCGCCCACAGGAGACGCCTGATTGGATCAACTGTAATAGTGAACTGAATTCTATTATTGGCTAGAAATTATAGTATATAGGAGGGCCCTAAATGGTAATTCGGGAGCCCTCAGACCAGACACAACCCCAGGGGGTCTGTTGGGCTCCACCGCTCCTTCCACCAGAGAGAGACTGTGCTGCTATTTATGTGAGTAAATCATGGACCCTTGGTTGGTTAAAATAGAATGTAATACTTATCTTAGAAACCAGGCTTACTCATATAAAAAAGGGGCCTACAGTAAACTATGTATGTTCAAATTATGTTAACGAGTGACTGTTTTATGTACATTATTGAGGTTTGAGATGCAAACCTGATTGTGATATTTCTGTACACAGACAGCCCTGTTAATGTTCTCTGATAATCTTTTGTCCTATTCACCTTGGTTCCCTGGCTCTGAGCAAATAAATCAGCTGAGTTGAACTACAGTTCTGGTTTGTCTGGCGTACACGTTTATTCCTCATCTGCTTAAGTCAGATGAGGAGATCAACAATTCTATCAAGTATGATCCCTTCCTCCTCCTTCCAGATAATCAATCTCATTGTATTGTACTACAATAACCTCAAATTATTGTAGAAGTTCTGTGGGAATTTACCACACGTGTCGAACTCGGTTCGCGGACCAAACAGGCGAACTCTGGTCCGCCTGAAAACGTAGGTCTTGGTTCGGCTTCATCGAACCAAACGCGAACCAAATATAGGAAGTGATTATTATTACCACTGCTCGCAGCACTCACTGCAAAACAAGCACACTGCATCTTATCTATCTATCTATCTATCTATCTATCTATCTATCTATCTATCTATCTATCTATCTATCTATCTATCTATCTATCTATCTATCTATCTATCTATCTATCTATCTATCTATCTATCTATCTATCTATCTATCTATCTATCTATCTATCTATCTATCTATCTATCTATCTATCTATCTATCTATCTATCTATATATCTAACTGTGCATCTTGGGAAGAAGGAAGAAAAAACGCGGCTTATTATTATTACTGAGGCGCACGGCATTGGATCAATGCCACGTCAATACTATTATTACCTTACCACTGCTCGCAGCATTCATTCACTGCAAAACAAGAACACTGCATATATATCTCTATCTATCTATCTATCTATCTATCTATCTATCTATCTATCTATCTATCTATCTATCTATCTATCTATCTATCTATCTATCTATCTATCTATCTATCTATCTATCTATCTATCTATCTATCTATCTATCTATCTATCTATCTATCTATCTATCTACTATCTATCTATCTATCTGTGCATCTTGGGAAGAAGGAAGAAAAAACGCGGCTTATTATATTATTAATAAAACAGCTACTTGTGGGCACTCATAAAAACACCGTGGTCTACAAGTTGTTTAGCGAGAGGATGGTGGTAATGTGCTTCAATAGAACAATGGATCAATGCCATGTCAAAACTCGCTCCGCAGTCCACACACAGACACACACACACGTGCTCGCAGCCACACACACATTTCCACTGTCGAATAGACAAGCGCCCTTTTCGACCGCGTGACATTGTTCAGAAGGTTCGGTCCGCCTCACAGATTTCTGTGTGAACGCAGGCGAACCAAATGAAGAATGCAACAATGTTGCAACTTCACCCCCAGAACCGCACCGAGTCCACCAAAACTATATGTGAAAGCGACCTAAGGGATAGTGCAATTATCTTTTACACCCCCCTGTTTGTTTATGTTATGTCTATTTATGCCTTACTCTTGTTTTTATATTTAATACTGTGTTTAGGACTGTTTTTATGATCTAGGACTGTGTGACGGCTAGCACCTAGGGCTGCATTTTAAATTTCGTTGTAACACTGTAACAATGACAATAAAGATAATTTTATCTGAAAATATATTTGTTATCACATAGGATTTAATCCAGAATTCCATAACTGTATACTGTAAGGGGAGAGAGAACTGGGAATAGCAGAATTGTCATTCTTAGAATAGAATAGAAATACAGTACTTTATTCTAGAGTTGTTCCGATACCGATACCAGTATCGGAAATGCCGCCGATACTGCCTAAAATGCTGGTATCGGTATCGGCGAGTACACGTAAATTCTAGCCTCCGATCCCATGACGTCATTTATCTCCTGCGGAGAGTGAGGATTATAAAATATAAAAAGTGTTTTAAAGTGTGATGCTGTTTGTCATTTTAACCGCAGCACTTTCTTAAATTCCATTGTCCCCGACAGAGCGTGTGACGGGGAGCTCGGACGGGATGTGTTTTGCTTGCTGGTGTTATGATAGCATTAGCTGAAAAGCTAGCTAGTTGGAACAACATCCGCTTTAACGTTACATCAAATCAGATGATCGCCTGTCCTTTCTCCAGGACCTGACACTGTCCGTCTATCAACAATAATGCACCCACGGTGAATCGTATTTAAGTCAAGTAGCTACTGACTAGCGTTAGCTGACTAACGTTATCAAATGTCAATGTGGGGAAGACGAGCTAGGTCAGCTAGCTTAGCTTGATAACGGTACCTTGGCTAAAGTTGGTGCTATTCATAATCCAGCAATAATGGCTGCAGACCTGCAAGCAAAGTACAGCAAGTTCCAAGTGCCAAAGGATAAGAGTCTGAGGCGGAGTCTCAAAAGAGAATGTTGAATATTTATTTTGCATCGAAAATCACAACATGAACGTTACTACTAGCCAGAGCCTCTGCTAGTACTAGCTTACAGACTGGGTAGCGAGTGCGACACCGTCTAACGTCCGTGCGGATCATTGGAGTAGGGTATATCTGCAGTGCCGCAGCCCCATACTCATTGATTAATGATACTAATACTAATCTATACAATCACCTGTTGTTGAATAAATACCATTACTTTCTAGTTATTACTAAAAAACAGTATATTGCGGCGATAAGAAAGTAGCGAGCCAGAGACGTAGTTCGAGTTGAGGTACTTTACTTATCCTTGCACATAGCATTCACAATAACAACCCTGTCACCCAGAACCGGAAGTGGTATTTAACCTTTACCCTAACCAGTAAAACCCACACTCTTAAAGGCACCAGCCCACCTTGGTGAATGTCTCTTAATATAGGTCACCACACAGGCCCCCCAGAATTCACCAAAACAAAAACTGCAACCAATTAATAGCCAGTGAACAGTCCATCAGTGAACAGATCACATCATGAAATAGTCAACGTGGAGGGGGACGGATCAAGCGGCCGAACCGACTGCGCTTAACCAGAGGGGGATTAAGGGAGAGAAGTGGGACCAGCGGCCAGGCCACGGAAGGGGCCAAGGCAGGGACAGAGGACGGGGCAGGGGTCTGAGCCGAAACCGGGGGGCGCCCCCGCCACGGGGGTAGGGCCAACTGAACTGGTTCGTCCTTGTCCAAGTGGGCAGGCTTAAGACGGTCTATAGTGACCCGCTCCGGCCTGCCCCCCATGTCCACAACAAAGTTTTTAGTGCCTGCCTCCAGGACACGGAAAGGCCTGTCATAAGGGGGCTGCAGCGCGGTCTGATGGCTGTCGTGCCGGATGAACACATATTTGGCCAATGGCAGGTCCCTGGGGACGTAGGACTGGGGAAGGCAGTGGCGGGATGTTGAAATGGGAATAAGGTCATCGTCAACCCCCCGGGACACTGTTCGATGGGAGGCGACGGACCAGGAAGCTGTGGCCTCCGGAAGAAACTCCCCAGGGACCCGCAGCGGCTGGCCGTACACCAGCTTGGCGGACGAGGCCTGGAGGTCCTCTTTGGGGGCAGAACGAAGACCAAGCAAGACCCACGGGAGGCGGTCAACCCAGTCGCCATCCATAAGGGCAGCCCGAAGAGCGGCCTTCATGTCCCTATGGAACCGCTCGCAAAGTCTGTTGCCCTGCTGGTTGTACGCCGTAGTGCGGTGGATCTTCACCCCCAGGTGCTCTGCAACTGCAGTCCAGAGCTCCGAAGTGAACTGGGGGCCCATGTCGCTTGTGATGTCCCCCGGTGTGCCAAAACGGGCCACCTCCGCTGCCGTAGTGGAGGACAGTGGAACAGCCTCTGGCCACCTGGTGGTCCTGTCCACCATGGTGAGGAGGTGAGTATATCAGGGGGCAGGGGGCCCACCAGGTCCACATTCACACATTCACCGCCTCTCCGGCACTATAAACGGTGCCAATGGGGCTTTGGTATGGCGGTGCACCTTGGCGCGCTGGCACGCCACACATGAGCCAGCCCAGGTCCTAACATCCTTCCGGAGGCCAGGCCACACAAACTTGACCCCCACCAGCTTAGTCGAGGCCTTCACACCTTGGTGGGAAAGGCCGTGGATCATATTAAAAACCCGGCGCCGCCAGGCCGCAGGCACCATAGGGCGCGGTTGGCCAGTGGAGATGTCGCAGAGGAGAGTGGCGTTAGCTGTGTCGAACACCACATCCTCCAGCTGCAGTGCAGTAGGGCCCGTCCGGTAGGCCTGAATGTCTGAGTCTGTGGCTTGGTCTGCCGCCATGGCGGCATAATCGAGTCCCAAGTGGACGGACCCGATGGCCGCCCTAGAGAGGCAGTCGGCGACAAAGTTGTCCTTGCCCGCCACATGCTGAATGTCCGTGGTTAACTCGGAGATCGCAGAGAGCTGCCGCTGCTGACGTCCCGACCACGGCTCCGAGGTCTTGGCCATGGAGAACGTTAGCGGCTTGTGGTCCACAAAGGCAGTGAACTGGCGGCCTTCCAACAGGAATCTAAAGTGCCTAGTGGCGAGGAACAGACCCAGCAGTTCCCTGTCGAAAGTACTGTACTTACGCTCGTTGTCGCGGAGCTGTTTGCTAAAAAAGGCCAGTGGCTGCCAGGCCCCGCCCACCCACTGCTCGCACACCGCCCCCACTGCATAGTCAGAGGCGTCTGTCGTGAGGGCGACCGGGCCGTGGGAGAGGTGTGCGCCAGCAGAGCAGTGTTGGCTAGTGCGGTCTTGGCAGCCCCAAAGGCGCTGTCCATCCCCGAGGACCAGTCTAACTCGTCCTTGGGCACCTTACCCCGCAGGGCCTCGTACAAGGGGTGCATGAGGTGGGCAGTATGGGGAAGGAACCGGTTGTAAAAGTTCACCATGCCCAGGAACTCCTGTAGAGACCGTACGGTGCGGGGATGAGGAAAACTGGCAACGGCCTCCACCCTGGCGGGGAGTGGGGTGGCTCCCTGTGGAGCAACGTGGTGTCCGAGGAAGGTGATGGAGGACTGCCCAAACTGGCACTTGGTCGGGTTGACGATGAGGCCGTGTTTACTGAGCCGCTCGAACAGCTGCTGGAGGTGTGTCATGTGCTCCTCAATGGACGTGGCGTTATTAAGGCGACGGAAATCGCCGCAGGGGCGCCAACCCCCGCCAGCTTTTGTAACCATATGTAATGGTTCGAGCGGCGCACAATGCCAAGCGCTCCATGGTGGAAAACTCCCCCCTGGTGATTGCCAGCTTGGCTGAGTCGAGACGCCGGGCCGGGTAATAGACTGGGGGGCCTTCGGTGGTAATATGGTGTTCCACACCGTGTTTGGCCACTGCAGATGAGAACGTGGGTGTGGTGAGGTCAGGGAACCCAGCGAGCAGGTGTTCATACGGGTCCCCGGTGGCAAGTGTGTTCAACAGGCAGAGAGCTCCGCCCCCCCCCAACCGCCCCAAGTGTGCAGGGGTAAGAGGAAAAAGAGAGGGCATCGATCAAGCGACAGTTTTTAACATCTACCAACAGGCTGAAGGCACAGAGGAAGTCTGCTCCTTGGCTCGCTACTTTCTTATCGCCACATTGGTGACCCTGTGAAGATTTTTTTTTAACGTTAACAACATTAACATTATGTCTCAAGTAGGAATGCACCGATATGAAAATTGGCCACCGATACCGATACCGATTGTTCAACTAACACAATCGGCCGATACAGATACCGATACTTGTGGCAAAAAAGAAGTATTTGTAATTTTTTTTTATATATATATATATATATATATTTTATATTTTTTTTTTTATTTTTTTTTAATGAAACTACTGTATATTTGTATGTGTATGTTTGTATTTGTAGGCCTCTTTACTTACTTAAAAAAAGGAAACATCAAGAAATATGTTTATGGTATTAATTCAGCCATGCCATGTAGCACTATCCCTCTCCCAGTATCGTCTGGCGGCCTGCAGGTGGATACTATTATCTCAACCAGAGCTTTCAACCAATGCAATAGAACCATTTTGATTGACAGTCGATTCTGCCAATTACGCCACACCGCTAGCACCCACCTCCTGCTGTTCTTACCACCAATCGGCAAGCGTTTATTCATTTTCTACTTCCGGGCATGCCGCCATTGATCTGCTTGCGAGAACCACAATAAGCTAATACGTTACCTCCCCGGCCCCGCCGACCAGCGCGCTCCACAGGATGACCAAACGAGACACAATGATTTTACTGCAACAAATGTTATAATAAAACAAAGCCTTTCTATACATTTGTCTGGTTGAAAACTTTATTAACAGATTGCAGAATGGGTAGTTGGGTACGGAATGAGCAACGGAATGGAACTGAGCTATGAACGGAGTAATGCCTTGCTATCTTCGGGTAAATAATATGCTGATGTTATTGAACGTGTAACACTAACTCAGGGCTCTACAGTGCGACCATATTGCTCGCATATGCCCCTAAAAATATGTGTGTGCGATCCTGCAAAATCAAGTACTCGCACGGTGTGCGAGTGGGGCCGGCGAATGCAGAGTACAGCCTCATGTGTGTACAGCTAACTTGGCTAGCGTTATCAACCGCAGAGGTGGGCAATAGGGTCCAGCTGCATCGCCGGACGGCCAGAGTGCAAGCGGTGTGGCAATAGGGTCTAGCTGCAGCGCCGGATGGCCAGAGTGCAACGGTGTTGATTGATTATTGATTATTGATTATTATTGATTTATTAACAGATTGCAGAATGGGTACAGTAAAGCTAAATACATACAATTGTTAAGGGGAGGCAGACCAGAGAAAGACTTTCGTCTTGTTTACATCAGGGTCCCCCATTTTCAATTCATCGTAACATATATGACATACATGACTGTACTGCTACATCTATATATTTATGACATACCAGATTTGCAAATACAGTACTGTTTGTGATACAAAAATAGTCCAGAAAAAAAGTATATACATTTGACGTAGAAACTGTACATTGGATTGGGGGGGTGGGGGGGACTGTACATTGGAAGTGGTTGGGTGGGTGGGGGTGGGGGGGGGGGGGGGGGTTGGGTAGGAGTGGGGGGGGGGGGAGGTTGGGTAGGAGGGGTGGGTGGGGGACACTGTACAACTGTACAAACAAAACTGTACATTGGAATATTGACAAGACCATACTTGGTAATTTACTGTACATTGGAGGGGGTTGTGTTAGGACATTTACAGGGGCCAGTTTCGAATTGCAGTCTCCCGTAGGTGTTTTTTGGCAGAATCGACTGTCAATCAATGGTCTACCTGACACACAAACTCATAAACAATGTTTCTGTACTGGAGGTGTACAGTATTTCAATAGGCAACCCTGAAAGGATTATTTTTCTAAAAGAGCAACACTAGCTCCCCCCTCTACTGATGGCCCTGGTTGTAAAGCCAGTGTCTCCTTTTTGTTCAATGTCACTGCCTTTCTTATTAGGCCTACTAGTTGTTGACTACAACTTTGCCATAGTAGGCATTAATCACTTAATTAATAGTTCAAATGTCTGTGTCCCATTCCCGTTTGCACACGCAGATGATACACACACACGCACACAGTGGGCCAGTGACTTTGGTGGTATGTGCTATTGCACAGATGTGTCCCGTTCCCGTTTGCACATGCACGCACAGTACAAATATACATTTATTTTTGAAAAAAAAAACTCTGTTACTTGACATATTTTCACTGTGCTCCTAAATATTTTTGGGTGCTCCTAAATTTCTTTGTGTGCTCCAAAAATTTTTCATTTAGGAGCACCTGTGCCCCTAGTGAAAAAGGTTAGCGTAGAGCCCTGTAACTATATAACGTTAATGCCACAAAACGAATGTTTGTGTCATTTTAACAGCAGATACTTCTTCCCGAGAGAGTGGTGTTGACGGGGAGCTGTGATGGGTTCGCTTGGTTGTGTTATTAATAGCATTGAACAGCTAACCGAAAGCTAGCGTTAACTAACGTTAAAGGTTTAGCCATAACGTTACCTTCGCTAAAGTTGGGGCTATTGAATTCATAATCCAGCAATAATGGCTGCAGACCTGCAAGCAAAGTACAGCAAGTTGGCAAAGGAGTATTCCAACGTAAATCACATTTTCACCAGTAACGTTAGTCTTCTATCTCCCGGTAGCTCATGCTAGCTAACCTAGCTCATGTTAGCGTCGTCACTGAGCGACCACCTCGCGTACACAATTAATGACATGTTGCGGACAGCCATATCGGTGACAATGTTTAGCTTTTAGTGCCAAATGATAAGAGTCTGAAGCGGAGTCTCAAAAGAGAATGTTGAATATTTAGTAGTAACTTTTATGCAGTAGCTTGTGTGTGTGGGGACTGGGGGCGGCGCCGTTGTGCAGGACGTGACTGAATTTATCGGCTACTGCCATCGGCACATTTGAGCTTATCGGCCGACAGGCCGATTGCAGTCAACAAGGCACTTATCGGCCGATACCGATACCCGACCGATACATCGGTGCACCCCTAGTCTCAAGGCAATGGCGTCGCGCAACCGCAAGCACCTGCACCGAATGCTAACGACGCTAATATGTTACAAGCGAACATTTACGCGCGGTGGTGTAGTGGTTAACACTGTCGCCTCACAGCAAGAAGGTCCAGGGTTCGAATCCCGCTTGGGGACCAGGTTTCCATGGTGCCAGTTACCCAGGTGGGGTATCTCCCAGGCCTTTCTGTGTGGAGTTTGCATGTTCTCCCCGTGCTCGCAAGGGTTTCCCCCCCGATAAGATAAACCCAATGGAAAAACATGCACAACAACAAGATCGCTAACGCTGTGGCGTCCTTGACGAAGACGGGCAGGAGCACTTGGATTGGTCCCCTGGCGCGGCTCACGTTGACGCCTGTCTGTTCCCGGCTGCCCTTGGGGGGAAGGACGACGGGATGGGTTAATCGCAGATACGAATTGCATGCATGCATCGCATGTGTGCCAATTGATGACCTCGGAGCAGGTCCTAAATTACTAATTACTAAATTACTTTACGCTGCGACCGTCAAGTTGCCCGACTTTTGGCAGCATAATCCCCGGCCGTGGTTTCAGCACATCGAAGCCCAATTCCAGCCGAGAGGAATCACGTCAGGGTCACCAATGTGGCGATAAGAAAGTAGCGAGCCAGAGACGTAGTTCGAGTTGAGGTACTTTACTTATCCTTGCACATAGCATTCACAATAACAACCCTGTCACCCGCAACCGGAAGTGGTATTTAACCTTTACCCTAACCAGTAAAACCCACACTCTTAAAGGCACCAGCCCACCTTGGTGAATGTCTCTTAATATAGGTCACCACAATATATAAAACAGTATCTGTAAAAAAAAGAAAAAAAAAGTATAATTTATTTAATATATATATATATATTTTTTTATGTATGCACTGGTATCTGATCAGTATCGGTATCGGCCGATACCCAAAGCTTAGGTATCGGAATCGGATCGGGAAGGAAAAATTGGTATCGGAACATCTCTACTTTATTCATCCCGAGGGAAATTTGGCACTACAGATCGATCACAGTAAACGGTAAACATTTAGGTAGACAAAAACAAAATCTGTTCAGTAAGCCTACAGTAGCCTATATACTTGTTTCATGTTTTGTTTAAATAAAATGAAGGCACACAATTCCTAGAAATGTGAATAAACAACGTTGTTTTGCCCTGAGGGATGATTTACAATAAAGTGCTATTAAAAACGCAAAAGTTAGGGTACTTAAATTCTTGATGCTATAACTCTCAAAACGCTAGCGTTAGCACTTAGCACACAAAAAGATGCAAGTAACGTAGCTGACTTAACGCTAACTGGTTCCGCTGCCGGTAGACCATCGCTAGGGAACATTTTAACCGATACGGTACCGGTACCTGTGAATCGATACCAGTACCTAACAGTACCTTTTTTCTGTACTTTAGTCTCTAAAAAGGTCTAAAATAACCACACTTTCGACCGTTTTCGGCTTGCCATTGCCCAGACTGCTTTGTTGTTGAATCAAGTCAAATCCTAGGTAAGCGTATATTGTGCGTGTGAACGTTGACGTGGGGGAAAACATTTACAATTTCTTTTTAAACTTTTTTTTTTAACCGTACCGAAATCTGGCACCGACGGATCTCACGTGAATCGGTACTCGGTAGTACTGACGTGATTCGGTAGGTACCTTTTAAAAGTACCTAATTCGGTACCCATCCAGGGCTCCAGACTAACTTTTTACATTGGTTGCACCAGTGCGCCTAATTTTTTCATTTAGGTGCACCAGCACATAATTTAGGTGCACCCAAAAATGTCCACTGCGCCTTTTGCCGCTGCAATAATACATTTTAAGCGTTACCTTTACCATTACCTTTTTTGTCAGTTTCCATACACATTAGTAATTTCTTAAGATGTTATGTAAATTCTTGTAAAAAATAACATTGTATTACAGTTAGCTCGCGAAGTCCAATCCTGAGCCTGTTTTTGGGATTCGAACATTCGCCAGGGTTTTTCGAACGGATGTTCGAACCATAATTTTTAATCATGCAAACAATTTGCTCCTAAATAGGGAGGTGTAGTCTGACATCACTTTGGACCGCCTGCGAGGTCCACCCGTATAGGGATTTATCTTTGGGGAAATGGATTATCGGCTATTTGCACAAAATGAGTTCCCTTCTATCACTTACATTATTTGTTAAGCATTTTTGGTTGAAATAAAATTCAGCGATTTCTTTTTTTTACAATTAATTGCGAATATTTTCATGTTGAGCTATAGATTGTGGATGAATAAGCACAGAAAGGTACACCATGCAAATATTGATTTTTTGTTTTAAACGAGACGATTTAGAAATGGGCAATGGGCAAATACATTGTGTTTTCAAGATGATGGACCGGCTGGAAACAGCAATCATCATGTAACCACTACACCTCCCTATAGACCAGGAAGTAACCACTACACCTCCCTATAGACCAGGAAGTAACCACTACACCTTCCTATAGACCAGGAAGTAACCACTACACCTCCCTATAGACCAGGAAGTAACCACTACACCTTCCTATAGACCAGGAAGTAACCACTACACCTCCCTATAGAGCTGTACGCTAAGCTTTTTCACTAGGGGCACATATTTTTTAGGGGCACATTTTTAAATAACAATTTTACCATTATTAAAAAAATGTTGTTCCTGCCTCATTACTGTGGTCCTTTTATTTAACATTTAAGTGCGTTTGTTTTCAGGTTTGTATCTTATATAATGAACGAACTAAGAAAGTGTGTAAATCACTAATAGAACAAAAACAACAAACTGTGTGTGTGTGTGTGTGTGTGCGCGCGCTTGTAGTGCTCCTTGAATGAGATCACCACAACACACACACCATTGCATTAATGGTGGAGGACAAGAAACTCTGCATACCTTTGTTTCACAATGAAAAGTGCTTTAGAAATCAAATGAATTATTATTATTGTAAATAACCCCATGAAAGGTTTATTATTTTTATGGGTAATTACTCGCTTCATATTTGTGATGTTACTGGTTTCAGGGTGTGCCTAAAGTGATCAATGTGTTGGGCCGTTTATAGAGATCTATGCCAATTAATGTTTATGTATATCCGGGACTTTTTTTTATAAGAATTGAGAGGTATTTGTATATGTGACCTTTATTTTGAAAACCGTGTTGCGACGCAACCTTGTTTTAAGTTTGCGCTTTTGACAGTGAAATGTTAAGTTCAACTTAGCTCGAAGGAAAGACTAATCAAAAAGGTTTAATTGACCCGTATGAGGCTCTTACGGTAGGACTTTGATTGTTTATAGAAGAGGAATGTAATACTATGCAAAACGACAGTGATTTTATCAGCAGTAAGTTGCAAGCCACTTTCATTTCATATACGGGGAACCGTGACAATTATTAGTATTATCTTATTTGCATATTGTCTCATTATTAGATAGATAGATAGGTTGATACTTTATTGATCCCCGGAGGGAAATTTAAGTAGACATTATTTAATGAAAAACGTCCTAAGTGGGCGACTCACCTAATGCATGGCTGAACTGAACGTTGTTTCCCCGTCAATCATCACTGCCAGATCCGACTTAATTTAATCGGCTATGGTCTCTTATCATCTCTCCACATCGGACGTGGTTGTCATAAGATGGACTGATATCCGCTCCGTTCTTCTTGCAGAGCAAAATTAGCGGCTCAAACTTATTGAAAGGAAGTTCTTCTTTGGCGATGCAATACCCCATATTATTATTCAAAGGAAGATGCCACATTCAGTTTAGTTTCGCTAGGAATTCTGGGATTTGGTGTTGGATGTATGGACTCTACGCAGACAGGGACATGGTATTTAATCGCACGATAGACTACAAGTACCAAGTATATAGCGTGACCCAGATTCACTCCACGCAAATCTTTTTTTCACTCAGGCTATCGGCGATCGCAGTAAGTTCATTCATTGCCGACAGGTTCTTTCATAGCACCACGACATTATGTCGCGGCACTGTACAGCCCTGGTTGTAGGCTAATGTTTAAAAAAAAAAATGTATCCAATTTCTATGGAATAATTTAGGAGTGAAATGCGAATGAAGGGTTGAAATCACTACTCGCAAGGTTGCTCCCAAATATTATTTTCCACTCGCATCGGCCAAATTAAGGGGCAATTTGCGATCATCTCGTCGCAGTGTACAGCCCTGCCTGAGGAAGTAACCACTACACCTCCCTATACTAATAGTCTTTCAGGTATTATATTTTGAAAAATGGCCACTTCCGCCCGCGCCTCAACCCAGCGTAAGCGTACTGTCGAGTCTTGACTATCAAAGTTTAAGCACATAGCGCACATTGCTGGGGTTGAGTAGTAGATGTACCTAAGCCTAACAAAAATAATAGTTGGTTTCCGGTTGCCGACCGACCCTGCCGATTTAGGTGCGACCCAATATATTTTATGAGTTTTAAAAAAAATGATATAAAATAAAAAATAAAAAATCAGATTTTTTTCTTTTTTTCTTTTTTAGAATAAAGTTTCATAGAAATCTTAGTCAAACATTTAGTATTATGGATATTAAACATGCTGGCAGAGTACATGCATTAGTGTTGTCAAAAATATCGAAGTATCGATACATATCGATACTGAATATTTAAAACGGCTTCGATACTCATTTCCCGAAGTACCGATACTTTCTGCAGTATCGGTACCAGCTGGCTTGCTCCCGCAAGTTGTTGACAGACAGACGCGCTGCCAGAGCCTTGCCCTTCCGCCTCCACCTCCTCCTCGCTCAGAGCAACAGACACAAGCTGCTGCCCTCCTCCCCCTCACAGCCGGGCAGCGCAGCCCTGTCTTCAGTTTGTAAACAACGCTATTATTAGCTAACGTTAGCTGTCGTTCCTCCGTTAGCTTAATGCTAGCTAGCTGGCCACCTATTACTTCATGGAAACGGAGTAACGTCAAGCCGAGCCCACTACACCAGTACACGCATGAACTCGACACAACTACCCCGTTTCCAACGTTAGGTCGAGCGGAGCCGGAGCCCATCCTACACTAGTACACGCATGAACTCGACACAACTACCCCGTTTCCAACGTTAGGTCGAGCGGAGCCCATCCTACACCAGTACACGCATGAACTCGACACAACTACCCCGTTTCCAACGTTAGGTCGAGCGGAGCCGGAGCCCATCCTACACTAGTACACGCATGAACTCGACACAACTACCCCGTTTCCAACGTTAGGTCGAGCGGAGCCGGAGCCCATCCTACACCAGTACACGCATGAACTCGACACAACTACCCCGTTTCCAACGTTAGGTCGAGCGGAGCCGGAGCCCATCCTACACCAGTACACGCATGAACTCGACACAACGTTACCCCGCCTCCATGAAGTGACCAATTAGCAGCAATGTTGTTGAAAATGTAACGTTAATAAATGCTCCGAGCATAGCTCCGGAGAAATCTCACTCTCTCTCTCTCTCTCTCTCTCTCTCTCTCTCTCTCTCTCTCTCTCTCTCTCTCTCTCTCAAGTACCCTTGTTTTCGGGTCATAACTAGAAAGGTGCGCTCAGTAGACCTAAAATCTCCAGCAGCCACTCTCTCTTTCTCTCTCTCTCTCTCTCTCTCTCTGATCTAAAGATAAACAAAGGGTTTTAAAAGTGTATTTATCTTCTCGTATAGTACCAGAGAGAAGCTGAGGAGAATCAACCAGCAACAAAAGCAAAATTTGTTAAAAAAAATATATATATATATTATTATAATAAAAAAAAATATTATTATAATCTTTTTTTTTTGGTATCGAAAGTATCGATACTTTTCAAGGTATCGTATCGAAGTCGAAATTCCAGTATCGTGACAACACTTACATGCATCCATGTTGTTGTGAACATTTTAATTAAATAAAGAAATTCCCTATCCATAGTCGCCGTGGCGTTATTATGCCCTACTTACTGGTCACGGAAGGCTTGAATAACGTTTGAATGATAATCCATTTTGTGAATACATTTGTTGAAACAGCTTTGTTGGCCGACGGCTCCTGCTATCTTAACATTAGCTAAAGCTAAAGGGCTGCAGCCTAACGTTACATAGCTTAATTAACGTGTATAACATACCTGTGTAACGTTAAGCAGCTTGTGTTCTGCTGGGAAATCATCACTGCATACACTTTGTTTAATCCAAACGTCCATTCGGAAACGTTGTATTATGAAACCAGTACGAGACGCTGTGTTTTTTTATCGTTTCAATTCGAAAGTTGATGCTCACATGGCTTTTTTGTTTATCCCGTCATTCAGCGAATAATAATGGCACGGTGATGATCAGAGCCAGATCAGGGCTGGTCTTTGCATAATGCACGTGTTACAGGGTTCGAAATTAACGGGGGCTTGGGGCAAAATGCCCTCGAAAATTTACCAAATGCCCTCGAAAATCAGTTAAGGGGGGCAAGAAAAGCCCCCGACAGTTTACTAATTATATATATAATTATATATATGCTCTACAGTGCGAGCATTTCCCTCGTATTTGCCCCTAATAATATGTGTGTGTGCGAACCGGAAAAATCATTTACTTGCAGACAGTGTGCGAGACGAGTGAAGATTACAAAACAGCTCCGCTGTTAATAGTTCAGAAACTGGACTGAAATTCAGTTTTTGGGTGGAATGCAAGGAGGGAGGGAGGCGGGGCCCGCTGCGTGTTACAGGGTGCTTGTGCGAACACAGACAGACAGAGAGCTCTGCTCTGCTTTCAGCAAGCATGCATAGTGTAACATTAAGTTACACACTGCTATCTTAACGTTAGCAAGCTAAGCATCTGCATAGCGCGACCTGTGTAACGTTAAGTAACTTGTGTTCGGCGGGGAAAGACCGTTCCATTTGTAACACAACTCCAAAGAATAACATCCAAATCCGATCCCGATGCGCATTTCCTTCATTCCACAGCGCTGAGCGCGCAACGTATTTCATTGATCGATCTGGCCAGTGTGTGGGGTTTTTCATGTATCAATTTGAAACAAGCCTCTTGACTGTTGGAATTAGGGATGTTAAAAATAAAATAGCTAATAATATTATTCAATATTAGACATTCATTGATCCAGAGGCAACCGGCTATTCGTCTGCTATTTGTAAGATATATCAAGACAACAACACAACTTGCCCTCAGGGACAATCATATTTAATCTATTTAGATAGAGTATGTATGTATTATTTACAGATAATTGAAGGTACCTCAACACATGAAACCAAGCCATGTCACACATCGTGTGTGTGTGTGTGTGTGTTACTTGAACAATTGTCACTGTGCTCCTAAATTTCTGTGTGCTCCTAAATTTGTATTTAGATTTAATTTATTAACATTTTATTTAGGAGCACATGTGCTCCTTGGGAAAAAGGTTAGCGTAGAGCCCTATATATATATATGGAGACATTAACATTACGTTATCAAACATAGGGACGAAGACTGTAAAAAAAAGTGTCAACAATGTTTTATAATCTTTGTTAATTTTTATTATAAAAATGTTGTGCCCCCGAAATACAATAAAAAGCCTCCGAAAATCAATTAAGGGGGGCAAAAAAAAATTTATTTCTAACCCTGACGCCAATCATCAAAGGCAGAGATTTTTTTTTTTTAGAACGCACATGGCCACGGGGGAAAAAACGATACACACACACATACACACACACAGACAGACAGACCTGCTGGGAGCACCAGTGCGACAAGGGAAAACATCCAGTCGCACGGCACTGAGATTTTGTCGCAAAATGCGACCAAAACAGGCGCACCATGGAGCCTTGCCATCCCTGTCCATCGCCGTTACCAATTGGAAGCGCCATCGCGTGCCATTCTTTAACCCTTCCAGGCGCTTTGTGGTCCGAACTTTCCATGAATCAGCGGTAAGATCATTGGGAAGGACCAGGAGCCACTCAGCAGCATCCACAAGAAACGGACAGTAAAGAAGGCCTCCCAAATAGTTGAAGACAACACACACACACCCTTCACACCCATTACAAACGAATGCCCTCAGGCCGTCGATACAGAGCTTCATCACTGAATAAAAGGGGCTTAGGTAGCTTCGTGCCAACCTCCATTAGACTGCTGAACACCTAGGTCTGGTGGAGGCCGGACTGCCCCCCCCCCCCCCCCCCAAGGACTTTGGACTACTTAAAATAGACTCCTCCTTCCACCTGATGGACATATATCACCTGTATTACTATTATTTATTATTTTTTATAGAACTGCTCCACATGGATTTTAATATATCATGCTTTAAGTACTGTAGTTTACATTTTTTTATATAGTGGTCTTTTTACTGTAGTTTTAACGAAGCTGGTGTTTTTTTTATAGTAGTGAGTGTATGTATTGTGACTGTATGTTTGTATTTTAACCACTGCACAAATGAAGTCCCGAAAGGAAAATAAAGTAATTTGAAGTTGAATCTGTCGGTGCCGAGGCCGACCTCATCTTAAATAACAAACGGCATTGCTTGTTGTAGTTAACAAAGAGAGGCAGAGTTAATGAGGCGTATGACGTTCGTTGCAAGATTAATTTTTTTTATATATATATTGGACTTTTATTTCCCCATTCGAACCCCATGCCCACCGAACGAAGCTTTGAAGTATTTAAGACAGCCCAATTTTAAAATAATTTAATTTCTTTTTTTAAACAACAGATGTATGTTTATTTTGCAGCAATTCCTTGTCGTCACCGCCATCTTTAGTGTTACAGCCCCTCACACTCCAGTTCTCAGGCTGCAGCTGGTTTGAAAGCAAAAGTAAACCGGCTTCTCTGCTGGCTGTGGCTCCAGGGGAGTTTTGACACCACAACATCAGTAAGTACAATTATTTATTTGATTGTTTCCATGTCATTGCAGAGTCTCTTATTTTCTGTCTAAATATGCTGTCTAATATTTTTAATCTGTTGTTTATTTCTCTTCAATATATGTATATGTAAAGGTATATTTGTACAGTAACAACCACAATGACAAATTGCAGATAACTCCATTGGGTTGTGCACAGTATTTTAGCTAATGCTGACCAGTTTGCAATACCCATCATGGAGCAGATTCACTTTCAAAGGTAGAATCTGTAATGCCACCAAACGGTGACCTCTAGGTAAAAGAGCCCTGCTTGATACTAGGCTTGGGCGGTATGACTGTATTACGGTATACCAGGATATTTCGAGATCCCGCCGGTATGATTCTCAATACCGTGACGTCACAGACTGCTATTACAGACACAGAGTTGATTGTAGTGCACAGCACGTGCCAGCAGAGGGTTACGTGGCTAATCGTCCCGGGAGCTAACGTCGGTACCTGGCTGGTTGCTGGCTAACTAACATGGCTAATCGTTCTGAGAGCTAACGTCTGCCTGGCTGGTTGCTGGCTAACTAACGTGGCTAATCGTTCTGAGAGCTAACGTCTGTACCTGGCTGGTTGCTGGCTAACTAACGTGGCTAATCGTTCTGAGAGCTAACGTCTCTGCCTGGCTGGTTGCTGGCTAACTAACGTGGCTAATCGTTCTGAGAGCTAACGTCTCTGCCTGGCTGGTTGCTGGCTAACTAACTGGCTAATCGTCCACGGGAGCTAACGTCTGTACCTGGCTGGTTGCTGGCTAACTAACATGGCTAATCGTTCTGAGAGCTAACGTCTCTGCCTGGCTGGTTGCTGGCTAACTAACGTGGCTAATCGTTCTGAGAGCTAACGTCTCTGCCTGGCTGGTTGCTGGCTAACTAACGTGCCTAATCGTTCTGAGAGCTAACGTCTGTACCTGGCTGGTTGCTGGCTAACTAACGTGGCTAATCGTTCTGAGAGCTAACGTCTCTGCCTGGCTGGTTGCTGGCTACCTAACGTGGCTAATCATTCTGAGAGCTAACGTCTGTACCTGGCTGGTTGCTGGCTAACTAACGTGGTTAATCGTTCTGAGAGCTAACGTCTCTGCCTGGCTGGTTGCTGGCTAACTAACGTGGCTAATCGTTCTGAGAGCTAACGTCTCTGCCTGGCTGGTTGCTGGCTAACTAACGTGGCTAATCATTCTGAGAGCTAACGTCGGTACCTGGCTGATTGCTGACTAACTAACGTGGCTAATCGTTCTGAGAGCTAACGTTGGTACCTGGCTGGTTGCTGGCTAACTAACGTGGCTAATCGTTCTGAGAGCTAACGTCTCTGCCTGGCTGGTTTCTGGCTAACTAACGTGGCTAATCGTTCTGAGAGCTAACGTCTCTGCCTGGCTGGTTGCTGGCTAACTAACTGGCTAATCGTTCTGAGAGCTAACGTCGGTACCTGGCTGGTTGCTGGCTAACTAACTGGCTAATCGTTCTGAGAGCTAACGTCTCTGCCTGGCTGGTTGCTGGCTACCTAACGTGGCTAATCATTCTGAGAGCTAACGTCGGTACCTGGCTGGTTGCTGGCTAACTAACGTGGCTAATCGTTCTGAGAGCTAACGTCGGTACCTGGCTGGTTGCTGGCTAACTAACTGGCTAATCGTTCTGAGAGCTAACGTCGGTACCTGGCTGGTTGCTGGCTAACTAACTGGCTAATCGTTCTGAGAGCTAACGTCGGTACCTCGCTGGCTAACTGGCTATCGTTCTGTGATTTGTTTACTTGGTAACCCCCCACCGGGGTATTATGTCAGCAAGGTATGCCGGTATGAAAAAAATGATACCGCCCAAGCCTACTTGATACTGCACTGCCCATACTGCACATGTTTATCTCATGTGTGGGTTGTAATTGAGTGGGGATAAGGAAGGTGTTGCTATTAGGGATGCACCGAATATTCGGCCACCGAAAATTATCGGCCGAAAATGGTGAAAAAGGGCACTTTCAGCCCGAAAGGGTTTTAGCACAGAAAATATATCACAGAATGTCAAATAACAGGGTTACGTTCGTAACCTAACGTGTTGTTGTGATGACGTAATCAAAACGCGGCTACAGACATAGCATGCGCAACGTGTAACGTGAGCAGCTTGGAAGCTCTTCCTGCGTTCTTCTACAGCCTGTGATAACTCCTTTTGTCTTGGGAGTCGCACTGTTTCTATGTAAACTCTGCAAGCAATAAATGCGTCTTTAAAATGCTTTATATCCTCGCCATTACTATATGCCCGTCGCGGTTAAAAATAGGGATGCACCGAATGGGAAATTCTTGGCCGAAACCGATACCGAAAATGGGAAACGGTTGGCCGAAACCGAATGCCGAAAGGCCGAAAATGATTCATAGAATAGATATTTTTTTACCAATGTTGTTCAGCTACCTGATTATGGAAAAATATATGATTATGGCAAAACTTAACTTAAATTATAAATAATCACTATTATGGGTCCATAAAACATTTATTCAGCACTTTTGAATGCATACAGTACATTAATTCCAAGTCAAGTGCATTTTCTTTTCTCTGTAGGATAACTACAAAGTGCATTCAGAACAAAGCCAATCTGCTTTAAAACTGCATAAAGATCTGCACACATGAGAGGGAGAATAGCTTATAGCAGACTTAATGATGTTACTGTAGTGGCTACAGTAAGCATTTTATATAAAAGTACCCCCTCCAATGTACAGTAAATTACCTAGTATGGTTGTCAATATTCCAATGTACAGCTTTGCTTGTACAGTGTCCCCCCCCCCCCCCCCCCCCCCAACCCCCCCCCCCCCCCCCCCCACATCCTCCAATGTACAGTTTCTACGTCAAATGTATATACTCCCTTTTCTGGACTCTTTTTGTATCGCAAACAGTACTGTATTTGCAAATCTGGTATGTCATAAATGTATAGATGTAGCAGTACTGTCTATCTGTATGTCATGTATGTCATATATGTCCTGATGAATTGAAAATTCACGGTGGTGTAGTGGTTAACACTGTCGCCTCACAGCAAGAAGGTCCAGGGTTCGAATCCCGCTTGGGGACCAGGTTTCCATGATGCCAGTTACCCAGGTGGGGTATCTCCCAGGCCTTTCTGTGTGGAGTTTGCATGTTCTCCCCGTGCTCGCAAGGGTTTCCCCCCCCGATAAGATAAACCCAATGGAAAAACATGCACAACAACAAGATCGCTAACGCTGTGGCGTCCTTGACGAAGACGGACAGGAGCACTTGGATTGGTCCCCTGGCGCGGCTCACGTGGCGCCTGTCTGCTCCCGGCTGCCCTTGGGGGGGAAGGACGACGGGATGGGTTAATCGCAGATACGCATTGTATGCATGGTTCGCATGTGTGCCAAATGATGACCTCGGAGCAGGTCCTAAATTATTATTATTATTATAAAATTATAAATGGGGGACCCTGATGTAAACAAGACGAAAGTCTTTCCCAGTTCTGCATCCCCTTAACAATTGTGTGTATTGAGCTGTACTGTATTGTACCCATTCTGCAATCTGTTAATAAAGTTTTCAATCAATCAATCAATCAATCAATCAATCAATCAATCAATCAATCAATCAGAGAGAGAGAGAGAGAGAGAGAGAGAGAGAGAGAGAGAGAGAGAGAGAGAGAGAGAGAGAGAGAGAGAGAGAGAGAGAGAGAGAGAGAGAGAGAGAGGACATGTGTGGCTGCCGCCATGGCGGACATCTGTGCTCTACTGAGCGCACCTTTCTAGTCCCCAGATGAATGTGCTCTCTTGACTTTGGCACAGTAGACGCGCAACGTGTATGCTCGAGAATGATAATAATAATAATGCTCTTCAGATTATATTTAACGACAGACAGCGTCAATGTGAGAAACACAATCCCCCCCCCTCTCGCTCTGAAGAATATGCATATTAGATCACTCTGTGATTAACCGCGACGGGCATATAGTAAATAAGGATATAAAGCATGTTAAAGATGCATTTATTGGACGCGTTGCGCGTTAGTTGTTTACATAGAAACAGCGCGACTCCAGAGTCCCAAGAGGAGTTATCACAGGCTTCAGAACGCAGGACTGAAGAGCTCACGTTGCGCATGTAATGACTGAAGCCGCGTTTTGATGACATCATCACAACAACACGCGTTAGGTTACAGGTTGTTTCTGTTTCGGTGATATATTTTCGGTGAAAAAACTCTTTCGGCCGAAAGGCCATTTTTGGCCATTTTCGGCGAAATTTCGGTGCATCCCTAGTTAAAAACCTTTTAACTAACGTTAGCGTTAAGCTAGCTAACAGCGCTTCCATTCCTCTTTCACCAGTCTCTCTTAACACTTTCAATGCCAACAACGAGATAACTCGTTTGTTCATGTCGACCGTTCATTGCCAACGACGAGAGATATCGTTTTTTTTTATTTTATTAGCGATTTGAATTCATATTTCATCAATATAGCCTCACGTTAGTACTGCAAACTCTCTCTGAGCTCCATTGGGAAAATACCGCCCCCTATCATCTCTCCCTGTGGTACTGCACCCCTTTGGAATGGATTGAATGTAACACATGGGGGAAAGAAAATCCTGCTTCCTCATTTTACTTCTCAGACAAGTCACCTGAGACGATCGGATTCATTGCAGAGCCCCAGAACAGCGTGGAATACATATTTCCAGTACCCAGCGTTGGATCAATAAACGCGATCGATATTTGGAATGGCGATCAGGAATTGGAATAATCTTTTTGGAGAACATCTGATCTGAGGTAAGGAATCTATTTTACCAGTCTTAGGATAATCAGAGCTTTTTTCACAGAGATATCAACGTGTGCCCTATGTGTGTGTGTGTGTGTGCTGATCAGGAAATGAGAGAATCGATTTTTCAGCTCGCTTCTATAGCGTGCATAAGTACACATAAACTATCGATAATCTAGCGTTTATTTGAAAACGATTCATAAATAGGCAGAAAAATGACAACGTTTTTGTGTATTCCAGAATATTCCAGTAAAGGACGATTATCACAGAATTTGCCTGAAACTTTCAAAAAACGAGCGTTTTTCAAAATGGTATAAAACGGAAATGAACCGATTATTATTAAAAAAAAAAAATCCATTTCGACAATGTTGACTGCAAACAAGTCATTGATAAGTGACGGCCAGATTAGACACATAGCCATAATTTAAGACATAGTTTATGCGTTTGCAAATATGAGAGCTCTATCATTGAAGTGGGTGGTGGCATTCAAGGGGGGTAAGGCGCACCGCATGGCTGGCAATGAAAGTGTTAAGCTACATCATCCCCTGCTAAGAGTCACGGGAGATGTAGTAATACAACAGTCCTTCCATGTAGGCTAGAACGCCGTGAATTATGACTCGGTAACCACTACAGTAACATCATTAAGTCTGCTATAAGCTATTCTCCCTCTCGTGTGTGTGCCTTTATGCAGATCTTTATTTAAGCATTACATCACGCGCAGGAGTGGGTTGTGACGACCCCCCCTAGGCATGGTCTAATTGTCACAACCCACGACTGTGCGTGGTGTAATGGCTTTTATACAACTGGCACATTCATCCAACCTTATTGCTATACAATAAACACACATTAATTGAAGATTTATTGAAAAAACCATCCGCCAGAAAAAGTAGTTCCCAAAAAAAAATAAGAAGTTGCCTCCATGTGGAAGCAGCTCGGAAGTGCATCCAACTGTTCTCAGTAGGACATCCAACAAACTAACACATCCAACTGTCTCTCAACTAAGACATCCAACAAACTAAGACATCCAACTGTCTTTCAACTAGGCATCCAACAAACTAAGACATCCAACTGTCTTTCACATAGACATCCAACAAACTAAGACATCCAACTGTCTTTCAACTAGACATCCAGCAAACTAACACATCCAACTTTTCTTTAGTATTTAACCTACTTTCTATAGAACTTCATTCTTGGATGCTTCTATAGAAAGTAGGTAAAACAAATTAAAAAAAAAAGTTTTCTTTGCCCTATAGGAAGAAAAAGTTTTATTTGCCCTATATAAGGGGGGGGGGGTCTTTGCCCTATAAGAGTTAAAAAAAAAATGTAAACCTACTTTCTATAGAAGCATCTGGGAGGTGCGCTGTTTTAAGTGAGCGTGGGTTATTGAATTGATTGCTAATTGTATTACTGTCCGCCTTGTTTCCAACTGGTTAAGTTTAGGCCCTCTTTCGAAGTTGGTTAAGGTTAGAGTTTGTCTTTAGAGCAGGGCGATAGACCACCAGCACTGATTCCAAACTCTAACCTTAACCAACTTCGAAATAGGGCCTAAACTTAACCTGTTGGAAACAAGGCGGACAGTATTAAAATGAGCTGTTTCCAACTGGTTAAGTTTAGGCCCTCTTTCGAAGTTGGTTAAGGTTAGAGTTTGGAATCAGTGCTGGTGGTCTATCGCCCTGCTCTAAAGACAAACTCTAACCTTAACCAACTTCGAAAGAGGGCCTAAACTTAACAAGTTGGAAACAAGCCGGACAGTCATAAAATTAGCAATCAATCAATCAATTCAATAGTCCACGCTCACTTAAAACAGCGCACCTCCCAGCTGCTTCTATAGAAAGTAGGTAAAACAATTTTTTTTGCAATTAATCAATCGATTCGCGCAATTTTTATTTTGTTCCACAATGACTCATGACCCATAAATTACATCATCCAACATTGTTTAAGCAACTAAGACATTCACCGTGACAGAATAGTTTTTCATTTAGTCTTTATGACCCTATCACCATTATCCTTTCGTAATGTTTCCTGTCCGATTTGTCCACCATCTTGCTTCCATTCCTAAAACCACGAACGCGCATTGATAGTAATTCGGTTGTGGGCGGGTCCTGGGACCAAGAGCGTTGAGTTATGAAAAATACCCACGTGTAAGTTGACTGTTTCAGCCAATCAGAATAGAGAAATTTGCATGCCGTTGTATAAGCAGTTTTAAAGCACCTTGGCTTTGTTCTGAATGCACTTTGTTGTAGTTATCCTACAGAGAAAAGAAAATGCACTTGACTTTAATGCACATTTTGTTGTATGCAAAGAGACTATGTTTAAATTGTATAATCTTTCAGCAGTCAGTCTGGAATTAATGTATGCATTCGAAAGTGCTGAATAAATGTTTTGTGGGCCCATAATAGTGATTATTAATATTATTTAAGTTAAGTTTTGCCATAATCATGTATTTTGCCATAATCAGGTAGCTAAAATAAAATAAAAAATACATTATATATAAATATTTATATTAATCATTTTCGGCATTCGGTTTTCGGCCAACTGTTTCCTATTTTCGGTAGGGATGCCCCGATCGAGCGGCCAGCGATCGGTATCGGCTGATATTCAGTATAAATATGAGATTGGTGAATTCCGATAATGCTTTATTTTCGCCGATCGTGAAAACCGATCGAAGACACATGCCGAAAACATGATCCAATTCTCAGCGGAGTTCTCACTCGCTGACTTCTCTCTCAGGCACACAGCTGCTGCCCCTCCCCTCCTCCACCCCCTCCCCCTCCCAGACCCGTCATGTCAACAAGCTCCGGCAATAGTCCTCCATGAGCTAACGTTAGCTACCTAGCTAACGTTACTGTTTTAACAAAATGACCCAGTCAACTATTCACTTTTAGTTTAATACATGAGGCATTGTCTAACGTTATCTAGCTGGCTAGGTACTGATAGCTCCTGATATCAACAAGCTCCGGCAATAGTCGAGTGCATGAGACCTCTGTTAGCTAGGTAGCTAACATTAGCTCACATTAGCTCACTGTTTAAACTAAATGACCCAGTAAACTAAATAGTTCACTTTAGTTTAATACATGAGGCGTTCTCTAACATTATCTAGCCGGCTAGCAGTAGCTACAGATAGCTCCTGATATCAATGTCTTATAACATAATTGACATTATTAGTTTTTGCAGCTGTTGGCTAATTAGCTATCATGCTTCATAACTGAACACTGCGAACATCTTATACGTTTCAGACCCTGTTAGTCAAGTTGAACTATCGCTCTGACTGGGGATGCTGAGGGCATGCTGAATGTGATTTGACCAAAGCAGAGTATACACACAGACAGTGGAGCTGTTTGCAGATAGCGAGCATTTTGCGTATGTCTCGCAGATAATACAACTACAAGTATAATATATATATTTATCGGTATCGGCCGATATGGCTCATAGACTATCGTGATCGGTATCGGTGTCAAAAAACGTGATTGGGGCATCCCTAATTTCGGCCAAGAATTTCCCATTTGGTGCATCCCTAGTTGCTATTGCTGGACACACCTCAGGCTCTGCCAAGAGAGGTCTGGAGAAACTATAATATGTTACTAAACTCCAACCCACACATCAGACCAAATCTAAATATATAAACAATACGGAATTACAGATTCTACCAATCTGAAATCTTAATTTCAATGTTTCTCTCTATTTCAGATACAATTGTTCCCCAACAACAAATACAATAATGGCTGATTCAAGGCGTCACTGCTGTGACAAATGTGGGAACGGCTTCAGTCGCTCTGATCACTTAAAGAGACACCAGCGTATTCATACAGGAGAGAAGCCCTACCACTGTGACCAGTGTGGGCAAGGCTTCAGTCAGTCTGGAACCTTAAAGACACACCAGCGTATTCATACAGGAGAGAAGCCATACCACTGTGACCAGTGTGGGAAGAGCTTCAGACAATTAAGTAACTTAAAGACACACCAGAACATTCATACAGGAGAGAAGTTCTATCCCTGTGGCCAGTGTGGGAAGAGCTTCGGTCATTTTAAGAGCTTAAAGAGACACCAGCATATTCATACAGGAGAGAAGCCAATGTGACCAATGTGGAAAGAGCTTCAGTACATCTGGACACTTAAAGAGACACCAGAATATTCATACAGGAGAGAAGCCCTACCACTGTGACCAATGTGGGGAAGGCTTCAGTCAGTCTGGAAACTTAAAGACACACCAGTGTATTCATACAGGAGAGAAGCCCTACCACTGACCAATGTGGGAAGAGCTTCAGACAATCTGGACACTTAAAGAGACACCAGAACATTCATTCTTGAGAGAAGCACTATATCTGTGACCAGTGTGGGAAGAGCTTTGTTTACTCTGGAAACTTAAAGAATCACCAGCGTATTCATACAGGTGTCAAACACTAAAAATAAGTAGAAATCTGCTTAAAACATTTACAAATTCAACAGCGCATTCATACTGGACATAAATCAAACATTCCTCTGTCTATTGTATAAACCTATGCATTTAATTTTTTTATCTGTAAATAAATCTCCTAATTACCTGACTATTATGTTTGAACAGTGTTATGTTTGTAGATTAAATATGTAATGTTCTCTTGGCCATTTTCATGTTTAACAACCAGGAAATGCCTAAAATAACGTATTTTCTTTATTTTGAAATCTAGTAATCCATTTCACTGGTTTTGTTCTCTAGATACAAGACTATAACCACCAAGGTAGGGTTATGTTTATACATGATACAATGATCACTTTCCATTTGAAATATTATTTTAAAGGGCACTATGCAGTTGCTGAGAAATGTTTTTTTGTTTGCAGAGCCTGCTAAATACATTTACTGTTTTTCTTCTCTCTTGTGTTATTATAAACGAAAATAAAACTCCATACTGCATCTTTAAGCCAAATAACAGTAATATCACCTATTTGAATATGTAAATTGTTTATACCCACAAGTTGTAAGCCTTGTAGATGTAAAATACCAATTCAGTCACTCTGGAAATGGTTAAAATTGAGAGTATGTTTCACATTTCCAAACCTTCTTAAGACCATGTGCTATCAGAGGCCAGTAAAATAAATTATGGAATAATGAGACTGGCCTCCATAATTTATTTTTGTTGTTGATCAAACCTGGACTATGCTTTACCTCTGACTATTTGATGACTATGCAAATAAAAAATTAAATCTGCAAATCTCCCTCTTACATCATTACTGTCCTGTTAGAACAGTGTTATTTTGTAGATCAATTAATTAACATTCTCTATTGGCCATTTCACCTTGTTTAATTTATATAAAGGTAAAGAGGACTGGACCCAGGATGAAACTCTGTGAAACACCCTTTGTTATCTGTAAGAAGATTGTCAGCTTTGTATATGAGGTTGTGAATTGGTCCAGATAGAAGCTGGATTTAGCTATTCTTATAACAGGTACATTTATTTAGTGAAAATTAACCAATGAGCAGGATCCCCTGAGTGTCTGGCTTGAGCCCAGGCAGAATCCCTGTCTCTAAACAGAGTTGTTAGTCTGGCATAACGTAATACGCATTTGTATAGCAGTGGGATACACTCCTCCTAATTGATTTTCAATTGAAAAGTCAATGGGAGCAGACTGGAGCACCCTACAGATGGTCTAATGGCACTGAACACTGTACACACAGGTGTGCACAGGCTGGAATGGTTCTCACTGAAAAGCTACCAAATACCTCTGATGGGCAATAGCTTAACGTTACGCCTCAATTTACATGACAGTCTGCCATCCTTTCCTTCCAATGCTCGGTGCCACGCCCCTACTCTGCCTCTGATTGGCTCTGACCCTCATCCCTGCATTGATTCTAAATGGAACTGAATTAATATAGTGCATTTTGAACTTCAAGCCGTCACTAAGGCTATTCGATAGTTGAACTCCCAAAATGTAAACACATCTAGCTTTTACATTTGTTCTTACTTTTTTACATGTTTTAAGAGCTCAATATTTAATTGTCAAATACAATTCTGTATTTTATGAGACTGGGGGAAACCCTAAACATCCTTGACCTGTATTGCTACATGCTTCATTACAGAGTCTTTGGAGAAGAGTGTCCACATAGTTTGCAATAGCAGCATCAAGACTTTCAGGTGATTCCATGATGGTAACTTCAAATTGAAGTGAATTTAAATCAATAGATTTGAACACAGGCAATGTGGGGATCGGTGCTTATTTTATTTGATCAAAATAAATGTTAATATTTCACATTGGTCAATATTGGGTTGAAATGGAACATAGCTGCATTATATAGGAAACAGAACAGGCCTGGGAATACTGATCCAATGTTGGAAATACATTTATCAAATTTAAATACATCACATTGACATTTGATCAAATACATCTTGAAATTAAGTAATGTCAGACTCGATGTTTATTAAAAACCATGGAATACATCAAATTAATATATTTCCTAAAGACACTTAAATTAAAAGTCCCACTGAGGATTGTGTTTGGTTTGGAACCTAAAATATGTCAATATTTAAGGATTTGGGCTAAATTCTGATCATCCAGTATCTTGTAAGAGAGAGAAGATTGAAATAATGAAAGTATAAAAATATATGCAGTTGTAAATACTGTATACATACATAGTGATTGTACAAAGCATAATAGTTGTCTTCCTATATGATTATAAGAGGACCTATCACCTTGTGTTTGATGGATGGGGTGTCTATTCTGATTGGCCAATCGGTTCAAAGCAGCTAACTGCTCAACTATTGGCTCAGTTGTATAAGAACAGGCTGTTTTCCAGACTGAACTACTCATTCAACCAAAAACACTGGATAGTCTGCTGGTTGACTTGAACCCCTCTCTGTGGCAGAACACATTCTCTACTGGAACAAGACTTTATACTAAAACCATCTGGATCCAAACTTGCTTCTGATAACATATATCAGACTTTTGACACCACAACATCAGTAAGTACAATTATTTATTTGATTGTTTCCATGGCATTGTAGAGCCTCTCTTATTTTATGTCTAAATATGCTGTCTAATCATTTGAATCTGTTTATTTCTCTTCAATGTATGTGTAAAGGTATATTTGTACAGTAACAACCACAATGACAAATTGCAGATAACCGTCCATTGTGTTGTGCACAGTATTTTAGCTAATGCTGACCAGTTTTCAATACCCATCATGGAGCAGATTCACCTTCAAAGGTAGAATCTGTAATGCCACCAAACAGTGACCTCTAGGTAACCGAGCCCTGCTTGATACTGCACTGCCCATACTGCACATGTTTCTCTGATGTGTGGGTTGTAATTGAGTGGGGATAAGGAAGGTGTTGCTATTGCTGGACACACCTCACGCTCTGCCAAGAGAGGTCTGGAGAAACTCTGACTATAATATGTTACTTCTCCAACCCAACCCACACATCAGACCAAAACTAAATATATAAACAATACGGAATTACAGGTTCTACCAATCTGAAAGCGTCATTGCAATGTTTCTCTCTATTCCAGAGACAATTGTTCCCCAACAACAAATACAATAATGGCTGAGTCAAGGCCTCACTGCAGTGACCAATGTGGGAAGAGCTTCACTCAGTCTCGCAGCTTAAAGAGACACCAGTGTATTCACACAGGAGAGAAGCCCTACCACTGTGACCAATGTGGGGAAGACTTCAGAGAGTCTGGAACCTTAAAGAGACACCAGTGTATTCACACAGGAGAGAAGCCCTACCACTGTGACCAATGTGGGGAAGACTTCAGAGAGTCTGGAACCTTAAAGAGACACCAGCGTATTCATACAGGAGAGAAGCCCTACCACTGTGACCAGTGTGGGAAGAGCTTCAGAGACTTTGGTAACTTTAAGAAACACCAGAGCCCTCATTTATCAACTTTGCGTACGCACAGATATGTGTGTAACCCGTGCGTACGATCATTTCTAAGCAAAGTGTGTGACTTATCAATTTGAACCTGAACTTGACTTTGTGCGTATATCTACGCACAGCTCGGAGCATGCGTACCTGGCGCCCGGTGGTAGAATATGAATATTACAATGTGGAAATAAGCTTCTGCGCATTAGTTATTATTTTGCGCACAGACCGCAGAAACACGGGAACGTTTTGATTATATTTAAAAGGCTTTGCCATTGTTAAACGAAACAAGTGGAATTTCGAAGCTGTAAGCAGAATACAAGTCATATGAACACCCACGATATAGTGTTCTTCCCCCTTCCTACTGTATAAGAAAGAATAAAAAACGCATTGCAATGAGAACAGAGGTTATTTGTTGAGTCTGTGTATTACAAAACCCTTGAAATAAATGTGTCTTAAATGAATGAAAAGCATACATGCTCTGGATACAGAGCATATATCGTGTGGGTGATATGACTTGTATTCTGCTTACAGAATCTCACTTATTTAGTTTTACAATGTCAAAGCCTTTTAAATATAAATCAAAACGTTCCCGTATTTCTGCAATCTATGCGCAAAATAATAACGAGTTGAGTTCTAACAAAGAACGTATTACATGCTGGGTAGGCTGAGTAAACTATGATATGAATATGATACGATATAAGGTATACTGGGCCGTCCGTGAGGATAGCGAGGAGTCGGATAGCCATTAAATGCCATTTGAGAATATAGGCTATTAATGCAAAGCGACAGCATATAGTCTATACATATTATTTAATGTTTTCATAAGCGTAAAGATACAACAGCTAGATTAATGATCAAGTTAGTTTACTGTGCAGGGTTCGCAGGGCTGTGTGTGTGCCATGTGCTATTATATATGCGCAAGTTACTGTTGCATAATGTAGGCTATGGGCTGGCTGCTATTATATGTAATTCATATAGGCTACCTAATACCGACAACAAAATAGATTGTATCATGCCTCTACAAATCATATAATACCCGGTAGCCAATCGAACAAATTCATATTCCAGCATGGTTATAATAATGACACACCAACGCCAAACAGTGGTTAACGAACGGTCTTTATTAGTATTTTGAGCTGTCCAGGCAGAATTGCAGCAATGGTCTTAGGGAGTCGTTGATATCTGACATCACCATGTACAAGTCTGCCAGCCTTTTATTTATCCCATAACACAGGTTGTATCTTCTTGCTTTGGCAGCGCCTCCGTGAACAATCTCGCTCGTGGAGTTTCTCATAGTTCGCTCGGGTCAGTCCATTATTTTACATCCCATGGGGGTGTTTCATTACCATATATGGATAATCGTGCAAGAGCATTGACGGTAAGAACAAATGGTATTTATCAACAGGGAGGAGCGTAGGACCCGTGTACGCACAGTTGATAAATCCGGATATTTCTGTGCTTACACACATTCTAAATTCTGAGCTTAAGTACGAAAATAGAACACTTTCTAAGAATTGTTGATAAATGAGGGCCCAGAACATTCATACAGGAGAGAAGTTCTATCCCTGTGGCCAGTGTGGCAAGAGCTTCAGACACTTTGTCAGTTTAAAGAGACACCAGTGTATTCATACAGGAGAGAAGCCAATGTGACAAATGTGGGAAGAGCTTCAGTACATCTGGACAATTAAAGACACACCAGTGTATGCATACAGGAGAGAAGCCCTACCACTGACCAATGTGGGAAGATCTTCATTACATCTGGACACTTAAAGAGACACCAGAATATTCATTCTTGAGAGAAGCACTATCCCTGTGACCAGTGTGGGAAGAGCTTTGTTCACTCTGGAAACTTCATTATTATGCGCTGTCTAGTGAAAATGTCAGCAACTGCAATATCAAAACACTTTGGATTGGATTTCTGTAGCTCATTCATTTGGAAACACTCAAATAACATGCAGTGTCAGCTATACAGTATATAATTGTATCATCCATGTGTAAATGGACAATATAATTTATATAAAGGTGAAGAGGGCTGGACCCAGGATGGAACCCTGTGGAACACCCTTTGTTATCTGTAAGAATACTGATTGGGCATTTTTTATTATTCTGCTTTTCTACCCATACCAATGTTATATAATTTCATAAGAGCAAAGGATGATCCACTGTATCAAATGCTTTAGATAGATCTACAGCAGCACAATGCTTCTTGTTATCTACTGCAGATATAATGTAATTTGTAATTAATGTGACTGCTGAAATAGTGCTGTGATTTGTTCTAAAAGATTGATGCAGATTTAAAACTGAATGAGTTGAAATAAATTATTTTAGTTAGTTCTCAATCAAGGATTCCATGGTTTTAGACAAGCAAGGTAGAATATTGGGCCTTATTGTTTAAGTAACTTATATCTTCACTCTTATGAATGGGGGTCACAATGGCCAATTTTCAAGCATAAGGGCACTCACCCGTTGAAATAGAAAGATTAAATACATGCGCTGACTGTTCTGAACTGTTCTGCAATAACTAGAGTGGAAAGTCCATCCAATCCACCTGGGCCCTCATGCATCAACGTGTTCTACGCACAGATCTGTGCTTACCCTGTGCGTACGATCATTTCTAAGCAAAGAGTGGGATTCATCAATTTCGATTTGAACTTGACTTCGTGCTTACATCTACGCACAGTTCAGACCACACTTACCTGGCGCCCAGTGGTAGAATATATTATTACAACAAGGAAATGAGCTTCTGTGCATAATAACACCGGCATGTTCTGTACGAACCGTAGTTCATTATAGTTCATTGTAGAATAGCAACAGTAGTGTAATTATGGTCAAAACCCTATAAATAGCATTTGGAATAATAGATCTTTCTCTCAGAATGAATGCAGCATGGTTTATATAGCGTTATCGGAATATACGGGGTGTAGGCTACTGACTGACTGCGCTCCGCGTAGCTTGATTGATTGATTGATTGAAAAGTTTATTAACAGATTGCAGAATGGGTACAGTACAGTACAGCTCAGTACATACAATTGTTAATTGGGGATGCAGACCAACTTTCGTCTTGTTTACATCAGGGTCCCCCATTTTCAATTCATCATAAATCATAAAGCTCAACTCGTTATTATTCTGCGCAGACCGCAGAGACACGGGAACGTTTTGATTATATTTAAAAGGCTTTACGTTAAACGAAACAAGTGGAACTTCGAAGCTGTAAGCAGAATACAAGTCATATTAATATAGTGTTCTTCCCCCTTTTTACTGTATAAGAAAGAATAGAAAACGCATTGCAATGACACTATAGTGGACAGACTATGTATATGATGGGATTCAAGTTCATGTATTGAAAGGCAGGCTATCATACATGCAGTGAGATTCATTGTTCTTGTATATGCTCTCGTATTATATTGTTTATATAGGCTACCCAATACTGACATCAAAATAGATTGTAGTATGCCTCTAGAAATCATATGCAGCAGGTAGAAAATTGACGGGAGATCCATCGCGATTTGGAATAGAATTGAGGAGAACTTTAATCCGTGGGTATTAATCAAACAACACGGGAAAAGGCAGTCATATTCCAGCGCGGTCTTTATTAGCCGACAACAAAATAGATGCCTCTAAAAATCATATAGCCAATCGAACACAACTAATAAAGGCATTCATATTACAAGCACGGTTATAATGACACACAACCAGCGCCAAACAGTGGTCAACGAACGGTCTTTATTAGTATTTTGAGCTGTCCAGGCAGAATTGCAGCAATGGTTTTAGGGAGCCGTTGATATCTGACATCACCGTTTACAAGTCCGCCTTTTATTTATCCCATAAATCATAATACGCGATAGTGTCTTCTTGGTTCGACAGCAGTGAATTCTCCGTGGAGTTTCTCGGAGTCCCGCTCGGGTCGGTCCATTATTTCACATCCCATGGGGGGTGTTTCCTCATTTTCATGACCATATATGGATAATCATGCACGAGCATTGACGGTAGAACAAAGTGGTATTCATCAACACGGAGGACCATAGAGCCTGCGTACGCACGTGTGATGAATGCCGACTTCCCTGTGCGTACGCTAGTTCTACATTCCGTGCTTACGTGTGGAAGTAGGTCAAGTTCAAAGTCCACGTTGATGCATGAGGGCCCTGGAGTCCACGGAGTGCAAACAGCACCATATTCAACCTGTTGGTCCTGTTTTTGCTGATGAACTACCTTCCAGAAGATTGTCAGGTTTGTATATGAGGGTGTGAATTGGTCCAATTATAAGCTAAATGTTGCTGTTATAGCAGAGGTACATTTATTTCATGAAAATTAACTAATGAGCAGGATCCCCTGTGTAACTGAGGGGTACAATTCCCTGACTGTATTGATAAGTATGGTATCATTAAACCACTACCTGCTTTATGTACTTTAAATACTGGCCACACAGTACATGATGTAGATATGATGAACACTTTCCCACCTGATGAAACGAAGTCCACACAAATGTATAAATCGAATATTTTATATAGCAAAGGGTATATACAACGTTCACTTAATGACATTTATGATTTGAATGCACTTGTAAGGCAAATGAGTATTCGTCGGTAAATCAACATTGAATGTCCAATCTCTGGTTACGCAGGGAGCAGGTATACAACCTGGTTCTTTAGGGAACTATAGCGATGGTACTTAAATGATTATAGCTGGATACACTAAAGGGGGGTCCCGCTGGTTGTAAGACAGTAGGGGGGGGGGGGGTTAGGAGAGCCGCTGGCGATATCCCATCTGGCCGAGGATTTCTTGGGAGAATTCAGAGTGCTGAACACGGTGCCCACAGAACCTCGGTCCACAGATGAATACAGCTGGGCCCTCTCGTAGACGGTAGCTGCCGGTCCACAACGAAGAGACATGAGGCGACCTCACTCGGGGTAGAGCGCCGTCTCACCTGGACTCCTCTCGGGGGGGTAGTTCCAACACTCAGCAGTGTTGGCCATTATCCATGGCATAATCAAAGCACCCAAAGCATGTAGATAATCCAAGCCGTGGAGGGCTCGCCGTCGTCCGGGTGAAGTAATCCAATGTACAGGTCCACTCGTCCTGGCCCAGAGCTCCTCGGATGCAAGCACCACACGTGGTCTGCCCAGCCTGGTTAAGACTCCAGATAACGTCAGGAACGATGGGGGTACTGCTCACTTTATAACTCTAACCGAACGATGCACCATACATAATAGACTATTATTAACTTAATAGAAATACGTCCCACTCGACGGTATAGTGCCAAACTATGACAATTCAACTATTAATCCACACGATGTCTCAATGCCTATTCTGAGGCCAAGTAGGCCATACTGCACCACACGTGCGTCGTGGGTGAGGCTTCACGTCTGTTACTAGGTTGGAGGGTAAAGGACTAATGGACTAAAAGAAAGTTCTACTTTACTTGCGCCATATATATATGCGCTGTGAACAAATAGTACCATTCGTATTTCGCCAGACGTATTCCTACGCGGAACCGGGCTTGTAACGACATGTTCGTCGGCACGATTGAACTTGAACCAAGGGGCTTGGCTGCTGGCGCCAGGTTCTTGTCCAATGGTAGAATGAAACTATTATGGGCTGTTAGTAGACTAAAGGGATATTCAGTGTATATGTACAAGGAATATACAGGGGATATCAAACGATATACAAATACTATTAAATATATATCCATAAATAAATATATATATTCGGTTTAATCTGATCCTTCACAACAGCCGCGCCCTAATTAGCCCCACCTAATTAGCTAAGCAGAGACAGATTAACCGCACTGTCTACCACTCAAGGTCCGCTGTAAGGGTCAGTCAACTCACAAAGTCATGGGGTCATGGTCGTCATCGATAGTGTCTGGGAGTCTGGGCAGTTCTATTAGCCTCGCCACAGGTCGTGTGTAAGTTCGCCCTTGGACGAGCACCTCGGCTGCTCGGACCTTGCCATCGGCACCGGTGATCACCTTGCTTACGCGGCCAGCCGGCCACATAGCTCTGGGTAGTGACTGGTCGATAATCATGACGACTGTTCCTTCCGTCAAATTGTCTCTCTCTTTTACCCACTTCTGGCGGGTCTGTAGAGACGGTAGGTAGTGGAGTAGAAAGCTGTTCCAAAACTTGTCAGCTAGTACTTGACTGTACCTCCACATTCTTCGGCCGTTCGCTTCTTCAGGCCTGTACATTGTCTGGGGTAGCGCTGGGTCCAGCCGCCCCATCAAGAGTGTGTTGGGGGTGACTGGGTCGACATCTGCTATATCACTGGAGACGTAGCCGAGGGGCTTGGAGTTCAATACTCCCTCGATCTCCGTGAGGACTGTCATTAGGACTTCTTCCGCCACAGTCTGGGCCCCAAGCACGGCGTACAGGGCTGTCTTTATAGAACGTACTTCTCGTTCCCAGGTTCCACCGAAGTGGGGTGCGTTCGGGGGATTAAACTGGAAGTCAATCTGGGATGGAGCGAGGTGGGTCTTAAGTTCTGGGCCCATAGCTTGGAAGCTCTCTCTCAGCTCTCTTTCTCCGCCTTTGAAGTTTGTCCCGTGATCAGACAACAATGTAGACGGTTTTCCTTTCCGTGATGTGAATCTTCGGAAGGCCATAAGGAATGAGTCTGTGCTCATGGTCGAAAGGAGTTCGATATGTATCGCTCTGGTGGTCATGCATTTGAATACAATACCCCACCGCTTCTCGGTTCCTCTTCCTTTCTTTATGTACAACGGGCCAAAACAGTCCATGCCTGTGGAGTGGAATGGCTTGTCGCCGAGTCGGAGGCGACATGGAGGTAGGTCAGCCATCCGGGGTATGCTGGGCTGCGCGCGCCACTTTCGGCAGTCTAGACAGGTTCGCTGGAAGCGTCGCACTGCTTCTCTTCCTTGAAGTATCCAATAGCGACGTCTGATCTCCGCGAAGACTCTCTCTGCTCCTGCGTGGTGTACATCCTCGTCGTATTTCTTTATGATCAGCTCTGTGACCTTGTGTCGGCTGTTCAAGACTATCGGGTACTTAATGTCATCCGGTAGATCGGGGGCTCTCCGCAGACGACCACCCACTCTGATGAGATTATGGGCGTCGCTCTCGGGTGCCAGGTGGAGCAGTCTGCTGTCTGATGGGACAGGCTTTCCTCCCTGTAGACAGTCTAGCTCATCGGGGAACGAGTCTCTCTGGGCTCGTTGTAGTAGAAGAAGTTCTGCTTCTTCGTAGTCAGCTGCTGAAATGTCAGTGGTGGACTGAATCTCTGGGTGGTGCCACAGGAATGTCTTTAGCTGCGCACTCTGTAGGGTAATGCAATCATCTATGTTGGGGTCTGTGGAGGCGACTGTGCTCAGTCCACAGAACATAGGTTTCTTGTTCTCAGCCTCCTCTTTACTCGCTTCCCGTGGGGTGGGCGTAGGCCACTCTTCTTCCGGGAGCTGGAGGAACTCTGGTCCGTCACTGTAGATGTTGCGACGGGTGAGGTCATCCAGGGACATTCCCCGGGTGATGACGTCAGCTGGGTTGTGTTTGGTGTCCACATACCGCCAGCTCGCTGCTTCTGTTAACTCTTGAATCTCGGTGACTCTGACTCCCACGAAGACTTTGTATCTGCATGAATCAGACTTGATCCATGTGAGTACTGTCGTGGAATCTGACCACAAGATTGTTCTGTGCACCGGAATGGTGAGTTCGCGTTGGATTAACGTGGCTAGGTGCGCTCCTGCTAGGGCTGCGCAGAGCTCTAGACGCGGGATAGATTGTTGCTTCCGTGGGGCTATTCTTGAGTGAGCCAGGATGAAAGCAGTGTGTATCTCTCCTCCCTTCTCTTGGGCACGCAAGTAGGCCACCGATCCATAGGCTACTTCGGAGGCGTCACTGAAGACGTGTAGATCCATCTTGCATGTCTCTGGCCTCACTGTGGGTGGGAAGTAGCTGCGGCGTATATTGACGCCTGGGAGTGAGCGGAGCTCCGTCTCCCACTCTCTCCATGTGGAGGCAAAGTGTGTGGGTATTGGGTCGTCCCAGCCCTGGTCCTTGTCCCATAGTGCTCGTACAATCATCTTTGCCCTGGTGGTGTAAGGTAGAATACATCCCAACGGGTCATATTGTCTGGCGAGTGTTCTGTACACACTCCGTCTGGTGGTCGGTATCGCCGTCGACCTTCCCTGCTCCGTGGTCAGGGGTTTGTGTCTATAGTGGAGCGAGTCTGTTTTGAAGCGCCAGACTAGTCCTAGTGTCATTTCTTGGGCTTCTCCTGGGATGGTCGCCATCCAGGTCTCGCTGCTGGCAGCCTTGTCCGCGGGGGAGAGGCTGCGCAATACGTGCGGGTCACTGCTGGCCCACTGCCTGAGATCAAAGCCGCCTTTGATCAGGGAGGCGTGTAGCTTGATTAGGAGAGCCTCGGCTTCTTCTTGAGTCGAAACGCTTTGTAAACAGTTGTCCACGTAGAAACTGTTCTTCACACTGTGTCGGACCTCTTCATCTGCTGCTGGGTCCTCTGCGACGTGTTTCTGTAGTGCAAATGTAGCACAGCACGGGCTGCATGTGGTTCCGAAGGGGAGGACTTCCCACTGGTAGATGGCTGGGTGCTCATCTCCGATCCTCTCTCTCCATAGGAACCGCAGCAGGGGCTTGTCCTCCTCCACTAGTCTCACCTGCAGGAACATCCCTTTGATATCCCCGCTGATAGCCACCTTGTCCTGGCGGAAGCGTAGTAGCACGCCTAGTAGAGAGGGGCCGAGTGTGGGGCCGGGCAAGAGCTCTTTATTCAGATTTTGGGATCCGATCTGGTAGCTGCAGTTAAACACAATGCGATCCTTGCCGTTGTGGTGGACCTTGTGGTGCGGCACGTACCATGATTCGGTCGTCTGATCGGCCTCTTTAATGTCAATCTTTGTCACGTGTCCCGCTGTGATTAGCTTCTCAATCTCAGCGCGGTACACACTCTCTTGAGCGGGGTCTTTGGCTAGGCGCCGCTCTGTGTTCAATAGATACCGCTCCGTGGCGTCTTTCTTTGCGTGAAAGGTGGGCATTCCCTCTCGCCTCAGGAGTGGAGTTGCGTATCTCATCACTCCGCCGACTGTGACTCTCTTTGTCCCTTGCTCGAGGAGGTTGATGGCGTAAATGTCTTCTTTAGAACGAATGTCTTTCTTTTCGTTCTTAAAGGGCATTGTCTCTAGTGTCCATAGCCTCTCGACATGCTGCAGGAGAGTGGTGTCTTCTTCTGTCGCTCTGGAGTGGAGGCAGCTAGTGGCTGCTGTTCGGTTGAGAGATTTAGCGAGGGGGCCTTGTAGTGTCCACCCTAGGCGGGTCTCGACTGCTGCAGGACAGCCTCGGGGTCCTGTATGGACCCGGTCTATCGGGACTATAAGGTCTGCATGGTCGGAGCCTATCAGCAGGGTCGGGGTGGCGCCGTCTATGAGCGGGATAGGTAGTTGACGCAGGTGCACATATTTATCCATCAGCTTGGCGATGGGGTAGGTGTACTGTGATAATCCTATTTCTTGGCTGGTGAAAGCATTTGTAATCCTATACCGTCGCTCTGGCTGCCCGCTTGCTGCGATAGTGAAGGAGACATTCTCGCCCTTTATCGTCTTTAAATCTCTTCTTATTGTCCGAATCGTCATTTGGTTCTCGCTCCCCCGCAGTCCCAGCTGGGCCGCAGCGGACGCGAGCAGAAGGGTCTTCTCTGACCCGTCATCAAGGACGGCGTAAGTGTCCATGACTTTATCTTGGTAGCTCAATGTCACACGGACTACCTTTAAGAGCACTTGGGCGCCGCTGCTGCTGGCGGGGTCAATGTACATGACACTTGCCTTGGTGCTGCTCGATGGTGCAGGTGCAGGCCTTCTTTTGTTACTGTCGTGTAGTACATCTAGATGGGCTCCGTCACACCGACTGCACCTCTTCTTTAGGCGGCATTCGGCTGCCATGTGACTGCGCGCACATCGGTAACAGCGCCTGTTGGACTTTATCCATTGACTCACTTCTTCTGCATTCATCTTTGTGAACAGGTCACATTGTGACAGCCAGTGTTCCTTCTCGCAGTAGGGGCACACCATCTTCCACTTCTCCTTTCTCGAGGGGGTACTGTGGTTCTTACTGCTCGGTACTGATTCTGATTGGTGCATGACAGTCACCGATCTTCTATTCTCCTGGGTCCCTCTCTGGAGCTTGGCGTGCTCCGCACGAACGTATCCAGTCGTAAGCTGCTGACTTCTCTCGCCAGGAAGTCGGCTAGATCGAGGAGGGATGGTTCGGGACCGTTAGGATCACGGTGGTCTCTCTGCCGCCTGAAGCGCTCTTGTCTGGCGGGTGGCAGCTTCTCTAAAATCCTCTCGACGTTAGAGTTGGCGTATAGCTCGTGCATGCCCTTTTCCCGTTGCGCTCCCAGCATCCCTACCAGGGACTGCACTTTTATAGACAGGTCGTCTAATGAGCGATTGTCTGTTGCTGGGGGTAGGCGATCAATATGCCTTATCTCTTGGATTACGTAATCCCATATACGTCCATATCTCTGGTCCAGCGCTGCTAGAGCCGCGGTGTATGGGGTCGTAGAGGTGGCATAGGCTAGCGCTATATTGTGCGCTCGCGGTACTTTCAGGTGCTTCAGTAATATTGCATACTTGTGGCGTTCATCAGCGACATCCACCATCATTGTCTCTAAGCACATCCGGAGCTCCGTGTACTGTGCTCGATTCTCATAGGTGAAGTCTGGAAACGTCAGCGTGGCAATGTATGACGCCGTGGATGGCTGATACATCGGCGAGCGTTGGGGGAGAGACCTCCTAGGCGAGTCTCCTCTTGCGCCTCTCTGTGGGCTGGTACCGGCAGGGTACCATGGCCCGCTGGTCCAGGTGCTATTCCTCGGGGCTGGTCGTGCGTCATGCTCACCCGTGAATAGAGTCGGGGGTCTGTAGCGCAGCGCCGCGGGGGTATAGCCTGGGCTGTACTGGACCTCCTGGTCCGGTGGAGTACTGTGCTGTCGTCGGGCTTGGTTCTCCTCCTCTCCCTCTTCTTCTTCTATCAGGTCCTCTAGATCCTGTAGTCGTTTATTTAGCTTCTCCGCAGTGTATGCCGCTCCTTCCTTGTAGCTGGGTCTCGCTTGGACCGGTCTGGGAAGGGGGTCTGCGGGGGGTATAGGCTTGGTCTGTTGGTCAAGTTCAGGGTCGCTTGCTCGGTTAGGAGACGCTGCCCTTGACTGTTGTCTCGACGAGTTCCTTGAACCCCTGGCGGAGGGAGAGGGTGTTGCCTTGAGGATCAGCTGCTCCATTAGCTGCGCTTGTAACTTGTCGCGCTCGGCTTCGCGCTTGGTGAGATCTGCTTCTCTTTGGGCACCGGCAGCGGCGCGCTGGGCGTCGGCCCGGTCTCTTGCCATATTCTCTTCCGTCTGAAGGCATCTCATCTCCAGGCGTATGCGCTCTTCTTCGCTCCGTTGCTGCGCTTGGAGTTGTTCGCGCTCGATAAGCATCTGTGCTTGGAGTCGATCGCGTTCACCCTGAAGTTGATCGCGTTCACCCTGAAGTCGATCGCGTTCGGTAGAGGCTGTCAGGCTGACGAGGAACGCCTGTGATAGCATCCTCTCCGCTTCGCTGGGGGAAGACGGTTGTTGAGGTGAGCCGCTCCTGGCTGTACTCGTTGGGGAGTCCTGGAGCTCTATTTCCTCGGCGCTCTCCTCCTCTTCTTCCGTGCAGAGTTCTCTCTCTGTAGGGTTGTCTTCCTCCCGGGGCTGGTCGGGGACTACTTCTTCGGTATTGGCGGGGGGTAAAGGCATGTCAGCTCCCTCCTGGTCCCCACCGTGAGCTTGGTCAGTTACATTAGAACCCACTAGGGCCTCTGTGGTCGGGGTAACCTGTTCGTTAAGGTCAGACATAATTTTACTTTCTACTTTTACCGCGTTTACCGTTTGTCGAAGGCTAGGTAGTTGACTGACAGCGTAATCCTCTAAGTACTGAGGTGGCTGTCGTCTGCGCTGCGGGCGTTCTACGTTAGGAGGACCGTTTCGTGGAGTGTTCATCATAGGCCATTTCAATATTAATAACACTATATTAATATTACACTAGTTACCCTCCGGCTCGAAGGACCAATTGTAACTGAGGGGTACAATTCCCTGACTGTATTGATAAGTATGGTATCATTAAACCACTACCTGCTTTATGTACTTTAAATACTGGCCACACAGTACATGATGTAGATATGATGAACACTTTCCCACCTGATGAAACGAAGTCCACACAAATGTATAAATCGAATATTTTATATAGCAAAGGGTATATACAACGTTCACTTAATGACATTTATGATTTGAATGCACTTGTAAGGCAAATGAGTATTCGTCGGTAAATCAACATTGAATGTCCAATCTCTGGTTACGCAGGGAGCAAGTATACAACCTGGTTCTTTAGGGAACTATAGCGATGGTACTTAAATGATTATAGCTGGATACACTAAAGGGGGGTCCCGCTGGTTGTAAGACAGTAGGGGGGGGGGGTTAGGAGAGCCGCTGGCGATATCCCATCTGGCCGACGATTTCTTGGGAGAATTCAGAGTGCTGAACATGGTGCCCACAGAACCTCGGTCCACAGATGAATACAGCTGGGCCCTCTCGTAGACGGTAGCTGCCGGTCCACAACGAAGAGACGTGAGGCGACCTCACTCGGGGTAGAGCGCCGTCTCACCTGGACTCCTCTCGGGGGGGTAGTTCCAACACTCAGCAGTGTTGGCCGTTATCCATGGCATAATCAAAGCACCCAAAGCATGTAGATAATCCAAGCCGTGGAGGGCTCGCCGTCGTCCGGGTGAAGTAATCCAATGTACAGGTCCACTCGTCCTGGCCCAGAGCTCCTCGGATGCAAGCACCACACGTGGTCTGCCCAGCCTGGTTAAGACTCCAGATAACGTCAGGAACGATGGGGGTACTGCTCACTTTATAACTCTAACCGAACGATGCACCATACATAATAGACTATTATTAACTTAATAGAAATACGTCCCACTCGACGGTATAGTGCCAAACTATGACAATTCAACTATTAATCCACACGATGTCTCAATGCCTATTCTGAGGCCAAGTAGGCCATACTGCACCACACGTGCGTCGTGGGTGAGGCTTCACGTCTGTTACTAGGTTGGAGGGTAAAGGACTAATGGACTAAAAGAAAGTTCTACTTTACTTGCGCCATATATATATGCGCTGTGAACAAATAGTACCATTCGTATTTCGCCAGACGTATTCCTACGCGGAACCGGGCTTGTAACGACATGTTCGTCGGCACGATTGAACTTGAACCAAGGGGCTTGGCTGCTGGCGCCAGGTTCTTGTCCAATGGTAGAATGAAACTATTATGAGCTGTTAGTAGACTAAAGGGATATTCAGTGTATATGTACAAGGAATATACAGGGGATATCAAACGATATACAAATACTATTAAATATATATCCATAAATAAATATATATATTCGGTTTAATCTGATCCTTCACAACACCCTGAGTGTCTGGCTTGAGCCCAGGCAGAATCCCTGTCTCTAAGCAGAGTTGCTAGTTGTCCCGGCATAACATAATAATCATTTGTATAGCAGTGGGATACACTCCTACTAATTGATTTGAAATTGAAACGTCAATGGGAGCAGACTGGAGCACCTTATAAACATATTCATGGACCTGAACACTGTACACACAAGTGTGGAGAGAGAGGCTGAAATAGTGGTAGCATTGTTCTCACTGAATAGCTACCCAAATACCTCTGATGGGCAATAGCTTAATGTTACGTTTTGATTTACATGACAGTCTGGCATCCTTTCCTTCCAATGCTCGGTGCCGCGCCCCTACTCTGCCTCTGATTGGCTCTGACCCTCATCCCCAGGTGGGATGACAATATAACATCCTGTATTGATTCTAAACAGAACTCAAGATTTAATTGTCTAATACAATTCTGTATATTATGAGACAGCTGGAAACCCTATACATCTTCAGACTCTGGACTGACTTTCTTCTTCTCCTGTGTTCATACAAGGCCTAAATGCAGACCATAATGAAGGAGGGATGAAGTGAAATTAACCAATGAGCAGGATCCCCTGAGTGTCTGGCTTGAGCCCAGGCAGAATCCCTGTCTCTAAGCAGAGTTGTTAGTTGGCCCGGGCAAAACGTAATAAGCATTTGTTTTTCACCTTGTTTAACTAACCAGAAAATACCTAAGAGATGTTTTTATGTACTTTATTTGATCCATGCATGAATATGATTTTTTTTTCAGATTTTTTCTCTAGCGGAGAAACCGGAACATCCGCACAAGAACCAGTAGGTTCGGGGGCAGTTTTTCCCCACAAGCCACAAGACTCCTGAACAAGAACAGGAGATATCCCTATTAAAGACTCTTGAACACACACCGGATAAAAACTCTTGAACACAAACACACACACACACACACCCTGCACTTCACCTTAATATGCACATACACTTATACGCAAGACACTTTCTGTAAACTGACTATTTAATTTGATCTTACCTCTTTTTTCTTTTTTTTTTTTTTTTTTTAACATGACATAAAATTAGACACACAAGCATTAACAGTAAATATCCACAGTAAGTCACAGGATTATACATTCCATTTGAATCAATTAAATGTAGTTTACGAGATATATACCTAATACTTGCAATCCAATCCAATACATACATGCTCTTACTCGCTCTTCTCCCCCCCCCCCCCCCAGGACCTTCCCTTGGATAATCCATCCATTTTCATTCGTTTTTAACCAGGAATTACAATTCATATGCTAGCCTTTATTCTCTCCACCACTTCTAACCAGATTGCAATGCTGGTTTCACTGACACCTAAAATTCTTGCTGTAGATATCTCTAGATAAATCACATCGAGATAGGTAAGAACCCATACCTTCCGGCACATTTTATCCGGTTGAATCCATCGTGATGCTATCAGCTTTTTAGCAGCTGTGAGACTGGACAAAACTAGTCTCTTTAGCTGTATAGAGGCTGCAAACTGAGAAACATCATTCAACAGCAATACAGAGGGCTGTACAGGTATGTTCAGAAATAAAAAGTCTGATAATTGCAGGGTCACTTCTTCCCAGAATATCTTAACAGGTGGGCAATCCCAATACATATGCATACATGTACCATCATCACCGTTTGTACATAAGGAACATAGAGAATCTTGTCTAAGTCCCATTCTGTTCAATCTTATAGGAGTCAGGTATGTCCTATGAATATAATTAAGATTAATTTGTTGATGATCCGGGTTGCGTGACGCAATTCGAACGTTTGCCCAGACTTCTTGCCAATCAAAATCTACTTCCATGTCTGGTATATCCCTCCTCCAGACTGAGTCTAGGGGAAGTATTCCATACGAAGACGTTAGTAAGTGATGATAAAAGTCAGATACAAAGCCTCTCGATGTCTCTCTTTCATAGAAGAATTTGTGATATCTGTGGTGCTCAATTGGTATCTTTAATGGGACTCCATGAGCCTTCAAACATTCCAATAACTGCGTAGAAATAAAATGTGGAACTGTTGAGGTTAAATTTGTTACGTATTTCTTGATAGCTACAGAAACCCCATTTGTTGAAGACATCTCCCAATGTATGTATGCCCTGTTTTTCCCATTTGGGGTATCTGAAAGGTTGTTTTCCAATAAGGAGTGCATTGTTATTGAATAGGGGAGAATGGCTATGCCATTTATGTTGGTTAGAATATTTTTTTTTCTGTGTTTCACGCCATATCCGAATCACATGTGTAATAAGAGGGCAAAATTTCAATTTGCATTGCTTAATTGATAATATGGTGTATACTATGTCCTGCAGTCTATGTGGTGCCACAATATTTTCTCCAGGACACAGATGCTTGGGAGTCAAACCAGGTTATCAGTGGTCTTAAAGAGTACGCTTTAAAATAGTGGTAGAAGTCTGGAAATGCTAAACCTCCGTCGGCTTTGTTTCTCTGTGTGGTGGATCTTTTTATTCGTGGAGGTTTGTTGTTCCAAATGAATTTATATGCAGTGGAGTGTAATTTTTTCCAGTAACCATCAGGGGGGGGGGGGGGGGGTAACGGTAACATTGAGATTAATGAAGTTGATTCTAGGTAAAACATCAATCTTAACTATTGATACTCGGGCCTGTACTGAGTTTTTAAGTTTGGACCACCTGTCAAAGTCATTTTTGATCTTATCTTGGAGTTTTGTGTAATTATACTTCACCATTTGGCATATAGTAGGGAATATTTCAACTCCTAGACATCTAAAGTGTTTTACCATTGGTATTTTTTCTGGAAGGAATATATACTTTGCAGGGGCATTAAGTGGGAGGAAGGCCGACTTTGGCCAATTTATCCTAAATCCCGATAGATTGCCAAAATCATCAATCAACTTGAGACGATGAGGCAGTGAGGTGGTAGGGTTTTGCATGAACAATATTACGTCGTCCGCATATAAACTAATATGATGTTGTGTGCCCTTAATTGCAATTGGTTCTATGGATTGGGATTGTCTTATATACTGTGCTAAAGGCTCTAATGATAAAGCGAATAGTCCGGGACTAAGAGGGCAACCCTGTCTGGAGGAGCGCGATACAGGAAAGATTTCGGAGGTAATTTTACCTGTTATAATCATGGCCGATGGGTCTTTGTATAATACTTTTATCATATCAATGAATCCGTTTCCTAACCCCATCCTTTCAAGTACTGACCATAAATAAGACCATTCCAACCTATCAAAGGCTTTCATCGCATCCAAGGACAACATCGCTATAGGTGGAATGGCATCCTTGCTGGCATCTAGCACATGTAGTAACCGTCTTATATTATCTGTGATCAGGCGGCCTCTTATGAAGCCAGTCTGATCAGGATGAACTAAAGATGTCATATGCTTTTGAAGTCTGATGGCTAGTACCTTGGAATACAGCTTGATATCGGTTCCGAGGAGGCTCAAGGGTCTATAACTACCACAATCGGTGGGGTCTTTGTCTTTTTTAAGGAGGACAGATATGAGTGCAATATTGTCGATCTTATGGAAATTCCCCTCCTTGATTGAGTATAAAATCATATTAAGTAATAGGGGTCCAATTACATCCCAGCATGAGAGGTATAATTCTGGTGGGATACCATCCCTTCCAGGGGCCTTACCAATTTGCATTTCAGATATAGCCTCCCTAAGTTCATCTAGTGTGATAGGTGTTTCTAACTATTTAGCGTCTTCCTCTGATAGTTTAGGTAGGTTAATTTGATTAAGATATATATCCATTTTGTTTTGATCGAAAGCCATTTCTGATTTGTACAAGTTGGAGTAAAACTCTTTGAATGTCTCGTAAAAATGTTGGGGTCTGTAACAAGTCCTTGTTGGACCTTAATAGTAGGGATATCTGCAAATCTTGCATTGGCTCTTATCTTCATAGCTAGTAGGTGACTTGGTTTAGAGCCATGAAAGTAATAATGTTGTCTTGTGCTACGTATTTGAAATTCAGATTGTTGTCTTAAAATGGCGTTAATCTCTTTTTTTAACACATTAATTTGAGATTCCAATCGAACCGAGTAGTTGTATTGTGAAGAGGAAAATAACGATGAGTAAAGCGTTTCCAGCTCTACCAATTTTGAACAACGATTCTTGCGTAGTTTGGAGGCAAAGACCATAGTGAAATCCTTGATAAATCCCTTTACCGACATCCATAATATTCTGGGGTCCTGTACCGAACCCGTATTCTCCAGCAGGAAATTAATAAGTTCATCTTTGAATTGTATAATGAATTCATTGTTTTTCAGCAATATCGAGTTAAATCGCCATCTTGGGGCTCGGGATGACAGTATACCAAATGATCCTTTTAGAAGTAAATAGCTGTGATCTGATCGTGCATTGGGAACCATTTCCACGTCATAGTTATCAAATAGTCTAGGGGATGCAAAAACATAATCTATTCTGGAGAATGTCTTGTGTCTTGTAGATCGACAAGAGTACTCTCGGGCCGTTGGGTTGAGTAATCGCCATAGGTCATTTACACCTGTATTCTTGGACCAATCCTTTAGTGCATTAGATGCATGTTTCTGATCATTGGAAATGGTGGGATAAGACTTATCCATCCCGGAATCCCAAATGGCATTAAAATCCGCGCCAATTATAAATGGATATTCAGGAAGGTTTAACATTGTTCTGGTGAGTGTAGCATAGAAGTTAGCATTGTAATGATTTGGGGCATATGCCGCTACCAACGCTATTTTTCTGTTTCTGTATACAATTTTAGCTATGGTTATCCGACCATCTATATCAGACCATACGTCCTGCAATTCAATATTCAACTTCCGTTTCGCGACTATAGCAACTCCACGGGATCTTGTTCCAAAAGATGAGTGGCTAATGTTATGATATATATGTTGTCCGCTAGCTTTATTTTGTCATCCACCAAAAGGTGCGTTTCGCTTAAAAGAGCCACATCAACCTGTTTGTTTTTCATCAGTGTAAGCACGCTTTTGCGTTTATGTTGTTTGTTTAGTCCCCCGGTATTCCAAATCATTATATTCAAACTAGCCATAATCTAAACAAGTTGTTGTGTACTTGTTTGTAATTCGTCTGGAGTACAAATTCACAATAGATATATATCCAACTATTGAGGTCCTGTTGAGAGCCGAGCTTAAAAACATACATATATACATATAATCCCCTGAACCCCCCTCCCTTAACACTTTGCCGTCCGTCCACAAGTATATACGTGTTTCGGTGCCATGCGTTGTGGACCAGAGCCACGTATATACTCGTGGCAAGTTGTTATTGTTTTATTCCATATTTATAACGCTATTAACGTCCCCGATCGAGATCCATGACCTACCCACACATTTGATTTTCGAAACATGCAATACCGGCCAGATCCGCTTAGGGACGCCATCGCTCCACTGCCGTATCATTGAGGGGATTTAAAAAAAAAATGTACAGCCTCGGATCATATGAGCCTCGATTCCAAACGAAGACCCTCCATCTTTGATCCAGTTACCGAACGCATTTTTCAGCCTGGAATAATGGGATTTATGATTAGCCAATGGACATATCTATCTACCAGAATCCGATGACTAATGAAGAAATGCTGCCGGCGATCACATGGCCTGACGGTAGGATACTATTACCCCAAATTACAGCTGGATTGGACATTGTTTTAAAACCTAACGTGATAGACCACTGACATTGGCTACCTGAACGCACACTCTATTGCTAATCAATAATACTAATCAGCGTTCCCCGCCGCCCCCATTTCATCCATAGATGCTCTGTAATAGTCCGGATGCTACGCAGTTTGTTTTATTTCATTCGTATATATACAGCAGAAATGGCGTTTGATATAACGGCGCCAACGTTTAGCCTATTATCTAGCTTCCTGAAAAAAAGAGACGAAAAGCGCGATAAACCTTATATTCACGACGCTATAAAATGACAACCAACCGATGGATTTTTTTTTCTTTAAGCCATTATGAAGGCACGGTTTATGCACTCAAGTGACAATGAGAATGGACAGATAGCAATACTATAAATTATATACATAGCTCTTAGAAAGTACATCGGTTTGGGGCGCCCCAGTGGCGAACCACATAGCGCGCTCAGCCGCGACACGGCCGACCCGGGTTCGACTCCCGAACCCGTCGTTATTTGCTGAATGTCTTCCCCCCACTCTGTCTCCCATTCCTCCTCTATCTCTCTACTGGACTGCCCAGTAGCAATAAAGCGATAAAAACGCCGAAAAATAAATATATATAAAAAAAAAAAAGTACATCGGTTTGTAAACAATCCTCTGTCCTCTGAGGCATAAATCGCTGCAAGAGTGCGGACGCCAAAGTGTTAAAGAGCCGTACAAGGTACCTGTGTTAGTTTGACACCCCCTTCGCGTACAGCTCCACCCTCCCTTACACGGCCGGTCAGCCCAGAATGAGCCATTTATCCTTAACTTTCCTATGCAAATTGCTAAAACTTTTAATTCTACCTTGATAGACCCTAGCCACTCTCCCGTAAGGTAGGGTTATAGCCTCCCGGCACATATCCTCGTAGAAAAACACTTGTTTCCCGTTGTGTAGCAGTTTTCCCCACTTCTTTCGTGCCTCCCTGATAATCGTATCTCTTATTCCAGTTTTACGCATGCTAGCAATAATCACCCTCGCTTTATTGCTGTTGTTATCTCGGGTGCCAATTCTGTAGTGTTGATCCACTGTCTGCGTTGTAGAGAGGATATCTGGACCTAGAATTTCAGCTAACACTGTCGCGAACAAGTCGTCTGTGCAGTCGACTGATTCATCCAATCCCACTATACGGATATTAAATCTACGGGAGTGACGTTCGATTTCGAACAACCTATCCGTTATCTTCTCGTTGTTGTCAAATATCTTATGCAAAAGTTTCTCGTCAGCCTCTTCCATCTTCTCCGTTAGTTCCGCGATACCGTCATGTAGAGCCTTATCGCCCTCAGCGAATTTCAGTGTATGTTCGACCAAGGTGGTTTCAACTACAATAATGCGTTCGGTATGTATTGCAGCCGCTGATTTAAAATCTTCGAATTTGGCTTCGATAGATTCTTTGAAAGCGTCAGCCTTAACGTCAGCCTTATCAACCTTGACGTCCACCTTATCAACCTTATCGTCAAACTTATCAACCTTGTCGGTTAAGATCTTTATCAGCTTAGCCAGAGACTCGAAATCGGATGATGTATACTCTATTTCTGTATCGGGTGAGGGGGCGGGAGCGGTGGAAGAGATGACATTATCAGTTGTTTTCTTCTCGATCTCGTCTGCCCGTACCCGCACGGAGCGCGTCTCCACAGGCGGGGTCTCTACCGTTAGATTGTCTGCTGCGCGTTTCTTTCCAGGGTCTTTCCTTGATGCCATCTTGATTCTTTCTGTCGATATAGTTAGTAGAAGATCTTAGTTAATATATACGTCGAGGTTTAAACACATTGGTGTTGTAAAAAGTGGATTTTGAAGCTAAATTAAAATTAACGGGAGCGGAGCTCTGACCGACGTGACCACTACATGCTGAAGTCAAACCGGAAGTCATCTTACCTCATTTCATATTTTATTTGATCTTACTACTATTACTTATTGTTACCATTCTTGTATGCATTGTTTCTTAATTGTGCACTGTTGCAATGTGCCTGTATTGTTGTATATTTGACAAATGAAAAACTTTTATAAAGAACTTGAACTTCCCTTCCTCTAACTCAATGCTGCCCAAACTTAATTTACTTGCTATATGTCTACCCACAGATCAATTTACAAATAAAACACAACAACACTGATGACATACCAGAGCCAATGGCCCGGGCATAACGTAATAAACATTTGTATAGCAGTGGGATACACTCCTACTAATTGATTTCTGTAGCTCATTCATTTGGAAACACTCAAATAACATGCAGTGTCAGCTATACGGTATATAATTGTATCATCCACGTGTAAATGGACAATATAATTTATATAAAGGTGAAGAGGACTGGACCCAGGATGGAACCCTGTGGAACACCCTTTGTTATCTGTAAGAATACTGATTGGGCATTTTTTATTATTCTGCTTTTCTACCCATACCAATGTTATATAATTTCATACGAGCAAAGGATGATCCACTGTATCAAATGCTTTAGATAGATCTACAAAAAGAGCAGCACAATACTTCTTGTTATCTAATGCAGATATAATGTAATTTGTAATTAATGTGACTGCTGAAATAGTGCTGTGATTTGTTCTTAATCCAAAATTCTGATCATCCAGTATCTTGTAAGAGAGAAGATTGAAATAATGAAAGTATAAAAATATATGCAGGTGTAAATACTGCATACATACATAGTGATTGTACAAAGTGTAGCATAATAGAAATCTGCTTAAAACCTTTTACATACTCAACAGCGCATTCATACTGGACATAAATCAAACATTCCGCTTTCTATTGTATAAACCTATGCATTTAAAAATAAAAATGTCATGTTTAACAACCAGGAAATGCCTAAAAGACTGTTGTATACTGTAGCAGAGTAGCCTATTGGCACTGCCCCTTTAAGGCAGGCAGTCTAATTGCCATATAGGACTCAGCTGAGTTGATTGCAGCATGGGCAGCAGAGCAAGTGGAGCAGAGCAAGAACCCAGAGTGGAGTGAGAACAAGCAAAGACAGAGACCAAGCTTGATGAAGAAAACAAAGAAAGCAACATAAATAAGTCAATTTGGAGGAATTACAAAATGGAGTTCTCAAGGATCCAGTGGCACAAGATATGACCGATCAGAGTTTCCAAGGCACCAGTGAAACAGACGGATAAGTTATCACAGTCCTTTTTTCATTTCACTACTTCACTGAACTGTCACCTGTCTTCAAAACCCCAAATAACCCAGACTTGACCACGTTGCACTTTGACACTCAAGGTCTCCATTGTCCCTGTTCTCCCAGCTCTCCCCCAAGCTCTCCTCAGCCACCACTTCGACCTACCCCAGCCTGCTACCCCCACACACACTCACTGAGCACACACCAGTGGAGGTTTCTCTATGACAACACGTGAAACACAAATTCACTCATAATTCATAATTATTAATTTACATATACCTATATATAAAAAAAAAAAAAAAAAAAAAACGATATATATATATATTTTTTTAAATTATTATTATTATTTTTTTATTATAAATGTTTTCCTCTGTAAAAAAAATTCCAGTGAATTTTTTTTTCTTCAAAAATTGCCAACATTGACAGTTCTGAGCAGGCCTGCACTGCAGTATTGCCTGCAGTAATTATTCGTGAAGAAAACTTCACAGGTGTGACCCTTTGTTAAATAAATCATATATAACAGCGAATCAAAATAGGCTATTAACTTCATCTAAGCACGGTCTGTGCAGTTAAACTCTTGCCATTGAATGGAGGAATGATTGATTGACAGCCCTTGACATCCAATATTACACGGAGGTTGAATGATTGACAACCTTCAAAATCCAATCAGAGACTGTCTGCAAGTGGTGCCAGGCAGTCTGCAGCTGGACTGGCGTCAGTATTCTACTAGTCAACGTTGTGTTGCATCATCTGTTTGCCTGAAGAAGAACATTAATTTGCCTAATATAATCATTCATATTTTAAGATCTTTATTCACACTTGTTCACTTATTGTTGTGCACTGCATTGTTTACTTGGATGATATATATATATTTTTTTTTAAATCTCAGTTGAAGACTAGTGTAGTTCTAACTAACTTCCTTGTTGTTGTAGCTGGCTAATATAGGAAATAATTTTTGCAAAGAATTATGGATGCCCCTCCAAACATCGTAGATCGGATCATACAGGAATCTTTTCACACATTCTCCTATGAAGAAAAGCTAAGAGTAAAAGCAGACGGGAGACCAAAACCTAAGATCAACTTGAGTCAACAACTTGCGTCGGGCAAACAACGCCGTTTTCAACCAGCTAAGTATGATAAAGTGCTGTGGTTAACTGGGAGCATGCAAACAAACCGCACATATTGTTGGCCGTGCATTATGTTTAAGTCTCCTGCTGGAAGTATGGGGTGTTCAAAGTTTGCAAGAGAAGGATTTGCGGATATACTGAATTTCGACAGGTCTGTAAGGATTCATGAGAAATCTAATGATCACGTCAGCGCTGAAGTACAATTAAGTCTGTTGGGAACAGTCAGAATTGATACTCTGCTTGATGAAGGAAAGCGTCTCCAGTTGACAAAGCATAACGACACGGTCCGTAAAAACCGCAACATTATGAAAAGATTGATTGATTCTGTGTCATTATTGGGTCTGATGGCATTGATGAAGATGATATTAATAACAACAATGCCGCCGCCCTATCTGGAATGAATGAATGGAAAAGATGACGTTGTGGGATGTATGCAGCAGGCGCGGCTCATCTAAGGTAAGGGACAATACATAATGTTGTTGAAACTGCGTTATGCAAGTCTTGTGAATGTCTAAACAAACAGCATTGTTTGATTGATTGATTGAAAACTTTATTAATGACGCAATGAAGCATATAGCACTAGTTAGAGGGGACATTCGGATTCCTCTCGGATTCATTCATTGAGCAGAACTGCAATTCGCTTGATTGAATTGATTGATTGATTGAAAACTTTATTAACAGATTGCAGAATGGGTACAGTACAGTACAGCTCAATACATACAATACATACAATACAAAAGCTCAGCTGCAGAAACGTTGAGGAGACAATACCCACAGGACTTGGAGGAGAACTTTGTTTTCACTGTCTGTCTATTGTCTACACATTCTGCCGTGAATTGAATTGAATTGTAAAACTTTATTAACAGATTGCAGAATGGGTACAGTACAGTACAGCTCAATACATACAATTGTTAAGGGGATGCAGACCAGAGAAAGACTTTCGTCTTGTTTACATCAGGTCCCCCATTTTCAATTCATCATAACATATATGACATACATGACATACAGATAGACAGTACTGCTACATCTATACATTTATGACATGTACCAGACTTGCACATACAGTACAAAAATAGTCCAGAAAAGGGAGTATATACATTTGACGTAGAAACTGTACATTGGAGGAGGTTGGGTAGGGGGGGGGGACGGGACTGTACATTGGAGGTGGGGGTGGGGGACATACACTGTACAACTGTACAAACAAAACTGTACATTGGAATATTGACAACCATACTTGGTCATTTACTGTACATTGAGGGGGTTGTGTTAGGACATTTACAGGGGCCAGTCATAGCATACTGTGTTATTTTTTGATGGGCCCGAGCCATACTGTACATGGTCTGCTTGGTTTGATCGGGCCGCCGAGCCACTGTATACTGTACATGGTCTGCTTGGTTTGATCAGGGGCCGCCGAGCCACTGTATACTGTACATGGTCTGCTTGGTTTGATCGGGCCGCCGAGCCACTGTATACTGTACATGGTCTGCTTGGTTTGATCGGGCCGCCGAGCCACTGTATACTGTACATGGTCTGCTTGGTTTGATCGGGCCGCCGAGCCACTGTATACTGTACATGGTCTGCTTGGTTTGATCAGGGGCCGCCGAGCCACTGTATACTGTACATGGTCTGCTTGGTTTGATCAGGGGCCGCCGAGCCACTGTATACTGTACATGGTCTGCTTGGTTTGATCAGGGGCCGCCGAGCCACTGTATACTGTACATGGTCTGCTTGGTTTGATCAGGGGCCGCCGAGCCACTGTATACTGTACATGGTCTGCTTGGTTTGATCAGGGGCCGCCGAGCCACTGTATACTGTACGTCCCCAAAATGAATGGAAGCGAATGAGGAGCCTGACACCTGGGAGGAATGGGGGTGTTGCAGCGTTGGGTATGTTTAAAAAATATAATTTTTTTTTTGAACTTTCTTTTATTTTGTGTCATATTGAACATCACATTGCATTAATCATACAGTATAATATACTTGATTCACATAGTCAATGACATTTGTTACTCAGGCTCTTCCCTCTTATTCAATTTGTTTAAGGTATTCAGCGTAATCAAAATAAGCTGTATAATCCGAGTACGCCTCTTAAACAACCCAGTGGGGAGGGATTTTTACAATATTTTTTTTTATGATTTTTTGTAGGATAAGAAACGAAAAAATAAATAGAAAAATAAATTTAGCAAAAGGAAAAAAATATATACTTTAACAGAAAAAAAAGAACAACAAAAAAAGAAAAGAAAAAAAAGAGAGAGAGGGCGTCAGGCTCATGCTAATGTATCTCCAGGTACAAGGTTACAAGTGACCATCTCTGCATAAACATATCTTTTTTCAGTTGCAATTGTGCAGTCATTTCTTCCATTGTATACATCTGTCTCAGTCTCTTGGTCCATTGTTTGATTGTCGGTGGTTGATTTTGTAGCCATGCCATAGTTATCATTTTCCTTGCTATTAACAGTATCACTCTCAAGATATATAACGTATCTCCATAGTATGTGCCTTTCGGTATACATCCCAAGATATAGGACGATGGATTCAGAGGTAAGTCAAGATCTAGAATGGTTTTAATCTCATTTTTGATATTCATCCAAAATGTCTGCACCCTTGGACAGTCCCAGAAAATATGTGTATGATCTCCGATCATTCCACATCCTCTCCAACATAGTGGTGAGGACCCACCAGCAAATCCGGAGAGAACTTGAGGAGTCCTAAAGTACCTGACCTTGACCTTCCAGTCAAACTCCTTCCACATTGGGCTATTTGTGATTTTATGATTGCTTGAATGGCTGTCCTCCCATTCTTCATTTTCTATGATCACATTAGCTTCCAACTCCCATTTTTCTTTAATATAGGTGGTGTCTCCTGGATCGTCTAGTTGTAACATGTTGTAAATATTGGATATCTGCTTTCTTTCCATCAAGTTTTTTTCTATTGTGTTTATAAAGTACCGCTCCACATTTGTTGGTGGTCTCTTAATTGCTTCCCACTCACTGTGAGTCATTACATAGTGTCTTATTTGAAAGTATCTAAACATGTCTTTCGAAGGTAGATCAAAACATTGCTGTAGCTGTGCAAACGATTTAAAACAGTCTCCTTCCATTAATTGATTGATAGTAACCAGGCCCAAATCCGCCCATTTTTTAAAACCCCCATCCTCCATAGCTGGCCGGAATTCTGTATTGTCTGCTATTGGCATGGCCCTAGATATTGATCGTGGACCTCCCCCCTTTTTCCTTACACTTTCCCATACCTTTAATGTATTTGTAATCCATTTGTTACCAATCTTAATTTTTTTCCAGTATGCTTTCCCCAGGAATATTATGGATCTGAGAGGGGTCTTTGGAATTGAGTTTTGCTCAATCTGTACCCATCCTGAGTCTAGGTCCTTTTGTATCCAATGCACAAGTATGCGTAATTGAGCTGCCCAGTAGTAGTTTCTTAGGTTTGGTAGACCAAGACCACCCTTGTTCTTTGGCAAACATAGTGTTTTAAGCCTTACTCTAGGTTTTTTCCTCTGCCAGATAAATTTGGATAGGAGTTTATCTAACCTTTTAAAGGTAGTGGCAGGTATTGGTATAGGTAGAGACTGGAAGAGAAAAATAAGTCTAGGTAGCACATTCATTCGAATTGATTCTATTCTTCCCACTAGGGAGAGAGGTAAAATGTCCCATCTGGCCATGTCTGATTTGATTTGTACAATCAACTTTTCGTAGTTTGCTTGATATAACTGATTGCTGCTGGGAGTCAAAATGATTCCTAAATACCTGAATCCGTCTCTAGCCCAATGGAAGGGTGCTATACTATTCAGATGTATTGGCCATGTTCCCACTATCATCATGGCTTCTGATTTGGTCTCATTTATCTTATAACCCGACAGTTCGCCGTAATTTCTTAAATCCATCATTATGTTTGGAATTGATTCTAAAGGGTTTTTGATATAAAGTAAAATGTCATCAGCAAATAGCGAGATCTTGTGTGTAATGCCTTTTTGGTCATCTATTCCCTGTATCTGAGGGTTTGATCTAATCATCTCCGCTAGTGGCTCTATGCCAATCGCGAATAGTAATGGAGACAAAACGTCTCCTTGGCGTGTCCCTCTCTGTATGTCAAAGAAGTGAGAGCAGTGACCATTCACCCTTACTCTAGACTTAGGATTTTTATATAAACATTTTATCCATTCTATAAATGTGTTATTGAATCCCATACCTTTCAATGTTAGTTCAAGGTACAGCCAATCAACTCTATCAAATGCCTTCTCGGCATCTAAGCCGAGAAGCATTGATGGTTCTTTTCGAAATCCAGCCACTGTTTGCAGATTTAAAGTTCTTCTGATGTTGTTAGCACCCTGTCGACCAGTGATAAAGCCAGTCTGGTCTGGGTGTATCAGTTTTGTTATATGTTTCTGTATTCTTTTTTTAAGTATAGATGTCAATATCTTGAAATCGTTGCAAAGGAGACTTATGGGCCTATAGGAACTACATCTTGTGGGGTCTTTACCTTCTTTATGTATTACCGAGACAATAGCTTCTGACCAGCTTCCTGGTGGATCTCTCTCAGATAGGGCATAGTTATAAACTACACTTAATACTGGTGTTAATTGTTCAGTGAAATGTTTATAAAATTCATTTGAAAACCCATCTGTACCTGGTGATTTATTGTTCTTAAGCATCTGAATAGTTTCCCCTATCTCCTTCTCCGTAATAGGGGAGGTTAGCTCATCCGCCTCATCTGGGGATAGTTTAGAAAGTTTAAGGTTATCTAAGAAGTTGTTGATTTTTTCTTTCTTGTTTTCCAATTGCTGTGCTTTGTAGAGGTCGGTATAGTAATCTGCAAATGCATTAGCAATTTCTTGCGTTTGCATTACTTCCATGTGTGTGCTGGGGTGTTTAATCTTTGGAACTATCCGACTTGACTGTATTTTGTGGAGCTGGAATGACAGTAGCTTGCTTGCCCTATTTCCCATCTCATAGTAATTCCTACCAGCAAATCTAAGGGCTCCTTCCGCTTTGTATGTCAACAGGTCATCTAGTTTTTGTTTGCAGGTTAGTAGAGCTTTTAAATCTTCTTCATCTCTGTTCAGTTTATGTTTCCTTTCTAGTATTTTTAACTCATTTTCTAGGTTCTGCTGTTTTTCATTTCGCTGTTTCTTTAGTGCACTTGAAATTGAGATAATTTTACCTCTCATTACAGCCTTTGCCGCGTCCCATAAAATTGATGGTGAGACATCCCCCTTATTGTTGAGATCAAAATAACTCTTCAGTTCTTCACTTATCCTCTCCCGTGTGTGAGAGTCAGACAGCATGGATACATTGAGCCTCCAATATTTAAAGATTTTATTGGTACTGAGGTTAAGTTGAAGAGTTAGAGGTCCATGATCTGAGATGGTCGCTGGTTCAATGATACATGATTCAACTTTGTCAATATCTTGCTTGGAAATACAGAAGTAATCTATCCGAGAGTAGCTACCATGGACCCCAGACCTAAAGGTAAAGTCTTTCTGCCTAGGATGGTGGAAACGCCATGCATCTATAAGTCCAAATTCTTTTATCATTGCATTCAGTGATCTAGATTTTTTTGAAATGGGTCCACAATCTACAGGCAGTTTGTCTACTTTTGGATTTAGTACACAGTTGAAATCACCGGCCATAAGGATAATTCCTTTGGCATTACCAGCCAAAAGTGAGGCTATACCTTTAAAGAAATTGGGGCAGTCTTCATTTGGTGCATATATATTTAGAAAGGTTATGATTGATCCTCCTATTGACCCCAGGACCATAACATATCTGCCCTGGTCATCTGCAATTTCCTTTTCTTTGGTGAAGTATACTGATTTGTTAAATAGAATAGCCACTCCTCTCTTTTTCCCTGTTTGACAGGACGCACTATACACCTGGCCCACCCATTCTCTCTTCAGTTTCTGGTGTTCGTTCATTGATAAGTGCGTTTCTTGAATGAATGCTATAGAGCACTGCATTTTCTTAAGTTGTCCAAAAAGTTTTTTCCTCTTTATTGGGTTGTTAAGACCATTTATATTGTAACTAATACATTTAAGGCTTGTCATAATGTCATTGTATTTCGTATGTACAACATAGATCTATCTTCCATAGTATATGAGCTTGAGGCATTTGTCAAAGAGTATACAACATAAAAAACAAAAAAAAAAAAAAAAAATATAATTTAATATAATAATTTGTGCTTCACCTAAAAATTTGGTCAGCAGCCTCCACTGGCACACACCCAATCCCCATTCTGGACTGTTTATTTATTTGACTCATTACCCCTTTTCACTTGTATTCTATGTATCTGTTTTGCACTTGATTATTTTGAATACAGTATAATATTATGTCCCTGAATACTATTTGCCTGCCTCTTATTTCAATATTTCAAACCTTATCACATGCTGTTTTTTGTAGTGGAGGTTACCTGGAGCTAACCGGTAACAACAGTAAGCTTTAAGTTTGCTTATTTAATTTATTGACAGGTTTTAGCCTGTCTGGCGCCCAATGCACCACTGTAACATTTACACTTTGATTATATTGGGCTGACCACCGCTACAATACTTTATTTGAAATCTAGTAATCCATGCATGGAACTGGAATTCTTCACTGGTTTTGTTCTCTAGTTACAACACTATTGTACCACCAAGGTAGTGTTATGTTTATAAATGTTTTGTTTGTAGAGCCTGCAAAATACATTTACTGTTTTTTTTTCTCTCTTGTGTAATTATTAGTGCTGTCAATCGATTAAAATATTTAATTTGATTAATCGCATGATTGTCAATAGTTAACTTGCGATTAATCGCAAATTAATCAATTTTTTTTTTTACCTTAAACAGATATTTTTCAAGTTCCAAGTTATAAAGGGGAGCTATTTTACTATTTCTTTCACTATTTGGGCACTTTTACACAATTCCTGTGAGTCTATGGAACACCTCTGTAAAAGGGGGTCAATGTCAGACCTTGCAATCAAAAGTTAGGGGGCGCACTGAAATTATGGCAAGGGTTATTAGCCCCCTAACTTTTGATTGCAAAGTCTGACATTGACCCCCTTTTCAGGAGTTGACCTAGAGCCCACCAAGGTCATGCATATCAAGTTTGGTCAATGTCAGACCTTGCAATACACTGTAAGGCACTGTAAGGCTCCGGATCTCCCCCACTTCCAGTGATGAAGCTAAGCTATGCTAACGGAGCGTCTATTCCCAAAGCTAAAATGCACGCACAGAGACAAAAAAGGTATGTATCTTCTTGTCTAACTCCAGGGAAGATGTTAAATAAGCTAATTTCCCAAAATGTTGGAGTTCCCCTTTAAGCCGTTTTGAGCCTGGGCACCTAAACCACGGTGGGGCCTGATGATTATCATGCAGCGGAGTCTCTCTGACATCACAAATCAGCACATTTTCAGATGACTCAGTTCTGCATCATAGTGGCTCTCGCTCGGCGTCACTCATGCACTGTCCTCGCACACGTGCACGCGCACTGAATAAAATTCCACAATGTACCTTTATCCCAGTATTCGTCTGACCACACCCCTCGTTAGCTTACCTTCATAAGCAGGTGTGTGGCCATCTGCTCTCCTCCTTCTCGCTTTCACCACAAGGAGTGCCTTCGGTAGATCCCCACTTGACGTGTTGTTAGTTGAAAAGAGTTGAGACGTGTTTACATTGTGCTTAGTTTTTTCTTCTCTCATAACTATTCAAAAAGAAAAAGTCATAATGTCTACTTCAGAGAGTAGACCCACTCTTCACCAGCGGTTCTCCATTCCCGCCTCTGTCGTGCGTGCTGGTGCGGGGCTGCTGCCACTTTCGTGGTTGCCAACCCAGCCCAGGAGACAGCCGATGGATAGTTTGCCTCTCCGAGGAGCCGGTGCATCGGTGCCGTCGCCCCGGTGGTGGCCTGATCTCGACTCTGGTTCCTCTGGTTCCAGGGAATCGTCCGTTGTTGAGCGGCCGGTTCTTTTGGTTCCAGAGGATTTGCGATGCAAGCTTTTCGCGTCTGCCTGTTCACGTCGCAAGATGGTGGCCTGCAGACGCGAACGGCCTGGGTTTGGGGAATTGCTGGAGACCAGCGAGGATGCGTCGGTCTCTGCATGTCTGATGTAAACTGAGGATTTCATGGAAGAGTCGGACGGATTCTTGTTTGAAGGCCCTGTGGAGGCGAGTATCCCTCCCGTCCAGGAAACACCGGAGGGGGGAGAAATGTCTCCTTGGGGCGCCTTGTTCGAGGATGTCGGGGAACCACCTCGGCCTCTTCGGCAGGATGCCCTGCTATCAGCCACATCAGACTGTGGCTCCTCAACCGGTCGAAGCCTGCTGCATGTGAGGGATGCGGGTTCGGTGGAGGAAAGTCAGCAGGGGGAACTGCAGGCTTTGTTTCCCGAGCTCATGGCGGTAGCTGCCGCTGCAAACGGCGTGCCGCTGCCGCAGCCATTGCCTGCTCCTGCCCCCGATGATCTCATAGGTCATCTCTGGCAGCGTCGCCCGGTGAGAGGGGTGGACGTTGTCTACCCATTTTTCCCCTCAATGGGGGCCTATGTTCGTCGGGGCCAGGCGGTGTCTCACATCATGGGACTTACTCCCGCCTACGTACCAGTTATGCAGGTGTCGGGGTTGGTCAAAGGTATGAGAGAGGGCGTGCCACGGCTTGATAGGCCGATGGCCGCTCTCCTCTGTCCGGATATGGTGTGGGAGCCATTATGCAAGCCGGTTCTCCATGGAAGATCGGCTAGGCGATTGGCATATTGGGGTGACCAGTCATTTATCGCTGGTACACAGTCGCTGGCTGCGGCTTCTAACATCGCGCAGCTGGCTAGATTTGTATCGGGGATAATGACGGGCGGCACGGGTCTGACCGAGGTAAAATGCGATCAGATCACCCAGGCGGCAGGAGCTGTCCTGCATCTTACCCAGGTGCAGGCCATAGCCTCGGGAAGATGCGCGCCCTGGCCACCCTGACCCAGCGCCACCTTTGGCTGGAGCAGGCTCGAGTGCCAGAGAAGAAGAGAGCCCCTCTTCTGACGGCCGACCTCTCCGATGCTGGATTATTCGGGAAGGCCCTGCAGCTGATGACCTCAACGTGCAGAGAGATGGCAGAGGAGCGGTCCGTGCTCCAGCCCCATTTTCCGCCTCCCGTTCTTACCGGTGGAGTCAGAAGGCTTCCACGACGTCGAGCTCCCTCCGCCGTGCCTACCACTGCCTCCGCCGCCACTGCTGGCCCCTCCAAGAAGGCCAGGAGGAGAGATGGCGATTCTGCTGCCGCCGGCCCATCCACGACCGGAGGAGACGGTAGGGAACGACGTGACCAGCAGCCGATCCACTACCGTCCCTCCGGGGCTTCTCGGGGTGGCAAAACTCGAGCGGCTCGAGGCGGCAGACGCCGCTAAAGTGACTTTTCCCCCTGTGGTCCCCTCTACACCCTCCCCGGCCCCCTCATGATTTTGTGCCGTAAAAATAAATAAAAAGTTCCCTAAAAAGGGGACTATATTATTGGCCAAACAAACTGTGTGTTTCTTCACCAATACATATGATGGGGTTGTGAAATGTGAATCTGCATTATTACATTGAGAGATGAGTCGTGTTGTGTTACGAGATTAAGCAAGGTCTGCAAGCATACACTCATAGAAAGGTTCTATTAGCCTGACGCTCCACATGCAGGTAGAAGCTGGTGGTATGTTCCGTTGCTTGAGCAAAGTAATGTTGATCCACAACACTGTTGTGTTAGTTGCAGTAATACTCGTACACACGCGTTCCACGGCCTGGCCGTTACTTTCTGTCAGTGTTTTTGCTATGTACGACATAGAAAGCGGGTGTAGGATTCACACAGACACGACTTGTTTTGTTATAAATCCTGTTCACAGTCTGTGGGTAGCGGGCATTGTATTAGCTTATGCTATACATTGGCATTCTACAGAAGGTCTCAAAATGCTACAGTTGTTTTTGGTGTGTAGAGAAAAAGGGTTTGTGTGAGGGGGTGCCGAATAAACCCCTCCTTCCCACTTGATTGGTTTAGGGGATTTTTCTCATTCTGCTGAGCCAGTCAGGGCTGAGCCGTTCAATGTCTTGGCAGGGGGGGGGGTTGTCCTGACACGACTCCTATTACAAACAGGAGTCGTGTACAGGGTTTCCCCCCGTCATAGCATATACGTTGCTATGGCGACGGCTTCCGTGAGTTAAGATCTTTACGTAAGGTTTGTGGTGTTAACGTGTCGGGTTAGAGCGTAGGGCTTACGTGTCTGCTACGCTCGATTTTATGTGTAAACTTGAGTCAGTTGATCACGTGACTCACAGTTGACATGTCTTTTTCATAACTACGACTCATGTGGGAAGGCTTCTGGGAAAGTTCGGTCTATACTCTTTGACAAAAGGAGTGACTGGATGTAAAAATGTAAACAGTTTTTACTCCCAGCTGTGCAGTTTGGGTTTATACTGTTGATGCTTCTTCTTTATTATTATAAAGAGTTGGAGTTGGTTGCATCTCACCCCACTTGTCGTTCCCCTGGGCGCCTTGGGGATTCAATGAAAGGTCTAAATAGCCTATTTATTGATGTGGATATACCCGACGCACACATAGTGCTAGTTCGGGATGTTCTGTTGGACATTAAGCAACTGACTGGCGCGCCTTGGTTGCTTGGGGTTAAAACAGCGTTTTTATAAAGCAACTGGGATGGGGGTTTTCCTCTTCCGACGACCTGTGTGGTTGTCGACGGATTCTCATTCATATCGGGGGATGATGACGGAATGGATCTGAACATACGTAGAAGGGTTCACGCCCTGGGGGTGGGCCGCCGGGCACGGTTCGCACCGAACGTCTGGGTGGCGCCTTCTTTTCATGTCTAAGATCAACACGCATGTCTGCCCCTTCTCCTGGAGTTGGCAGGTCGGCGTGGTTAGGGCACGGGACTGGTTCTGGTCACGCTGGTCCGGATCGGTTGCACCCGTTGTCCGCCGGGGATGCAGATCTGCTGTTCTGGTACCCTGAGGGACTTGGGCTTTTTTCAGGGGGAAAAATGCCAGGTCGGTCCGGGTGTCACAGGGTTAAGCGCTATGGAGCCCTTGTTGGGTACATTGTATTCTACACTGTCGTAATGGCTTACGGCCGTGCCAACCTGTACACGCCCGATCTCGTCAGATCTCGGCCGCCACGCAGGTTGGTCTTGGTTAGTACTTGGTTGGGTGACCTCCTGGGAATACCAAGTACGGGGTGCTTGGGGCTGGTTCTCCATTTCTTTCGCTCTTCTCTTACGCGTGGCGAAGAGGGGCCTGTTGGGGTGGTCTTTGACCTCCTCGGGGGACCCTGTGCTCCCCGTATCGCCGAGCCCGGTCCGAAGTAATGTTTTCGTTGACCCGTAGGCCCGGGATAACCCTGTTGGAAACTGAAACACGGGTACTGCGGTGGTGCCGCAGGTACGTTTTGGAGTTTTTTTCCTGAGGGGTTATGGGACCGACCACCGCATAGGGTAATGCCTGGGTGGTTGGTTCTCTGGTCTGTCGGTGCAGTGTCAACTCCCGGGTTGCCCGGTTGAGTGTGCCCCTGCACGTTCGTGACGTCTGCCAATTGTGTCAGCCTTCGCTTTGAGGGAGGTTTGTCATGGTGACGACAACGCCAGCATACGCCCCTTCCGCCGGGGCGGCTGTGTTCAGCTGACCCCTCTGGCGCCTGTCTCGTCCGCAGTCTCCAGGCTCTGGTTAACAGCCTGTTGCCTGGTTTTTTCCCCGGTGCGCTGCCTGCTTCCGTGGTAAGCCTTGTTATTACGGCCGTGCTGACTGCCTGTACTGCAGGGTCAGTGTGCCAGGCGGTGTACTATTGGGGGGACAGGGCCCGCTCGGCTGAGGGGCCTTTGTCCGAATACGCTGGCAATGTGGGGGGCGGGGTCACGAAGTGCCCACCTGGTGGGGTCTTGATGCTGGCATCATGGACTTCTCCGGGCCCCCGTTCCAGGGGGTCCAGTCCCTTTGGTGGGTCTGGGCCTTCCTTCGCGCTCCGCTGCTACGGCCTTGCCACGGGGTTGGGTTGCCCTTGACCCCGTGATTCTGGGGGCAGTAACGAGGTTGTTCCCTCCGTTCGTTCCCGGGTGGCATGCGGGTTGTGCGTGTGTGTAGTCGTGGGGTCAGGCCACGGTCTGCTCACCCTGTGCGTTGAGTTGCTTGAGTGCCTCTTCGCACGGTTGGGTCCGTCGCCCTCCCGGGAACCTCCAATAGGGGGGGTGCCCTCCATTAGGGGGGGTCGGGGGGGCTCGGCCCTCCCTGTTCTGATGGTTGTGGGGGGCCTTCAGCAGGCCGATGGCTCTCGCTCGGCCTCCCTTGTGCATGAGTGACGCCGAGCGAGAGCCACTATGATGCAGAACGTTAGGTTATGAATATAACCAAGTTCTGTTAATAGTGGTGACGCTCGGCGTCCGACGCCGCTGCAGCCCTTGATCTCACCTTGTGGTGAAAGCTTGGGAAGGAGGAGAGCAGATGGCCACACACCTGCTTATGAAGGTAAGCTAACGAGGGGTGTGGTCAGACGAGTACTGGGATAAAGGTACATTGTGGAATTTTATTCGGTGCGCGTGCATGTGTGCGAGGACAGTGCATGAGTGACGCCGAGCGAGAGCCACTATGATGCAGAACTGAGTCATCTGAAAATGTGCTGATTTGTGATGTCAGAGAGACTCCGCTGCATGATAATCATCAGGCCCCACCGTGGTTTAGGTGCCCAGGCTCAAAACGGCTTAAGATCTTGAGGTAGAAACGTTCAGTGAGGGTGAATATTGTGAGAGGAGAATTGGAAGAATGCGCCAATATGAGAATTAGAGACATAGATCATATTAATATAAGTCCACATAGCTAGGAAACAATGCTAAACACTGAAAAAGGCAATTTATAAGATAGTTCCCCTTTAATACTCTTATCAACATGCGAGTCAACAAATGCTTGCTTTATGCAGCCATTTAACACAAAAGGATGACCCTCATGCATTGCAAATTTGCATCAAATTCAAAACAGAGTGATGCACAAAATAACTTAAAAGAAAATAATAATTTAAAACAATGAATAAAGTGTGCATGAAATAATAGGGGGGAAGAAAACGTTAGGAACTTGTTACATTCACCCACACAAGGGCTGAGTAATCACACACACCCTCTCTCTCACACACACACTCTCCCAGCTCTCTTTCTCTCTTGCCCCTTCCTCATCACTCTCACCCCCCTCTCTCTCTCTATATCTCACACACACACACACACACACACACACACACACACACACACACACACACACACACACACACACACACACACACACACACACACACACACACACACACACACACACACACACACTTCAGAAACAAATATAGAGCATAGAATGAGAGCATCAATAATACACCTGAGTGAAGTCTAGTAAAAAAAGTTTAAAAAAAAAAGTTACAAAAAATACATATATATATATATATATATTGTTTTAGTTAACACCGGCCTTACGACTGTGCCATCAACCTCCGCTCAGGGGCTCCCCTTCCCGGCAGCCGCCTCTACAGTCTGACCGCCCCTGAGAAGGCAGCGATGGATCGATATATCTCTGAGTCCTTGGAAGCAGGACTCATTCGGCCTTCCTCCTCCCCTGTGGCGGCCGGTTTCTTCTTTGTTGGGAAGAAGGACGGAGACCTTCGACCCTGCATCGACTATCGCCAGCTCAACGAGATCACCATTAAGAACAAGTACCCTCTTCCTCTCATGAACTCCACCTTCGAGCCTCTCACCCAGGCTACCGTCTTTACCAAGCTGGACCTCCGGAGTGCCTACCATCTGGTCCGTATCCGAGAGGGCGATGAGTGGAAGACCGCCTTCAAGACTTCCAGGGGCCACTACGAGTACCTGGTAATGCCGTTCGGCCTCACCAACGCTCCGGCGGTATTCCAGGCGCTCATGAACGACGTCCTTCGTGACATGCTGGAGGAGTTTGTGGTGGTATACCTAGACGACATCCTCATTTTCTCCAAGACCCTCGAGGAACACATCCAGCATGTCCGCCGTGTGCTGGAGCGCCTCCTCCACAATCGGCTCTTCGTCAAGGCAGAGAAGTGCCGATTTCACTCCGACTCCGTCGATTACCTGGGCTTCATCGTGGAGAGAGGCTTGACCCGAGCTGACCCTCGCAAGATCCGGGCCGTGGAGGAGTGGCCGGAACCCACCTCTCGGAAGGAGCTACAGAGCTTCCTCGGGTTCGCCAACTTCTACCGAAGATTCATCCGGAACTACAGTCAGGTGGCGGAACCACTTACCAGGCTAACCTCTCCCGCCCTGCCGATCGACTGGTCCCCAGCGGCGTGTGCTGCGTTCCGCTCCCTCAAGAAGAGGTTCACTACCGCCCCGGTCTTGCTCCATCCAGACCCCAAGAGACAGTTCATCGTAGAGGTGGACGCCTCGGATACTGGACTAGGGGCTATCTTATCTCAGCGGTCGGCAACGGACCAGAAGGTACATCCGTGCGCCTTCTACTCACGTCGTTTCCTCCCTGCCGAGAGGAACTATGACATCGGCAATCGGGAGCTGCTGGCGGTTGTGGCTGCCTTGGAGGAGTGGCGTCATTGGCTAGAGGGGGCCGAGGAGCCATTCACCATTTGGACGGACCACAAGAACTTGACGTACATCCGTGCTTCCAAGCGCCTCAATGGCCGGCAGGCAAGATGGGCCAGCTTCCTCAGTCGGTTCGACTTCTCGCTGACGTTTCGCCCTGGTTCCCGCAACACGAAGGCCGACTCCCTGTCCCGGTTACACTCCAAGGGGGCTCCAACCACTGAGGACCCGACTCCCATCCTCCCAGAGGCCAGGGTGGTGGGAGTGGTCACCTTGGGCATCGAGGGGGTGGTAAGGCGTGCCCTACGCTTCCATCGTGCTCCAGGCAATGTACCGGTTCATCGCCTCTTCGTCCCCGACTCAGTCCGGTCCCGGGTCCTCCAGTGGGGCCATACCAGCCGGTTCGCCTGCCACCCAGGCGTTCATCGCACGTTCTCCTTCCTGGCTCGTCGATTCTGGTGGCCCACCATGAGGAACGACGTCAAGGAGTTCGTACTGGCCTGCGCAGTCTGCGCCCGCAGCAAGGCCTCCCACCAGGCACCCTCCGGGCTATTGCAGCCGCTTCCCATTCCGAGCCGCCCTTGGTCCCATGTGGCGTTGGACTTCGTCACGGGTCTTCCTTCTTCCCAGGGGAACACGTGCCTACTGACCGTGGTGGATCGGTTCAGCAAGGGGGTTCACCTCGTCGCCCTTCCCAAGCTTCCCTCGGCGGCCGAGATGGCGGACCTCCTGACACGCCACGTGTTTCGCCTCCATGGGTTTCCCCAGGACGTCGTCTCGGACCAGGGGCCCCAGTTCACTTCCCAGGTATGGCGGGCTTTTTGCAAGGGATTGGGGGCAACGGTCAGTCTTTCCTCTGGTTATCATCCCCAGACTAACGGACAAACGGAGAGGATGAACCAGAGCGTGGAGTCTGCTCTTCGGTGTGTGGCTGCCGAGAGACCCGCTTCTTGGAGCCGTTTCCTTCCCTGGGTCGAGTACTCCATCAACTCCATGGTCAGTTCCGCCACCGGCCTCTCACCTTTTGAAATATCCCTGGGCTACCAACCCCCTATTTTCCCTGCACAGGAGTCGGAGGTGGCAGTTCCCTCCGTACAGGACCATCTCGACCGGTGCCGTCGGGTCTGGGAGATCGCCAGGACTGCGCTGCTCCGGTCATCGGAGCGCGCCAGTCGTGGGGCTGACCGGCGCCGGGTCCCTGCGCCGACGTACCACCCTGGGCAGAGGGTGTGGCTGTCCGCAAAGGACCTTCCGCTTCGGCCCTCGGCCAAGAAGCCTAACCCCCGGTTCGTCGGCCCTTTTGAGGTTCTGAAGGTACTCAGTCCGGCGGCGGTGAGGCTTAAGCTTCCTGCG